>NC_134688.1:418753931-419355814 GCF_050947455.1 Rhinoderma darwinii
TACAGTACGGGACAGTTGTCCTGCAGCGAGGCAGGGACTCCTAGCATCGTACATAAGTATGATGCTAGGAGCCCGGCTCCCTGCACGGTGTTCGGTCCGGGACTTGCGGCCGAAATACGTCCGTCAATTACGGACGTAATTAGTGTGTGTGCACATACCCTTAAGGTAAAAACCAGTCTTGTCCCAGAGGAAATATCTCACACAGGTTCGAGGGGGCACATTGGATCGTCAATAAATTGCTGTACATGAAAGGCACACTTTATAAAAGTCACCAAATTTTATCTCTGAAAATATTTCGGTTTTTGGGTCAAATATAGCATTACAGTGCTGTTTAAGTATTTACCACATGAATAAACACTAATGCATTTACTAAAAGGGGTTTTCTGGGACTATAATAATATTTATGGCCTCTTAAGATAGGCCATCAATATCAGATGGAGGTCCGACTAAAGGCACCCCTGCTGCATCTTCATTATTGTTTAGCAGGCACAACGCCAGACATTTGGTGGTGGCCTAGTATTGCAGCTCATGCCCATGCACTCGATTGGCAGTGAGCTGCAGGAACAGGTACAGCCACTACCATGTGTACGGACCCTGGAGTCACATGCACTCGTAAGACAAAATTATCTATAGTTTTTTTCATCATTATTTGTACCTAACCTAAGTAATACCTTACAGTAATTAATAATTAGTTGCGCAAGTTATCCAAAAAGCCCCCCAAAAAGTTTTTCAAATCAGGACATGCTCCCATATCCTTTTAACGCACGAGGATGTCCCCGTTCATCCCAGTATGGGGGTTGAAGTATGGAGCGGGCTCACGGGCCGAGCCCGCTCCATACGCTGTGGTTATCAGCTTTGTATTACAGCTGATACCTCGCACTAATGGCCAGGAACAGGGATAACTCTGATCCTGGCTGTTTAACTACTTAGATGCCGCCATCAATATCAACCGCAACAGCTAAGCTGTTAGAAAGAGGGCAGCGGCCCACTCCGACAGCTCATCGGACTATATAGCTAATAATATCCTGTACCTTTACTATGTATATCTATGTGCAAGTTGACTTAAGGATTTTTTTTGTACTACTTTGCTATTAATGTCTAATGAAAATAAAGTGAAATGCTTTTAAGGAATCCCTGGTGACTGCCGCAACTTCTTCTAATTTGCTGGACTATCTTGAAAGAAGCGTATTCTATTTGTTGCTGAGCACCTCATAGTTTTCTGGGTTTGGTGGAATATTGCTGGTGAGTGTCAGTGCATTTCCTTTTTTGCAACTATTAAAATGTTCTGTATCTTTGTGTTTGTATTTTGTTTTTACTCACACGCTTCCATGGACTGGCCCATATGTTGCCCACTGGTCATCATAGAACTTCTCAGGATTTTCTTGCCATCAAATTTCAAGTGTTACCAAGTTTTCTACATATCAAACCCCAAACTAAACTAAGAAAAAGATAAGTATTTAGCATAATGTCCAGCTTTATTTCTGGCGTCCAACATTGAATATTGGTACGTCTCATAAGCCATGTTCACATTTGCAGGATTCTTTTAGGATTTCTATGTAGATTCCATGCATAAATTCTGACAGAATCTGCATTTAAATGGCTTATTTTATACACCATTTACATGCTCAGGAAAATATCCATTCGGAATAATATAGGCGCACTTTAAATTCCACAGCAAGCTCCTTAAAAGCCACATATTAGCTCCATTGAATTACAATAGATCTAACCCTCTTGTGGTCTACAGGCCGATCTCTGTCAGAAATCAGCTGAAGATTTCTGCCTCGGATTTTCTTAAAAATCCATGCCAGATTTGCCTATGGCAAATCCGTGATGTGTGAACATAGCCTAACTGCTTTCTAACGTTATGGAATATTGGCACAACTTGCTAGCTCAAAGTAAGGGTATGTTCACACGCAAAACGGCTGTATAATACGGAGCTATTTTCAAGGGAAAACAGCCTCTGATTTTCAGCCGTTTTTTTAAGAATCAAATGTTTTTAGCGGCCATTTATGGAGCTGTTTTTCTATTGACACAACGAAAACGGCTGAAGAAGTGACATGCACTTTTTACGAGGCTTTTTCTACGAGCCGTTTTTTTTAAACAGCAGCGTAAAAAAAAACGCCCCGACGGAACGAAACGCCGTTTTTCCCATTGAAATCAGTGGGCAGATGTTCGGAGGCATTCAGTTTTAATATTTTCAGCTGTTTTTCGAGGCGTTTACATCCCGAAAAACGGCTGAAAATAAGCCATGTGAAATAGACTAAGAGTATGTTCACACGGGGGTCTGAATGCCTCCAAACATCTGCCCATTGATTTCAATGGGAAAAATGTTGTTCCGTTCCCACCGGGCGTTTTTTACTTGGCCGTTTTTAAAAAACGCCTCGTAAAAGAGAAGTGCATGTCACTTCTTGAGCAGTTTTTGGAGCCACTTTTCATTGAATTATTAGAAAAACAGCTCCAAAAATGTCCGTAAAAAATGCAGCAAAAAATGCCTGATGCATAAAAAAACGGCTGAAAATCAGAGGCTGTTTTCCCTTGTAAACAGTTTCGTATTTTCAGCTGTTTTTTTGTTAAGCGTCTGAACATACCCTCATAATCATGAAGAAAAGAGAAACAAAAATGTTAAGAAAAGATGGATTTCTATATACAATATACACACAGAAATAATTTTGTTGCAAACTGGTAAAATAGGTGCATTATTTGGAGAAGGGACAAGGGCCAGTAAAGACCATGAGAAAAACCATATACGAATAAACCCCTTCCATATAGTCAGTCTAAAGGAGGCCATCCACATTAAATAGCCATCAGTTATTGTTCCCAATTTCCTCATAGACATGCGTGCTCGGCTGATGGTGCGTGTTTAGTTCAATAGGGAGAAGACACTTTTACATCTAAAAAAAGAATGGGACATGTTAAAATCCAAAAATCTGATCCTTCTTTGCCCTGACATCTGCCATCAGGAGAGAGTCGATCGACAGCTCATCCTGACGTAATCCGCCTTTAACATTATAACCTGCGGCAGATATATCACTGTGACAATGTGGGTATGGTGCCACTATCTGAGGAGTAGATCTGACAGATTTTTATATTGTAACTGGAAGGTCATAAGTTAATATCCAAACAAGACCTTCCCAACCTTTTAAATTCCAAGAAAGAAAACGTAAGACTATGTTACCAGTGTTTAATAATAATAATAATAATAATAATAACTGTACTTGTGTAAATTGGATCTATGAAATACTTTAGTAACTTGCACATGAGTTGCCCTTTTCATCCTCGTATATCAATGTGTCCGATGACCTTCCCAATTCACTCTTGACTTCTGATATTTAAGTGACAAGGGTTGGTTTCCCACAAAAGCTATGCTCTTAAGTGAAATGTAACCTTTTTCAAAAATCTTACAAATCATATGTGTTTGGTTCTAGCCATATTTTTTAAATAAATTTGTAAAATTCATAAATTTATGATCACCATAGGACGCAGTTAACATTAAAGGGGTTTTCCAGATTTTGCAAAGATCTCTGCTTGCTGTGATTACATTGAACCTTCATTGTTTACTTCCAGAGGATGCAAGACTATTCTGATCTTGCGATGACCACACAGGAACATGACTCGTTACAGGTACTGTAGGTACAGTACAGCTGTCAGAGCGGTACACCTCAGAAAACCTATGTGCCTATAACAGAAGTTTTATTACATCAAATAAGATCCAAATGGTGCAGTGTTAAAACTAGTAAACGCCTGAAAAAAATACTAGGTCATGTTTATAATGGTGTTTCCTGTAGGGACAGGGCAGTCCGACCACTGAATACTCAGACTAATAGAACCCTATAGATTGTTCACACAGTGCACATAGACTTTACATATACTTTTAAGACAAAACCAGGAATGGAACCTAAACAAAAGAATTATAAAAAGAAAAGACTGCTCTCCTGGATTTAATTCTGGTTTTAGCTTAAAAAAAATGCATGCAAAATATGCAGTAAATCTGCACTGTGTGAACAAGACCTAATAACTGAAGCCTGTAATACCATAGCACCTTAAAAAGAGCACCCCAAAGCTGGAATACTTAGGGGTATGATGATGAACACTGAACTACTGCAAGCAGAAATTTTGTAAACCATGAGGAATTGATTCAAAAAGTATATTCCAAAACTGCAAAACTTTTAAGTATACAATGAATAATCTGGATTTGCTGAATGCTTCTTTATAGAATACTACTACTAATTAAAAAAAAAAATTGAGTGAAAGGTGTTTTTTGTTAGTTAAGGAGGGATGTTCGCCAGTGACTACCATCTCTATAGTTAGATTTTGCCTGTAATACAGTATAAACTGTAATAAATAATGTAACTGTAATATGTAATAAAATCAGTTCATTATAAAGTGCACAGTCTGCCAGGAGATAATAAGAATTTCCCGCTGGTATAGAATCCTAGAATGATTGTGTCTTAACCTTTTGTTAAATGCATCATCCGCTGCTGAAAGAGTAAAATTCCACTATAAATTCTTTTGGGATGTTGGAATTCAGTTGAGCTTTACTGTATGGTGAACAGAGATTAAAACAGAATACAATTATTACACTTACCAAGCATGAAAATACACAAATGCCCACATGTTCCTGCACAGGCACATCTCAGCTCCTTTAATGACCAATAATTGTATTTGTGACGATTGCCTGTCTAAGATCACGCCTTGTAATTTCATTAACTGGCAAATCTGGAGTGAAAATGTTAAGGAAATTCAGGCTAAATTGGCTAATAGCTGTTAAAATGTCATCAAGGGAGAATGATTAAATAAACAGCTGCGTAACAGAAGGAAGAGCCTTAATTCTCTGATGCAGATACTCGAACCACACGTTATCATTCTGTTGGGTTCGTCAAATGATTTTAATAGGATTTGTCTTTGGAGAATCCTTTATTTAGAAGGGGAATGTAGCCAAAAAATGGTAAACAAACTAAAACATGAAAACTCAAGATGTGGATCTCCTCAGCGGGATTCGTGAACAGATTCATGGTAATAAAGCCTGACGAAGAGGTGTTCTAAAAGGTCATATTTCATGACCCTGTTCTTTCAGAAAGATATGAAACCCCAAATAAAAAATATATAATTAACCCCTTGGATAAAAATCGCGTACAGATACGCCGCTGCTGCCAAGGTCTTCTGTATGGTTACCATCATGTAACTGTACATGATGGTAATGGCGCAAGTTTAGAAGCTAAGCCCGCACCATCCACAGCAGGTGTCCTCTGTATATTATATCTGACATTTTGATATAAGGGCTAACCTCTTAGATGCCACAGTTAATAGCGACCGCAGCATCTAAGGAGTTAGAGAACTCTAAATGTAGCTAGAAATACAGAGATACATGTATTCCTAATTTTCCCAAGAAAAAAAAGCTAACCTCAATTTTGCTGCTACCAATGTCCCAACACTGACGCTGATATCCAGACACTGACGAGAGAGACAAGATTCCACCGCAGGCCTATAGTAGTACTCTAGACCCGCCAAGATGCCTACTCATATTTACTATAATTATAGTATGTACGGTATATGTTTAATATTGTGTATTTGTTTGCATGCACTGTATATAAGTGTTTATTTAAATATCTATATTTACTGTAAAAGTCCACAATTTCAAATAATCCAGCACCATGATATGAGAGAATTCATAGGTATAAGGGGGTGATTAGAGGATTAAATAAGGGAAGGCTATTAACTGAATGTAGGCTGGTATCTGAACATTAGTTAGGAAATGTGAAGACTGAGCTTTGTAGGTCATGTTTGTTAAAGGGAGAGTGCAATTCCAAGTTACAACCATCTAGGAGACATAATGTTTTGACAGAATGGAGTAGCATTTGATAAGTGAAAGTAGATGTCAATTCTACATTGGAAATGTAAAAGATTATTCTATCATTGTAATGATGGGAGTAGGGAAACAGACAAGTGAGCCCTAATCTACCCGCCACTCAGTCCCTGCCTACTTGCAACGACCCGCCCTAGGCGACGGGGTACAACTGGGCGACGGGGTACAACTGGGCGACGGTCCCTACGCTCAGTAAGTGCACGACAGACAAACAGACAAGGGTACACAAAGCTAAGGGAAATGGGGCAGTTGCCCATGGCAACACCGTGAGCAACAAGAGTGGTGAACGAGCCGAGTCAAATCAGGAGTGTACGAGGTACCAAACGCTGAGCAGGAGAGTAGTGAACAAGTCGAGTCAAACCAGGAGTGTACGAGGTACCAAACGCAGAGCAGGAGAGTAGTCAGTAAGCCAGGGTCAGTATGAAGCAGGGTCAAATAGTTCAGAAGCTGCAGCAGGGCCAGGAAACCACACGAGAAGAATCATAAGCAAGGAGGAACAGGAAAGGCAGGTATAAATAGACAGAGGGCGGGAGCTAGCTCTGTCTGGCCAGGCTGTGATAGGCTCTCCCACTCCTAAGCCTGCCATCCTGAGTGGTGGAAGATGGAGTCAGTCTCACAGACATAGAAGCAGGTGCAGACTGATTACCTATGGGCGTATACACAAAAGCTGTGCCTGGCAGATCCTTTACAGTACCCCCCCTTTCTAGGTGGACCTGGTTTATTGGGGAAACGAAGGTGGAACTTCCTGACCAATACCCCAGCGTGAACATCCCGGGCGGGTACCCAAGTTCTCTCCTCAGGCCCGTATCCTCTCCAATGGACCAGGTACTGGAGGGAGCCTTGGACCATCTTGCTGTCCACAATCTTGGCCACCTCGAATTCCACCCCCTCAGGGGTGAGAACGGGGACAGGAGGTTTCCTCGAGGGAGCCAAGGACAGGGGAGCAGCGTTTAAGGAGGGAGGCATGAAACACGTCGTGTATTCGAAAAGATGGGGGCAACTCCAGTCGGAAGGAGACAGGATTGAGGACTTCAATGACCTTATATGGCCCTATAAACCGGGGAGCAAACTTCTTGGACGGGACCTTAAGGCGCAAGCTCTTAGACGATAACCACACCAGATACCCGACCATAAACAAGGGGTTAGCAGAACGTCTTCTATCTGCCTGAGTTTTTTGTATGCTCTGGGACACCTCTAGGTTCTTCTGAACCTGGGCCCAGACTGTGCACAGTTCCCGATGAACGACCTCTACCTCGGGATTGTTGGAACTACCAGGTGAAACGGAGGAGAACCGTGGATTAAACCCAAAATGACAGAAAAAGGGGGAGACCCCTGACGAGTTACTGACCCGGTTATTAAGGGAAAATTCGGCGAGGGGAATGAATGAGACCCAATCATATTGACAGTCAGAGATAAAACACCTTAAATATTGTTCTAGAGACTGATTAGTCCTCTCGGTTTGGCCATTAGTTTAAGGATGGAAGGCAGAGGAGAAGGACAGATCAATCTCCAACTTTTTACAGAAGGCTCTCCAAAACAATGAAACAAATTGTACCCCTCTGTCCAAAACAATATTGACAGGGACCCCATGGAGACGCAGGATGTGTTTGACAAACAGGGTAGCTAACGTCTTAGCATTGGGTAGTTTCTTGAGGGGCACAAAGTGGCACATCTTACTGAAGCGGTCTACTACAACCCACACCACCGACTTGCCTTGAGATGGAGGCAAATCGGTGATAAAATCCATGGAGATATGGGTCCAAGGTCTCTGGGGAATGGGCAAAGAACGTAGTAAGCCCGCTGGTCGGGACCTGGGAGTCTTGGACCTAGCACAAACCTCACAAGCAGCGACGTAGGCCTTAACGTCTTTAGGCAACCCAGGCCACCAATAGTTTCTGTCAATGAGGTGCTTGGTACCCAGGATGCCTGGATGACCAGATAGTGCGGAGTCATGATTTTCCCTAAGTACCCTTAGCCGGAATTGCAGGGGAACAAACAGCTTGTTCTCAAGAAGGTTCCAGGAACCTTGATCAGCCGCAATTTCAGAGACTAAATCAGAATCAATAGAAGAAATGATTATACCTGGAGGCAAAATACAAGCAGGATCTTCCTCCGAAGGAGGGCTGGCCATGAAGCTACGCGACAGAGCATCAGCCTTAATATTTTTAGACCCAGCCCTATAGGTAACCAAAAAGTTGAATCTGGTAAAAAATAGCGCCCATCGAGCTTGTCTCGGGTTTAGCCTCCGGGCAGATTCTAGGAAAACCAGATTCTTGTGGTCGATAAGGACTGTTACCTGGTGCCTAGCCCCCTCCAGGAAGTGGCGCCACTCTTCAAATGCCCATTTAATGGCTAAGAGTTCGCGGTTGCCAATATCATAGTTACTCTCAGTGGGCGAAAACTTCCTTGAGAAGTAGGCACAGGGACGGAGATGGGTGAGGGACCTGGTACCCTGGGACAAGACAGCCCCCACTCCTACCTCGGATGCATCAACCTCCACGATAAATGGCTCCATTTGGTTGGGCTGAAGCAGCACCGGGGCCGAGATAAAGCACTTCTTAAGGACCTCAAAAGCCTGGACAGCCTCAGGAGGCCAGTGGAGGAGATCAGCACCTTTGTGAGTGAGGTCCGTAAGAGGCTTAGCGATGACCGAGAAGTTAGCAATAAATCTCCTGTAATAATTAGCGAACCCCAAGAAACACTGTAACACCTTCAGGGAGGCAGGTTGGACCCATTCCGCCACAGCCTGGACCTTGGCGGGGTCCATGCGGAATTCATGAGGAGTGAGGATTTGACCCAAAAATGGTATCTCCTGTACCCCAAACACACATTTTTCGGTCTTCACAAACAGTTTGTTTTCCCGAAGGACCTGGAGCACCTTCCTGACATGCTCAATGTGGGAGGACCAGTCCTTGGAAAACACAAGTATGTCATCAAGGTACACTACAAGAAATACCCCCAGGTAGTCTCTTAAAATCTCATTTATGAAATTCTGGAAGACTGCGGGAGCATTACACAACCCAAAGGGCATGACGAGGTATTCGAAATGACCTTCGGGCGTGTTAAACGCAGTCTTCCACTCAACCCCCTCTTTGATGCGGATAAGGTTATACGCCCCCCGTAGATCAAACTTAGAGAACCATTGGGCCCCCTGAACCTGATTAAAGAGATCAGGAATCAAAGGAAGGGGATACTGGTTCCTTACAGTGACCTTATTCAAGTTACGGTAGTCAATGCATGGCCTAAGACCACCATCCTTCTTCCCTACGAAGGAGAGGGGCGAATGTAACCCTTGGCCAGGCATTCCTGGATATACTCTCTCATGGCTTCACGTTCGGGACAAGAGAGATTAAATATCCTACCCTTAGGGAGCTTAGCTCCTGGTACCAAATCGATAGGGCAATCGTATTCTCTATGAGGAGGTAACACTTCGGAGGCTTCCTTAGAGAAAACATCAGCGAAGTCCTGAACAAACTCAGGTAGCGTGTTCACCTCCTCAGGGGGAGAAATAGAATTAACAGAAAAACATGACGTCAAGCATTCATTACCCCATTTGGTAAGCTCCCCAGTAATCCAGTCAAACGTGGGATTATGCAACTGCAACCAGGGAAGGCCTAAAACCAAATCAGACGATAATCCCTGCATCAACAGTACAGAGCACTGCTCCAAATGAATGGAGCCAACAAGGAGTTCAAAAACAGGGGTATGCTGTGTAAAATAACCATTAGCAAGAGGAGTGGAGTCGATACCCACTACCAGGACAGGTTAAGGCAAGTCAATTAAAGGCATAGCTAGAGACATAGCAAATTCCACAGACATGATATTAGCAGAAGACCCTGAATCCACGAAGGCACTGCCGGTAGCAGACCTACCACCAAAAGAGACCTGAAAGGGAAGCAAGATTTTATTACGTTTCATATTTACGGGAAATACCTGTGCGCCCAAGTGACCTCCCCGATGATCACTTAGGCGCGGAAGTTTTCCGGCTGCTTATTCTTACGCCTAGGACAGGTGTTCACTTGATGCTTGTCATCCCCACAATAGAGGCAGAGACCATTCTTCCTGCGGAACTCTCTACGTTGTCGGGGGGACACGGAGGCCCCGAGTTGCATAGGTACCTCCGAGTCTTCCGTGGAAGAGCGAAGCAACGGGACCTCGGGAGGCATCATGGGGGAGTCAGAGGGGAAAACACAAAAACGTTCAAGTTGTCATTCCCTGAGACGTCGGTCAAGTCGTACCGCTAAAGCCATAACCTGGTCTAGGGAGTCAGAAGAGGGATAGCTAACTAGCAGGTCTTTCAGGGCGTTCGACAGACCCAACCTAAACTGGCACCTTAAGGCAGGGTCATTCCACCGAGAAGCTACGCACCACTTCCTAAAGTCAGAACAATACTCCTCAACAGGTCTCTTACCCTGACATAAGGTCACCAGCTGACTCTCGGCAAAGGCAGTCCTGTCAGTCTCGTCATAAATGAGTCCGAGAGCAGAAAAGAAAAGATCAACGGAGGAAAGTTCAGGGGCGTCAGGAGCCAAGGAGAAGGGCCATTCTTGGGGCCCTTCCTGGAGCCGGGACATAATTATACCCACCCGCTGGCTCTCAGAACCTGAGGAGTGAGGCTTTAAGCGAAAGTAGAGCCTACAACTCTCCCGAAAGGAGAGAAAAGTCCTCCGGTCCCCTGAGAACCGGTCAGGCAACTTGAAGTGGGGTTCAAGAGGTGAGGTGAGGGGCACTACCGTGGTAGCGTCAGGCTGGTTGACCCTCTGAGCCAGGGCCTGGACCTGTAGGGAGAGACCCTGCATTTGTTGAGCCAGGGTCTCAAGGGGGTCCAAAGTAGTGTGAGGGACCAGGGTAGCCTAGGTATATGGGCTTGTGATTATGTAATGATGGGGGTAGGGAAACAGACAAGTGAGCCCTAATCTACCCGCCACTCAGTCTCTGCCTACTTGCAACGACCCGCCCTAGGCGACGGGGTACAACTGGGCGACGGTCCCTACGCTCAGTAAGTGCACGACAGACAAACAGACAAGGGTACACAAAGCTAAGGGAAATGGGGCAGTTGCCCACGGCAACACCGTGAGCAACAAGAGTGGTGAACGAGCCGAGTCAAACCAGGAGTGTACGAGGTACCAAACGCTGAGCAGGAGAGTAGTGAACAAGCCGAGTCAAACCAGGAGTGTACGAGGTACCAAACGCAGAGCAGGAGAGTAGTCAGTAAGCCAGGGTCAATATGAAGCAGGGTCAAATGGTTCAAGAAGCTGCAGCAGGGCCAGGAAACCACACGAGAAGAATCACAATCAAGGAGGAACAGGAAAGGCAGGTATAAATAGACAGAGGGCGGGAGCTAGCTCCATCTGGCCAGGCTGTGATAGGCTCTCCCACTCCTAAGCCTGCCATCCTGAGTGGTGGAAGATGGAGTCAGTCTCACAGACATAGAAGCAGGTGCAGACTGATTACCTATGGGCGTATACACAGAAGCTGTGCCTGGCAGATCCTTTACAATCATGCTGGTTATTTGGGAAAAGTCACAGATCTATTATTGCAAATCAATATTGGGTATGATAAGCTTTGGACTGAACAATTGGGTAATTGAATAATACCCCTGACTCAGCAAATCTCAGGACTCTTTCAGCCCATAGACACTCAGGTAGTCTTTTGACTCTCAGCCAGTCTATTGGTGGATTAGCTTACATTATGTGATGTCACTGTACATGCGTGGTGAGGTGGCCCAGAAACCAGTAGGTTCACCCCTAAATAGGACTTTAATGTCTACTATTGAGCCATACCATTAATATTATATAGAGATACACTGGTTGGTATACAGAAATGTCCAAATAAACATGCATAACGATCAGTCCCGAACAAGTTGCCAAAACACAGCTGAAGAGCAGCAATTCAGCAAAGCTCTCTGTAAAACTACTTTTACATGTGCCAAGTTTAATTTTTAACACTTTGCATAGATCTGCCCAAGAAATGTCACCATTGGATAAATATTGCTATGAATGACCCTAAAGCTAAACAATTAATAAACTTGATAGAGATTCTGATCTGGATCAGGTTACGTATTGTATGCAGTTGCCCACCATCCATGCTAACCAGTCCTACTAAAACCAGAAGACATCAAACTATCAACCCAAATTTAATTTAGCTATCCCCTGTAACGTCCATGGCTGCGGACCGTCGTTCAGACTTTCTTATGGTAATCTGACGGCTCCGGCCATGGACATCTGTGTTCCCGGCGGCATCTCCCTCCAGGGAGACGCCGGCACTCACTTCCGGGCTCTGTGACTGGTTCCTGCAGGGCGCGCGCGCCCGCAAGTACACGGCCTTAGCGGCCAGTACGCGTCCAGCTGTCTAGTATGAGTAATTAGCCCAGAATGCTGCTGGACTATAAAAAGGGCTCTGCCCACTTGTTCCTCATCTAAGCATTGTTGTATACCTAAAGGTTGTCTTGCAAATGGTCTCCCAGTGTTTTCCAGTTCCCAGTGTTACCCGTTCCTGCTGCCTGTGCCCTGTTTCCTGTGCTATTGTATCTACTGTGCCATCTACAGTGAAAGACAAGTCTTGTCTTCCGCTGTATCTACTGTGCCATCTACGGTGAAAGTCAAGTTGTGTCTCCGCTACTGTCTACATTGCCTCAGGTACCCTTTCTGGACTATAGACATTGTTTTGTACCTAGTTGGCCAGCTGCTATCCCAAAAAGTTATAGGTATGGGAAAAGAAGAAAAGGGGCAGAACTGTTGTATATTAGGTCGCCTTCAATTTGTATAAAAATTGATAACGACAAAGGAAAATCCAATGCAGTGTCCCCTTTCAATTGCACTGGCAGAATACCTGAGACTCACTGCCGGGGAGACAGTCTCAGTGCAGCGACGCGGTGAGACACTATTGAAGATACTTAGCCACAATCAGTCTTGGGCTCCAGTCATGGTCTCGTTGCCGGGGAGACAATCTCGGTGCAGCGATGCTGTGGGACATCGCTGCAGCTATTCAGCCGCATCTACTTCTGGGCTACGGTCTCGGTCTTGTTGCCGGGGAGACGGTCCCGGTACAGTGATGCTGTGAGATATAACTGCAGCGACCTAGCTATATTCAGTCCTGGACTTCAGTCCCAGTTTTGCTGTCTCAGGACAACGACTTTGTGAGACACTATTGTAGCCACCTAGCCACACTTAGTCCTGAGCTGGATAAATTCACAATCCAGCTATTCGGACGAGGGACACTTCACATAGTGCTCTCAACCGGGAAAGAGTGTAGCTATACCTGGTTTATTATTCTAGCTGCCTGCTATTAACAATCAATACGTCCATATGACCCTATAGATAAAGGTCAATTTAGGTGATCTCGATGTGAGCTTGGTGAATAATAAAAATACACTATTCTAGCTCTAAGAGCACTCCCTCCCTGGTCCCGTTGATACGGATACAACCTTTTACACAGCAGGGTGTCTCAACTCATTGGGAATTGAATGACACAATATAGTAATATTAATAAAAATACTATATAAAGTATATAAAAAATAAAAATACTTAAGTAAAAATACAAAATTTAAAAGGTATTCTGCCAGTGCAATTGAAAGGGGACACTGCATTGGATTTTCCTTCCCTATTAATTGTCGGTATCATACTAATTGAAGACGACCTAATATACAACAGTTCTGCCCCTTTTCTTCTTTTCCCATACCTATAACTTTTATGATTTATATTGGTGGTGTACACCTGGGCAAGAACTGACAACTTAAAGAATATAATAGAATATAATAGAATATAACGCTGTACGGCCCAGTGGGTCCACACCCCGCGCCGTGACATCCCCATAGATGACAATATTGAATAGTGATCATACAGCTTGGGTCATATCATTCTTCGTACGCAAACCAGACTTTCATCTAAGGACTCAAACCATAGTTCCCACATAATTAGACAACCAGCAGCTAACCACACCTGTACAATTCTGTTATAAATATATACATTTGTTAAGCATTGTCAATGCATAAAAGTCAGCTGACATTGAAGTATGCATATGTTGTTCTGGCGTGTTTAATTAAAAAAAAAAGTCTCAAATGAATCCCTATTAAAATGATCAAAACAATAAACTTCTTGTTTATTATGGAAACGAGAAAAATTATCAAATATTAAAAGTGATTTTTAAAGCAGAGTGGAATATTTTATTCTTCCGACATGACAAGTTTTTATTGATTTATAAATGAAGAATATGTCCCTGAATGAGTGCAGGAGGAGGAATGAACGATTAAGCTGTCTCCTAGAAGGAGCTACTGAAGTGTAGACCGCAGCGGGACTGAAATATCAGGACAGTGTCATAAACTGAAGAATAAAGAAAGAAGAAACATGTTGATTATAGTCTTACAGATTTGTAGGAAGTTTAAAGCTACATTTTATGGCTGCCTATTCTTATTGTTGCCAATCATATTAAAAGGAAGTAACGATATAATACAATATCCCCAAATTTAAGAGAGTTGCCCCGAGCTCCCCTGTGTTCAAATTTTTAACTGACACAACTATAAAAAAATGAGCTATGGCCAAAATTAACAGCCTTTTACAAAGGCCTAGGGAGGACGTTCCTGTGGTGGGGGTTTTAGAAAGTGGATAGCTATTTCCCACAATTGTCAGACTGGAATGCGGCTTTGAAATCTGTATGTAAACTTACCCACAATCCCACACTACATACATCACAGTTATTTATATTTTATATGGTTTACTTTACTCTGAAATTGCTATTGCCACAGATTGCACCGATTTTGGCAGAATATTCGAGCTCATCTGCCTTTCTGCTTCAGTGTGGAAGCTCCAGCGGAACCTATGTTATGTATTTTGGGTCAGACCTAAGTTTGCCTGGCCAGGCTGAATGAAAGAATATTTTTTATAGGATATTCTTCTAGCAAAAAAATAATACTGGAGGAGTCACAAACCCCCTGTGGTCTCTTCTTGGGTGTATCTTATGAATAGGATTGCAGCTCTTGCTAAGCTTCGGAACCCGGTTCTTTTCAATAAAAGTTGGTCTACACAGTTATTGATGTAGTATTTTTTTTTTCCTGGTGGCTGATGAGAGAGGGGGGGGGAGGGGTAGGGGTTTGTGTATCCTCTCTGATTTTGGATTTTACTTTTGTGGTTTTTGTATTGAAAAAATTATAAAAAAGAAAAACACAAAAAACAAATATGATACAATAGAGTTTATCCATGATATAACAAGTTCAGTTTGATATCAGACATCATGAGAATAATCTTGATAACTCATGTCTTAGTCAAGCTCACTGGTGTACCAAATTTCATTCAATATAACTATACGATATAGGTTACAGCTACATCAAGAAAGCAATTGCATGAAACCATTTATCGGGGTTGTCTTACTACAACAACCTTTTCTGAAAATGAAACCAGCTTCTGAAAGCCTCAACAATCAGCTGTTATTGCCAGGGAATTTGCTGCCAGCCATACATTTGAACATGGTGACCATTCAATGATACTTAGCCACTCTCTGCTTTGGCATATGAACAGGGATTGTCCTAATGGGACATCCCACTTAACATTTTTCCCAACATGGTTTAAATCTTTATCCTGTATGCATCACATATTGGGTTAATCTGAAATAGACATTGCTATTCCATGGGCTATCTTTATTAATTGCTGGGCTACTCCCGCTCCAGAGGGTGTCCTAAGGAGTTTTGGGCTCACACCACTGGGCTGGTCTGTTGAATAAGTAAGGAATATTATATTAATTGTTGCTTAGATCTAGGCTGTTAAGATTGGAAGGGGTGATCCAGTACATATTTACTATTATTATTATTATTATTATTATTATTATTATTATTATTATTATTATTATTATTATTATTATTATTATATTTTTCTAACAAGTAAAATATTTATATAAAAAAACACAACAATAAAGGATGACAACTGTGTATATTTGACTGGGTTCCAAGGTTGCGACATTATACCAGCTAAGCAAGTGTAAAAAATCAATAAATTGGTAAGCTGAGCTTTAGGCCTTATTCACATGGATGTGTCAGTTTTGCGCGCGCAAAAAATGCTGCGTGTGGCATCAGTATGTGGTGCGTGCCTGCGTGATCTCCGCGCATATGGCAGCATGATGACACTCTGTTTTTATGTTTACAAACATAAAAGCAGGAGGTGCTTTTCTTGTTTCATTCATTTATTTTACTACTGTAGCGCGAATCATGCGCAGCACACGGAAGTGCTTCCGTGTGCCGTGCAGGATTTTCATGCACCCATTGACTTCAATGGGTGCGTGATGCGCGAAAAATGCCCAAGTATAAGACATGTCGTGAGTTTTACGCAGCTGCGTGAAAATAACGGACTTTCTGAAGGGCCCCATTCACTAACATAGGTCTGTGCGACACGCGTGATTTTCACGCATGTAGCACGGATGTAATATACGTTTGTGTGAATAAGGCCTTAGACTTCTGAAACATAGTGGCAGATTTACTATTGTTGATGCGCAAAAATTCTGGCCTAAGTTGCTCCTTTTTATGTGTGTAAATCTATTTAGACAAATGTAAACTGTATTGAGCAAAAAACGTATTTTGAAAGGAGGCGTGGCTTAAAATGTGCCGACGTGCGCCTAAATTGCAATAAAATTATGGTGCAAAAAATAACCTATGTAAGCTAAACCAACCAAGAGGGGGTATAAGTAAAAGTGTCTAACATGCCTAGCAAGATGCGCCAAAGTAATCTTCTAATCTAAGTTTATGCTGTATAAATTTTAGACAGCCTTACTAAATCTGCCCCCCCCCCCATAGTCTACTCACCTCAAGAATTGTATCATCCACCCCTTTCAGTTCTAAAATCGGTTTTAACCACTGTCAGACATGCACCGAACGCCTTCAATCATATATATATATTTGGCAAGGACGTGGTGTCCGAGGCACATTTAGCTCCGCCCACAGCCCAACCTGCAATAAGCTTGTGAGGAAGGAGTGCTCAGTCTGTCTGTTGTTTGTGCCTTTATTTGTCTGTGTGTCTCTGTGTTTGTGTGTGTATAAGTTCCAGTATATGTATGTGTCTTTGTGTGTGTATTTGTCTGCCTATATATGTATCTGTGTGTGTATAGATTTCTGTGTGTGCATCTGCTACATTAGAGAGTTATCACTGTGTTATCTGTGGTGTTACATAGGACTGCAGGTAACATCTACATTATCTGTACTCAGAGAGTTATCACTGTGTTATCTGTGGTGTTACACAGGACTGCAAGTATCACTACTACATTATCTGTACTCAGAGAGTTATCACTGTGTTATCTGTGGTGTTACATAGGACTGCAGGTAACATCTACATTATCTGTACTCAGAGAGTTATCACTGTGTTATCTGTGGTAACACTACCACATTATAGGGTAACAAACGGAAGGAGGTCCACGTCCTCTACCCTTCGTGAATAATCTTTATTCAGTAAATGCTTCCGCATTTTTCTTAGGTTTCAAATTTTGGTAATTAGGTTTTAAAATACACTTATATTATTTTATAATATTTTTTACAAATACTTATCATTCCCTTTGCTAGCAAACCCGTGTAACAAGAACAGGCTTTCTATACTAGTTGTCAATAAATGGCACTTAATTTGCTCAATACTCATCTGCTATTTCAAGGAATGCCTTATTGATAAATCAGCCTTTATTAAGTTCTCTAGGACATGTAAACCCTGTAAACTTTATTTCTAGTTTTCTCAATGCTTTGCTCTGCAAACACCAGGAATTGTGAAAAAAACAAAAAACGAATAAAGTAAGTTCTATTTTAAGCGCTCGCCATGGTCAGGTCACAGCATTCCCTTGGTATCCAGAGGCCTTTACAATTTATTACTTCTGCAGTACACACAGCACATAATGCACAGGAAAGGTTGAAGTCTTCTGCACACAATCACTTATGTCAGCCTCATCAGCCTCTTCGGCTCTTGTTTATGTCTGCGTATAGTGAAGACATTTTCTCAACGGAGGGTTTATTTCCATAGAAAAGAGTGTCTTTGCTTTTAGCATTCACTAAATGTCACATTCACAATCATTAAAGACGTGTACGACTTCAGCTATTACCGTAAAGACATTGTAAAGGTACATTTAGATTGCACACTATTATTTATGGTAAATGAATAGTTCTATTCTAAACAAGGTCTTTTAATGCCTCCATCATCAATAATACATGTCATTTTTATGACTATTACTAGCCTAAAAAAGGTACAGTTTACAGAATTTATATATTTTTATGTTATTTTGTTTTTATTTTTTCAAATTAAAATTTATGTTTTAAAATGCTTTATAAAGAATCAAAATAAATGTGGTAATCTAAAAGCACATGCAGTAAATAATCCATTCTAGGAAATATAATACATGCCAGAACACTTGGTATCATGGTGGCCAGGGCCAGATTGGTACTAGTAAGCAGCCCTTGTACCCAGCCAACAAAATGTTTTCAATTGGCATAGAACCAATTAAGGTTATGTTCACATTAGTGTTAGTAAGTGGCGTAACTGATAAAGTTCATATTGGCAGAAACAACAGAACAGAAGTTGGGGCAATTGGTACATGCAGTGCACCATGCACCAGTGCTGTATATGCTGCTAAAGCTTCGTGTACACGGGCAGTTATTTTTGCCCATAACCAGTGCTGATCGATGATATAACGAGTCGATCGGCGCTCGTTTATAGGCCCTTTTATACAGGCCAATGCAAACTATATGCTTGGTACAGCTGGTACAGTGTGAAGCAGTAAGGGTATGTGCACACGCTAGCTGGCTTTTACGGCTGAAATGACAGCCTGTTTTCAGGAGAAAACAGCTGCCTCGTTTCAGCCGTAAAAGCTGCTCCTCGTATTATGCGAGGCGTTTGTGACGCTCGTATATCTTGAGCTGTGCTTCATTGAGTTCAATGAAGAACGGCTCAAATTACGTTGCAAAGAAGTGCCCTGCACTTCTTTGCCGAGGCAGTCAATTTACGCGTCGTCGTTTGACAGCTGTCAAACGACGACGCGTAAATGACAGGTCGTCGGCACAGTACGTCGGCAAACCCATTCAAATGAATGGGCAGATGTTTGCCGACGTATTGTAGCCCTATTTTCAGACGTAAAACGAGGCATAATACGCCTCGTTTACGTCTGAAAATAGGTCGTGTGAACCCAGCCTCACAGACTTTTTAACAAAAGTAAGCGGTTTTCTTTGTGCCGTAATCAGCACTTCTTAGGAATACATACAGCGGTAAAATTAGAAAAAAACCTAGGACAGCATATCTGCTTTCTTAGGCCCCGTGCACACTTCCATGCAGTATTTACTGTCAGTAAATACTGAATGGACGGGCCGCAGAGTGTCATCCGCGTTTGCGGACCGTGCTCACAGTAATAAGAGCACGGTCCGTAAATGCGAAAAATATCACGTCCTATTTTTGTGGCTCATTTCTACGGCCCAGACATACAACTGTAAATATATGGGAAGGTGTCCATGGCCAATAGAAATAAATGTGTCAGCATTATATCCGGAATTACGGATGTGTAATTGCGGATAAAAACTACGGACGTGTGCATGGGGCCTTAGAGGTATGCAAACCGTGATCATAGCCTGTGAGCAGCTGCTAAATGTGTATGTAGCTACTATGTACTTTAGGTGAGGATAGCCTATAGTACATACGCAGAAGAAGGAGTTCACAATCGCACATTTTCCATTCATTGACAAAATATTGCTATATAGTGACTATAAAATAGTAGTATCTATGCAATAATATCAATCATGGTGACCATGTAATAAAACCAACCATAGTTCCTATAAAAAGTACCAAATATCATACATAGTGCACACAAAAATAGTACTAGCCGTAGTGCATGTATAACGGAAACCATAGTATATATAGATCAGCAGCCACCAGTTATATAGCGTACAGATGAATAAATGAGCAGATATGGGAAGGTATATTAAGTGTACCTTACCTGGATGATTTCCTGACCCATAAAATGTAAAACAAAAGTGACAATAAGGCTATCAAATGTTCTGCTTTTGGAGAGAGTTACTTTTTGATGACAGAAATTGTGAAAATTTGATGATCAAATTTCATTGCTGAATCACAGGTTTGCTGGACCTATCTGCAGGCAATACATCAGATTGATCAAACACAATGTTAAAATTATATTAAAGGTATTCTTACCTGGACTTTCATCCAACTTCCCAATTGTTTCAATCTGTTCAACTAAGTCATTGGAGTTCCATTGACTCATCCCAATAAGGATGGCACTTTTCCCTTCTACAACCTCCTCTGCAACAAGGAAACAAATTTTAATGTTATTGCCATCTAGAATTTGGCATTAACAAAACATAACATGTATTTAAAATGTAACTTCAATTACACTTTTCCGATATAGACCATTAAATTCCCTGCTTCTTTTTACACTGCCATGGAGTTAAATGACAAAATTCGGGCTGCCTGCAGCGGTCACTAGGGGAGCTTGTTGCATACAGACTTAATATTGGCTTCAATGGGAACTGCATAAGGCCTCATGCACACAGCCGTAGCCATGTGCACGGCCTGTGATTACAGGCACGGGTGGCCGGAGTGTCATCTGCGAGCCGTCTGCAATTCACGGACCGCGCACCCATTGATTTCAATGACTCCTGGACAATGCACGGACCGTACAAACCAAGGTCGTGTGCATAGGCCAACAGAAATGAATGGGTCCGCAATTCATCCGTATTTTTGCGGATGAATTGCAGACGCAAAAACACGTTCATGTGCATGAGGCCTAAATCTATCCCCCTAGTGGTCAGTGCAGGCAGAAATAATTTTATCAATTAACTCTATTATTCCATTGCTGTGTAAAAGGAAGCTGGGGATTTGGAGCTCTGTCACA
The DNA here is from genome assembly GCF_050947455.1 of Rhinoderma darwinii. NCBI lineage: Eukaryota > Metazoa > Chordata > Amphibia > Anura > Rhinodermatidae > Rhinoderma > Rhinoderma darwinii. The sequence goes on from NC_134688.1 coordinate 418,774,648, forward strand.
CAAAAAAACAGAGCTTCAACTATTATAAAGATGTATTATGAAATTAATTATCACATCATTTTGGACCTAAAAATTTAATAATGTTCATAGTTGGAGGTACACTTTAAACATTTTTCATTTGGAAAACAAAAATGACAATATGAAATGCTAGACTAGAATTTGGCTCATGGATATATCTCTTGATATTTGCATTAATACTTCTTGTCAGTAAAAAAAAAGTTAGCAATCTATTCCATATGATAAAATATTAGATACAAAAGGACTGCGCTAACGTTGTCTCACAAACCCCTTCTGTCACAGAGACTGCCTCTAAAGTAAATGTCTTTTTTAGTAAAAGGTAAAACAGACAATGTTTTTACATTATTACTTACACTTTTTACTACTTGTTCTTGTTTAAAGTGAAACATTTGATTATAATCCGAAAAAAAAAAATTCACAACTTTGCAATACTCCTGTGCAGAGCAAAAAATATATATTCTTGCTACCTGGATCAGTCAAAAGTTGCTGTTAGGTAAGGTAAGTTCACATCTAGTTTTGTGCACGTGTTTGTGGTATACGACCACGTATATGTTTTTAACCCCATAACGACCGGCATATAGTGTTTTTACGTCGGTCGTTTGGGGTAGTTCTTCTGAAGCGCCGCCTTTTCCCGTCGGCACTTAAGAAGAACTTTTCTGGCATCGTGCCGGGATCTCCTGAAGACCGGGCTGCTGGTAACAGCCTCGGGCTTCAGGGCAACGATCGGAGACCACTAGCAGTGGTCTCCGATCATATTTAACCCCTCAGATGCGGCGCTCAATAGCAAGCGCCGCATCTGAGTGGTTTGGGAGGGAGGGGGCCGCAACGGAGTGGTTTTCGCGGGCATCGCATATTCTGCCTCTGAAGCCAAGGCTGTTATTAACAGCCTAAGGCTTCAGAGTGATGATCGGAGACCAATAACAGTGGTCTCCGTTCATGTGATCACTGTGAGAACCATTCACAGTGATCACAAAATGTAAACAAAGTTTTTCTCCTCCCTGTCTCTCTGTCTCTCCTCACACTTGTTACTTTGTAGGAGAAGAGACGGAGAGAGAATTTTACTGTTAATAAATGACACTAAATTACTGAAAATCTAATATATAAACTTTATATAAACGTCACTTGTATACCTATTCTAGGCTAGGGTTATCCTTAGGGTTAGTCTAGGGTTATTCTAGGTTCTATTCGAGAGGTAGTCTAGGGTTATCCTAGGTTTAGTCTGTGTATTTTTTTGTGTAAAAAAAGAAATAAAAGTTTTATAGTCTATGTAGCGTCCATGGCCACGGGCCGTCGGGTTTACTAACCTCCCGACGCCCGCAGCCATGGATCTGTGAGCGCTGGTCCCCATCTCCTTCCTAGGAGATGCCAGTGCTCACTTCCGCTCCGTTCGGTTGTGTCCCGTAGGGTGCGCGCGCACGCTCGTGCCCGGCCTTAAAGGGCCAGCGCACGCAAATAGGAGGAAGTCATCATCATCAACTGCCACGATTTCCTGGTCTATAAGAAGGCCCCTGGCCTTCTAATCCTTGCCTGAGCGTTGTTAGTTTTCCCAGTCTGTCTTGCAAATGGTCCCTTAGTGTTTCCCGTTCCTGTTGTTACCCGTGCCTTGTTCCCCGTTCCTGTTTCCCGTGCTGTGCCTTAGTATCAAGTCGTGCCACGTCCTGTGTCATCTGCCACGTCCGGAGGAATCCACCACGTCCTGTGTCATTTGCCACGTCCAGAGAAATCCGCCACGTCCTGTGTCATCTGCCACATCCGGAGGAATCCGCTACGTCCGGTGTCTTCTGCCACGTCCTGAGGAATCTGCCACGTTCCGTGTCATCTGCCACGTCCGGAGGAATCCGCCACGTTCTGTGTCATCTGCCACGTCCGGACGAATCCGCCACGTCTGGCGCAACTTGCGGCTCCTGTGTCATCCACCACGTTTGGCGCTATCTGCTGCAACCATCTCCATCTGTGCCAAAGTTGCGGCCACCGTCTGGACTATACAGGTACTCTTGTGCGGGACATTGTATTTCTAGGGTGTCCTGTTTGGCCAGCTGCCTCCCCGCTACGGCGGTACGGCCTAGTGGGTCCACTAACCCGCTTTGTGACAGTCTACATGTTTGTTCGACATCACTTTTTTGTGAAGTGTGCTTTTGTGACGTCCGTGTATTTTTGTCTGTGAAAAAAATAAAATCTGTCTGCGTGTGCGTCTGGTTACAGTCTTTGTTGTACATGTGTGTAATTAGAATGGCCCATAGGAGGTTCACGGTGGAAGAGGCATGCGCCATGTTAATTTCTGACTGATGAAAGCGATACAGAAACCGCGTCTGAGGTAGAAATGTTGTCTACCAGTGATAGTGACGACAGTGATACGCTTTCTGCAACTGCAAGTGTCACTGCAGAGTCCACGAGCACAGGGCAAAACACGGCCCGCTCTATTCCCCCAGGATATATTGAGTGGGTACCCACAGAGTCATTTTCCCCTAATATCCCAGAATTTATTGCCACACCAGGGATAAATATTAATGTGGAAAATTGTACAGCCCTCGATTTTTTTAAAATATTCATTACAGATGAACTTTTGGAGCTGGTTGTAAACCAAACCAATCTTTATGCTCGCCAATTCTTTGCTGAAAAGCCAACGTCCTCCTATGCAAAGCAGTAGCACCCCACAAATACTGGCGAACCTAAAAAAAAATTGGGGCTCATCCTCAACATGGGGTTCGTGAAAAAGCCCTCAATCCGGTCATATTGGGCAACAAGCCCTACACATGCCACACCTGTTTTTCCAGCCATTATGACCAGAAGCAGATATGAAGTGCTAATGCGCTTCCTTAATTTCAATGACAATCACCAGTAGTGATCCAGGCCGTGACCGCCTGTATAAAATAGGGCCCCTGATAAAAATTTTGGAGGAGTCATTTATGCCGGTGTACAACCACGAAAAAAACCTATGGTAGATGAATCGCTCATGAGCTATAAAGGCAGGCTCTCATTCCGCCAGTACATCCCCCTCAAAGAGAGCAAAATATGGGGTTAAAATCTACAAGCTCTGTCGGAGTGGTACAGGCTATACATCCGCCTTTAGAATCTATGAAGCCAAAGACCGTGATATCAACCCCCCTGGATGTCCCAGTGAGTTAGGATGCAGTGGCAAAATACTCTGGGACTTAATGCAGCCTCTGCTGAATAAGGGTTATCAGTTATACACTGATAACTTCTATACCAGCGTCCCCTTGCTCAAGCACCTGCATGCCACAGACACAGGGGCTTGCGGAACAATCTGCAAAAGCAGAAGGGGCTTGCCACAGGAGCTGGTGAGAAAACGCCTGAGAAGGGGGGAATCAAGTGGTCTTTGCAGTGGAAACCTTCTTGCAATAAAACTTAATGACCGCAAGGATGTGTTCATGCTAAGCACTGTTCACACAGACACAAAAGTGACAGTGAGGGAACGTGGTGCCACCTCTGATAAAGAGAAGCCGGTCTGCAGCACAGACTATAATAAATTCATGGGGGCAGTGGATTTGTCTGACCAGGCTTTACAGCCATACCTGGTGCAAAAAAAATCCCACCCCTGGTATAAAAAGCTGGCCCTCCACCTTATTCAGATGGCAACATACAATGGCTTTGTGCTATACAAAAAATCAAATGGGCAAAATACTTTTTTCAAATTTCTGGAGAACATAATTGAACACCTTTTATTTGAGTCCCCTGACCCCAGACACAACCATGAGGCAGAAGATGTCCGACGGCTTGTGGAACGTCACTTTGTACACCCTGTGCCTGCTACTGAAAAAAAACAATACCCACAAAAGCGATGCAGAGTGTGCAGCAAAAATGGCATATGAAGGGACACAAGATTTTATTGCCCTACATGTCCCTCTAATCCTGGTCTCTATAACTATCCATGCTTTGAAATTTATCATACACTCCCACATTATTAACTCATTTACTATCACACTGTATTTGTAGGGAGAACCAAAAGGGAGAGTTGCTTATGGGATAATGTTTCACTGTAAAAATGCAGCAATACTGTATTTTCTGGAAAAATCAATTTTTTATTTCTTTCCGTCTATTAAAAATACTCACTATACCCCTAGATCAGGGGTCTCAAGTATGCGGCCCGCGGGCCGCACGAGGCCCGCAGGGCTGTCACCTGCGGCCCGCAGACACAGAGCCGCTAATACAGACTCTGCTCCGGGACTCTGGAATTCCCTGACATCTGATGTCTGGGGCTTCCCCAAAGCCAGAGTCCTGTGCAGAGCGCTAGTATAGGCTCTGCTCCGGGACTCCGTGGAATTCCCTGACATTGCTGTCCATATATGGACAGTGTGTCAGGGTCCTCCCCAGAGCGGAGTCCCGGGCAGAGTGCTAGTATCGGCTCTGCTCCGGGACTCTGTGGAATTCCCTAACATTGGTGTCCATTTATGGACACACGATGTCTGGGGCTTCCCCAGAGCTGGAGTCCCGGGCAGAGCGCTAGCATAGGCTCTGCTCCGGGACTCTGTGGAATTCCCTGACATCGCTGTTCATATATGGACAATGTGTCAGGGTCTTCCCCAAAGCCAGAGTCCTGTGCAGAGCGCTAGTATAGGCTCTGCTCCGGGACTCTGTGGAATTCCCTGACATTGCTGTCCATATATGGACAGTGTGTCAGGGTCCTCCCCAGAGCGGAGTCCCGGGCAGAGTGCTAGTATCGGCTCTGCTCCGGGACTCTGTGGAATTCCCTGACATTGGTGTCCATTTATGGAAACACGATGTCTGGGGCTTCCCCAGAGCTGGAGTCCCGGACAGAGCGCTAGCATAGGCTCTGCTCCGGGACTCTGTGGAATTCCCTGACATCGCTGTCCATATATGGACAATGTGTCAGGGTCTTCCCCAGAGCGGAGTCCCGGGCAGAGCGCTAGTATCGGCTCTGCTCCGGGACTCTGTGGAATTCCCTGACATCGCTGTCCATATATGGACAGTGTAGTCAGGGTCTTTCCCAGAGCGGAGTCCCGGGCAGAGCACTATTATAGGCTCTGCTCTGAGACTCTGTGGAATCTTCTGACATCGCTGTCCACATATGGACAGCGATGTCTGGGGCTTCCCCAGAGCTGGAGTCCCGGGCAGAGCACTAGTGATGTCAGGGGCTTCCCCAGAGCAGGAGTTCCAGTGATGTCAGGAGCACAGCTGGAGTCCCAGGAAGAGCCTACTAGCGCTCTGCCCGGGACTCCAGCTCTGGGGTTGCCCCTGACATCCATGTCCATATATGGACAGTGATGTCAGGAGCAGAGATGGAATCCCAGGCAGAGTGCTAGAAGCGGCTCTGCTCTGGGACTCCAGCTCTGGGCAAGCCCCTGACATCACTGTTCATATATGGATACTGATGTTAATGGCTTCCCCAGAGTTTTGACGCAGAGCCTATACTAGTGCTCTGCTCTGGGACTCCGGCTCTGGGGTTGCCCCTGATATCACATTCCGGACCAGGAGGATCCCCTGACGTCATTGTGTATGGACAGTGACATCAGGGGCTCCAACAGTAGAGGAATCCCCAGCCAAAACGTCGGCAACGAACTGGCTGGGGATTCCACTCCTAGAGGGAGCCCCAATGGAGTTATCTACTTGGGGTGTGTGTGGCATTATCTGCATAGGGCCCTGTGGCAGCATCTGCGGAGGGCACTGTGGCAGCATCTGCAGAGGGCACTGTGACAGCATCTGCAGAGGGCACTGTGGCAGCATCTGCAGAGGGCACTGTGGCAGCATCTACGGATCTAAAAAGGGGCTGCCCAATCTTGACATGGGTGTCTGCCAAAGACTACTACCTGAGCCGCCGGACTGCATTTAGCGACACTTAAACTGGAAAACTTGATTGTTGAAATAAACACGTGGAGAAATATCTCAAATTTTAAACCTAGCGGTATTGTTATAGTAATGTAGTATTATTATTATTATTATAGTAATATAGTTTTATAGTAGATCAAATAACTAATTGATTAACAATAATTTTGTATTGTATCAAATTTGAAAGTAATGCGGCCCATCAACTTCCCATTTTTCTATATGTGGCCCACTTACCCGGCCGCGTTTGAGACCCCTGCCCTAGACAAATATTAGCAGGACTTTTATACTTCAAAATAACTTGCAGTACCATGGCAAATATAGCGTGGTTCCCTAAAATCAGCTCTGGTGTAAAAAAGGCCTCCAAAAGCCAAAATGGACTCCTTCTATGATATGCCCTATAACGGGTCCATATAATAGATTAGACACACATATTTGGTATCACCGTACACGGGAGAAATAGCCGAATGTATCACTTTTACCAGTATGTCATATGGTGTTTCGAAATGGTTTAAGAAAAGTGACACTTTTGTAAAAAAAATATGCAATTTACATTTTTTTGGGCTTAGTTTGGGCAAATTCTGTAAAAAGTGTGAAGGGTTAAAACGGAAATTAAACCACTAGAAATAGACTTTAGAGTGTCTAGTTTTTAGAACACAATGTTTTTTTACCATTATTTATTGGCCTTCAAGTCCATTACCCATACATTAATACCATGCTGTAAAAAACGAAATTAAGACATTTTAGTGCGCAATTGAAAAAAGGGGCACTTGTGTTTTATACTATATTTCTGGTAAAAAATAAATAAACTACACCTCCAAGTCAGGTGTCTTTATGATCAGGATAAATGAAAAAGTATATTTCAATACATTTGTATGATACAATTAATGTTATTTTCAAACTGTTACATTTTAAATGATGAAAAATCAAAATTTCTCTTTTTTTCCTCTTTCCACGACTATAAAAAAAAGTAACAAAAGTGTTACCTATACATATATACCACAAAAAGGAAGCACTTCATGTCCCAAGAAAACCGTGCAAAATTCACATCGATACATAAAACACATACAGAGTTATACTGCGTTACATCTGTGAATAGCAAAACTGCGAAAATTGCTCTGGTCATTAAGGTTTATAACACGTTCGGTATTAAGGGGTTAAAGTTCCAAAAACGTATGTATTTGTAACATACGCCTACGTTTTTTGTAGTATAGGTCGTATACTCTTTTATACATTTTTGTCCGTTCTTACTTCTAAATACGTATACTTTTTTGTTCTTGAGCTAAATCAAACTTTGTAAAGTCAAGATTTCACATATATGGTGACAAAAACCTATAAGTTTTACGTTTTACGTTTAGAAACGTAGGGTTTAAGATTGCATACGTCATCTATACGTCACCATTGACAACAATACAAGTAGAAACGTATACGTGTGGTATACAATTTGGAAAAGTACTGAAAAGCGTCGTAGACGACACTTTTCAGGACATGGAAAAAAAGGATAGAACTTAAGCAAACAAAACGAATGCACAAATGGCACCATTAGTGCAGCCGTCCTGACCATAGAAATCAATGTACACGCTGTGGTACACGTTTTGACACTGTTTTTTCATGTAAAAATTTACATGTCAGACGTGCAGTAAAAACGAGATGTGAACTTACCCTATAGAGACACATAAAGAACAACAGGTTAGGTTATATTACGTAAATGATGGTGCACTATTATCAATGATTGCCTGACATGTTTCACAATGGATCCATCATAAGTCAATGAGATATGTTATGCAATGGATCTGTCGTAAACAGCATGGCGCAGGTATTAACAGAAGCCGTGACACTAGTGTGAACAGAGCCCTATAGCTTTGCTCTATATTGCGCAGACTCAGATGATAGAGTGTTTGGTGTCTGCTAATGGGTTATTGAACCATTCCCGCAGATAAAGGATCAATTATAATAACACTACATTACCAGATAGGTTGACTCAAGGTAAGCCCATGCTTAAAGTGTCCTGTGAGATCATTTATAAAGAGAATTTATCACCTAAAAGAGAAGTAGACGGTTCAGAGCCTTATGGTATTCCTTGCAGATGATCATATTTTATAAGCTTCTCATTTCATGTTGATACAATCCTTAATTCGCTATGTTGGTTCGAGAAATGATTATTTATGCTCAGCACCATAAACAGCTCATCCAAACCCATTCTCTACAGTATGTCAGATGTATTTTAATCCCTGCTTGCTAGTAAACATTGTTTCTTCCATTAACCTTTTCAACGCAGTGCTTTGATTCTGTACGGAATAATAGCACATACAACAAGTGATATCAAACATGATATAGCCAGATATGTTAAAATTGGTAACTGCTGCTGTATTTGTGAAGATGGAAGAGACAGTAAGACACGATGGCATCTTAGCAGTGCCAGGCAGCAAAAGAACCGTGAATGGATGGACACGCTACTATTGTCAAAGTCTTCTGGTTGCCATAGTTACATTTCAAAGCCTTGCAGCAAATACCCATGCGGTGAGAGGCTGCTTGGGTTCTAAAGAATACGGTCAAGAATAAATCCAATAATAGCTGCTCATTATGAGGACAATAATGAACAGATTTCACAGCGGTTCTTCCTAAACCCTTCCCCTTTACAGACAATGGGGCTAATGATATGAATTTGCAAATGACACACTACAGCATATATGTTATGCATTATATAAGCCATATTGTCGCATGTGACTATCTGTTATGGACCTACTGAAGCATGTAGTTCTACATGATGTGAAGATATGAACCAACTTGACATAATGCACAAGCATGAATATATATGCATATCACAATAAGCCCTACTATATAGGAAAGGTGCAAGAAAATAGTGTGCAGATAATTAGTATTAAAAGGGTTGTCCGGGCACAGGACGTTTTTTTGCTGATGACCTATCTACAGGATAGGTCATCAGCATATGATTGATGGGGGTCCGATACCCGGACGCCACACTGATCAGCTGCCTCCGGGCACCGGATGTTATGCAGTGTTCAGTGCCGGAAGCAGAAGGCTTCGTACACTGTATAGGAGCCGTGCAGCAGAACTGTATCTCTGCTCCTTTTCAGTTGAATAGGAGCAGAGTTGCAGTACTACAGCACGGCCACTATACCGTGACCAGAACCATCTGCTTCCGGCACTGACATCCAGCGCAGAAGGCAGCCAGAACAGTTGATCGTGCGGGGAATCGGGTGTCAGACCCCCACCAATCATATACTGATGAGCTATCCTGTGTATAGGTCATCAGTATGAAAAAAACGTAAGGTGACCCCTTCAGGACCAAGCCATTTTTTGGATTTTCATATTCATTTTTTCCTCCCCACATTAAAAACGCTATAACTTCTTTCTTTTTCTGTCATTATAGCTATATGAGGGCTTGTTTTTTGCGGGGCAAGTTGTAGTTTTTAACTGTACCATTTGTTGTACCATATAAATATATTGCGAAACTGCAAAAAAATTCTTTGTGGGGTTGAATCGGAGAAAACAGCGATTCCTCAATCTTTTGAGGGGTTTCGTTTTTACGACTTTCACCATACGGTAAAAATAGTATGTGAGCTTTATTCTACCTGTCAATACGATTATGGCAATACAAAATTTATAGTTTTTTGAATGTTTTATTACTTTTACAAGGAAGCTATTAAAAAGAACATTTTTGTGTTATGTTGCTACATTAAGAGAGCCATAAATTTTTTATTTTTCCATTGATTGAGTGGTATGAGGGCTTATTTTTTGAGGGGCGAGCGCTAGTTTTTGTTGGTACCATTTTGGGCTTCACGAGACTTTTTGATTATTTTTTTATTCATTTTTTTGTGAAATATGAAGTGACCAAAAAACAGCGATTGTTGCATTTTATATTGTTGTATTTTTACGATATTCACCATGCGCATTAAATAATGCTATAGTGTAATAATTCGGACTTTTACGGATGCAGTCATACCAATTGTATTTTTTTTAAAATTTTACATTACTTCAGAGGAAAAATAGGAAAAGGAGAGTTTTTTTAACTTTTAATTTTTGTATTTTTTTTACAGTATTAAAAACATTATTTATCTTTTTTTACACATTTTATTAGTCCCTCTAGGGGAGTTGAACCAGCAATCGCTAGATCGCTGGTACAATACACTGCAATACTAATGTATTGCTGTGTATTGTCATTTTTACAGGCTCCTGTTCAGCCGTGCCAGAGACAAGCCTTAACAGGAGATGAAGAAAGGCAGCCCTGGGAGCCTTCATAAGGTCATTAAGCCCCTGGACTGCCATGACAACCATTGGTGCCCCTGATCGCTTTGCAGGGTGCACCCCCCTATTTGTAACGTCTTACATGCTGCGATCGTACTTGATCACAGCATCTAAGGGGTTAAACAATCGATCGCTGTTCCTGGCTGTTATTCCCGGGTGTCAGCTGTAAAACATAGCTGACACCCGCTGCGTACGGAGCGGGCTCAGCGGATGAGCCCTCTCAGAGCACTACCTCCCCCACCCCGACGCAATAGTATGTCGTGGCGCGGGAAGAGGTAAATATGGCTGATGCCATGTAAAAGGCATATGGTACTCAAAGCATTAATGGAAGCACTAAATGCCAGATTAATATATTCTGGGACTTGGTACTTAGCACGGCACTATTTAATAATTTCCTATATGACTAAAAGTATGTGAACACCCCTCCTAATTATTAAGTTCTGGAGTTTTAGCCACACCCATTGCGAACAGGTACATGAAATCAAGGACACAGCCACACAGGTCATACAGACGCGCTAAATGACTTTCATGCCACTGTCATAGAATGTCACAAATCAAAATTTCTGATCTACTAAATCTAAATCAACTGTAAATGCTAATATTGGGAAGTGGATGTCTCTAGCTGTAACAGCTCATCCACAGCAGCAGACCACCCAAACTCGCAGAGCAGGGCCGCCGAGTGCTGAAGCGCGTGGCATGTTAGAATTGTATAAAGGTCACTATAGAGTTCCAAACTGCTTCCCCAAGTGACATCATCCCAAAAACTCTGTGTCAGGAGCTTCATGAAATGGGTTTCCATCGTTGAGCACCTGCACCCAAGCCTAAGATCACCCCAAGCAATGCCAGGCATCATCTGGAGTAGTGTAAAGCATGCCACCACTGGACTCTAAAGCACTAAAAACACGTTCTCTGAATCATGTGCCACTATCTGGCAGTCGGATGGACAAATCAGGGTTTATTTGATTAAGTAAAATTGTACCTACAGGAATGCATCGCGCCTACTGGAATATTTGGTTAGTATAAATGGTTTGGGTTATTTTTCAGGGTTTGGGCTAGGCCCCTTATTTACAATGAAAAGTAATGTTAATTCTACAACATACAAAGACATTTTAGACAGTTGTATGCTTCCAACCTCAAAAGCACTTATCTATATATGATAGTATACCTCTAAATATTACAGTCATACAGTTACCAAATAGTACTACTATAAAGAGCCAAATAATAATCACCACACCATGATCACATATTACCACCCCATATTTTAACTGAATAATACCAACATGCTGGTACTCAATAAAATCCACATTACAAAGACCAATATTTCCACCATACAGTGACTATATAGTGGTAGATACCAGTCCCACACAGGAGCTCTGCAGACCATATAAGTAATTAGAGTACAGTGACATCCAGTGACTTTCAGGTGACGTCTCCTGTATTGGAGTCGCTCAGTTTCCCTTTTCTTCTATGTCTAGTCAAGACTGCACTGACGACTTCTCCTGACCAAGATTTGTCCCTGTAGAATTTTCCATATTTGGCTCCTTGCTTTTTCAGCACCCTACCCAGCTTTTAGTTCAACCCACACAGTAATAGTGTCCTCTTTAGACTGTACATAGTGCTAGCGTCGCTTTTAGTGCCCCCCCACAGTAATAGAGCCCCCTTTAGGCCCCCACAGTAATACCCCTTTTATGCCCAAACTCAAAAATAATGCCCCTTTTATGCTGCCACTCAGCAATAATGCCCCTTTTTTGTTCCACTCAGTAACAATGCCCCCGTTTATGCCGCCACTCTGAAATAATGCCCCATTTTATGCCCACCACTTAGTAATAATACCCCCTTTATGCCACCACTTAATAAAGACCCTTTTATGCCCCCTACAAAAGTAGTGTCCTACCACCATTAATAGAACCTCCTTTGAGCGCCTGAAAAAAACAAAATACGCTCACCCAACCCTGTTCCCTCAATGAGTTAGGATTTCTTCCTCTCCAGCGCAGGCGTGAGATGAAATTATGATTGCCAAACCCCCCTTTAACCGTGGGTCTTGTGCATACTAGCTAGCTGGTGCACTATAGCAGTCAGCGAGTATGGGCCAGGGGTAACCACAGATAACCAGTTGCACAGTCCCTTTATACAGCAACAGAGCAAACCCACTTAGGCATTACCATACTTTAAAGAATAATTTTCAGGAAGACTTGACATTTTCTTAATTTAAACTTCACCCAAAAGTGGAGGCCATAAAAAAAGACAACGTATCTCTATTAACACAGCCATCAGCATGACATAAAGAGTGGCCACCATAAACAAAGACACCAATAAACGTGTTAAATTGACCACAATAAAAGTGCCACCGGAATGCCCGAAATAAACAGTTCCAGTAGAGTGCCTCCCTTCACACAGACATGGAATGAAATAATACAATTCTGGCTGCCTACAACCTCACCGATGGTGGCATGACTGCATAAAACTTTATACAGCTGCCATTAAAGACTATGGAAGTAACAAAGTTCCACTTACTGCTGTATAGAAAAATAGGAGATCTCGTCTATTTCAGAAGACTCCAGCAAAATTCCTGGAGAGTAGACAAATATGAGCTTCGGGCCTTTTTTTTTATAGAATTTATGCTTCTTTAATGCACAGATCTGTGCCTCCTGTTAAAACGCTTCTAAGGGTTGAACTTCCTACTGGAAGCTGGCAGAGGAAGTTGCAATTATTCTTTAAGTCTACGGTGCAGGACAAGTGAAATACATGGGTTTCATTCAAGAGCCTAAGTGCAGTTTAATAGTCTGGGAGGAGATTTGTTTTAATATACTAATTTTGTCTTCACCTTGGCACATGCTTTCTGTGCCTAAATAGTTAATACTATATATCCTTGATTACATTCTTATGCTATATTCTTCCTCCATCCTTGCTTGACATTCATCTTCAGGGATGGGCGCATGTGTTCTGGTGCTCCATAGAGATCACTGATCTCTACATGAGTATCCATCTCACGTCTGTTATCAGATTGCAGAATGTTCTTGCATATTGTATTGAATTCAAAATAATGTTACTCAGTTTACAACAATGCTTACTTCCCTGATACTTCAACAGATTACTTTATGATCTCCTGTCAACCAGTGATACATTTAATATATCTCTGATCATAGAAGTCATTTAATGAAACCCATTATATCAAGAAGTGAAACTTAAACAAAAATTGTATCATTTTATCAGTTCCCAATAAAATCGACTTAAAAGAGTAATTATCGGAAGTGTAAGCAATTGTAGCTGTTATTTTTTTATACGAACCACAATTGTTTCTTTGTGTGGAGCTATCAAAACAGAGGCATTAGGAAGAAAATGAAAATCACTCGAGATTAAATATATGAACTAATCTAACACCTGAAACACAAAGAAAGAAGGGAAACAGATTGAATAGGAAGGAGCTGGTACTGTATACCAAATGCTTCTGTTACACTTAAAGCGACCCTCCAGTCAAAAACGAAAAATCAACTATACACTGCAAAATTGTAGTTAACAAACCTGGTGACCTTCTCCTGCTTGCTCCTGACTCCAGTCCTGTGTTCTGGTCCCAACTGTCTGGATCGCTGACCCCCAGTGATCACACATGTATCCCTTATCCTGTGGATAGGGGATGCATGTGTTTCGTGGGGAAACCCTGTCACTAGTTTATTAATGCTCAATCTCCTAGCTAATCTAATAGGTGCCGTCACACTGATAAGGATTGTGAAAATGGTTTCTCAAACCGTTTATTTTAAAAGTTATGAGCTTTTTTCTAAATATGCACATGAGGCTATACTAGACAAGTGGGTGTGAACACCAGGGATTCTCCTGAGGTGGAGCTACCTCACAGCCTCTGACACTGTCCTATCAGCATGAAGTTGCTTCACACTGTGTGAGAGACTGAGGCTGGAGAGAAGGGGCTCACTTAAAATAGCCATATCTAGAACAGTGGTGGCACATGAAAGATGGGATTCTATTCTTTTATATGTCACCAGGATCGCAGTTCTAGCTGTGAAACAACCGGAGGTATCACCAGTTAAAGACACAGTCAGGAATGGGAACTGTATATGCATATAGTAAACAGCTTCCATTCCCGACTATTTTCAACTGGTGATACATCTGGTTGTTTCACAGCTAGAACTGAAATCCTGGTGGCATATGAAAGATTAGAATCTCAACTTTCATATGTTCCAGCCTAAAATATAGCCATTTTAAGTGATCCCCCTTCCCTCCCGTCTCAGTCTCTCACACGGTGTGTGAAGCAGCTTCATGCTCATAGGACAGCGTCAGAGGCTGTGAGGTAACTCCACCTCAGGAGAGTCGCTGGTGTTGACACCCACTTGGCTAGTATAGTCTAATTTGCATATTTAGGAAAAAAAGCTCATAACTTATATTTTCACTAGTATTATCAATGTGATAGTGCCTATTAGATTACCTAGGGGATTGGGAATTACTAAACGAGTGACAGATCCTCTAACTATAATTTCGCAGTTTATAGTTCGCTTTAAAGGGGTTGTGCGAGATTTGAAGAAAAGAATAATTATGTTTTCTTTCCCCAGAAATAGCGGCACTCTTGGCCCATGGGCTGTGTAAGGTATTACAGCGGAGCCTAATTTAAGTGAATGGGGCTGACCTGGAATACTAGACACAGCCCATAGACAAGAGTGGCGCTGTTTCTGGCAAAAAAAAAAAGCAGAATACAACCCCTTTTTAAGAATCTTTAAAATAAATGAATTCCAAGTTTAGTTTGTTTAAATTTCCGATTAAAAACATGAGCAATGCATGTAACCAAGGTACAGTTATTTGCCTATTCTGAGCTCATCTTTGAGGTGACCAGTGAAAGGATTTTTATGTTGAAAGCAGGATTATGAAAAGAGGTACCCTGTGTTTTAGGAATTGCAAATCACATAGATTACAGATAATTCTGTTGCTCCTATAGAATGGAATTAAACTTTATGTACTTGGTGTTAAGATTTCCCATTCAGAGGGGTTCTCTGTGAGCGAAAAATAGGTCCAATTCACTTTAGAATGGAAAGTGCTGAAACCTTGTAATGCTTTCTACTTGTTAAAGGAGTTATTGCATTAACTATTTACAAGCCGGATATGCCTAAAAATAGCAAATCATCATAAACTTGGCCTAATGGAGTTCAAGACCACAAGAAGATTATTATCAAACTCTTGTCAAGGCTTTAGACTAAAACTGGTGGACAAAGCGAGGAAGCATATGCTTGTCTAAAACGTCTTTGTAAGCTGTAGCATTAACATTACTTTTCATTGGAAATAAGGGGCCTAGCCCAAACCATGAAGAACAGCCCCATGTCATTATCCCTTCTCCACCAAATTTTACAGTAGGTACTATGCATTCCGGTATGTAGCATTCTCCTGGCATCCGCCAAATTCATTCAACAGACTTCCAGTAAAATGTGATTAATGCCTGCAAAAAACCAGTTCCCACTGCGAGTCCATTGGCGGCATGCTTTACATTACTCCAGCTGATGCTTGGCGTTGCACATGTCCAAAACAGAGAAAGAGACTGCAGCAAAGTAGAAAAAGTATTTTTTAATTCACAAAAACATGACCTTGCAAGGTTTCAACCCTGTCAGTGTCCTTCTCAAGCATAAAATACAAAGACCAGGTGCACAACATATGTAGCAGATATCTTATGACATCCCATCCTGTGAGTAAATTTATACAAAATTTATAAAACTATCTAAGCGGTGAAGAGTTAATATTATCAATGCAAACATATAAAATCAGTGTAAGTGACTCTTAAAAGTGGAGTATGATTCCAAAAGTGTTTGTGCATCAGTAATTACTTAGAACAAATGTCTAGAGGGGACTGGTTGCTAAAAACGGTGTCAATAAAAATTACAATATACTGCAATGAGAATTGCAGTGTATTTTATCCGCAATCGTTAGTCCCTAGGGGTACTAATAACTTTTTATAGAACTTTTTTTTACCATTTTAAACAACTAAAAAGTTAAAAACAACGTTTCCCATTTTCCTCTAAAGTAATGTGAAAAATAAAAAAAATAAATCTGTAAAAGTCCAAACTAATACAATATACCATTCCTTTTAGATCACTATTTGCTGTCATACTAACACATTAACAATACTGAAGTGTTTAGACGGTGACTAGACAGTCCACGGGATGTTTTACAAGCAGATACATTTAAAATGATAAAAATGCAAATTTTTGCAAGGAGATGGGCGCTATAATGTAGGTGACAGCAGTGCTTTTTATTAAAAAAAACGATCTGTTTTCACCACTTTATTAGCGATTTTAGATTTATGCTAATGAGTTGCTTAATGCCCAAGTGGGCGTGTTTTTACTTTAGACCAAGTGGGCGTTGTACAGGGGAGTGTATGACGCTGACCAATCAGCGTCATGCACTCCTCTCCATTCATTTAGTCAGTGCATAGGGATCCTTTTAGATCACTATTTGCTGTCATACTAACACATTAACAATACTGAAGTGTTTAGACGGTGACTAGACAGTCCACGGGATGTTTTACAAGCAGATACATTTAAAATGATAAAAATGCAAATTTTTGCAAATTCTCTATTGGTGTTTTTCACAAATAAATACTTAGTTTAATAAACCAAATTTGTCTACTAACATAAAGTACAATATGTTATAAGAAAACAATCTCAGAATCGCTTGGAGGTAAAAGCAATCCAAAGTTATTAACATGTCAGATTTGAAAAAAATCGACTGTGTCCACAAGGCCAAAACAGGCTGTGTCCTAAAGGGTTTAAGCTCAATGAGAGGATGAGTTTTCATTAAAGAACCAGAGGTTTCCGTTTCCATCACCATTGAAATCAATGGTGATGGAAACAGAAACCTCTGGTTCTTTAACCCCTTCCCGCTCCTGGACGTACTATTAGGTCAAGGTAACCATAGCGTTCGCGCTCCATGACCTAATAGTACGTCTCAGGAGTAACGGCCATTTCGGCCGTCCTCCCGACACATACAGGAGCTGTAACAGCTGCTGTCTCGTACAGCAGCTGTCACAGCTCCTACAGCGGGGACCAATCGCTGTGTCCCCGCTGATTAACCCCTGAAAAGCCGTGTTCAATAGCGATCACGGCCTTTTAGGGGTTAAGCTGCCATCGCCGGCCTGCTACACGATAGCGGCAGGCGATGGTGACTATGGCAACCGGACACCAAACAATGGCGTCCGGCTATGCCATAGACGGAAGCCTAGCTGACAGCTCTGATACACTGCACTACGCATGTAGTGCAGTGTATTAGAATAGCGATCAGGGCCTCCTGCCCTCAAGCCCCCTAGTGGGACAAAGTAATAAAGTTAAAAAAAAGTTAAAAAAAGATGTGTAAAAATAAGAAAATAAAAGATTTAAAAGTAATAAAAGTAAAAATCCCCCCTTTTCCCTTATCAGTCCTTTATTATTAATAAAAATATATAAACAAACAAATAAACTATACATAATTGGTATCGCCGCGTCCGTAACGGCCTGAACTACAAAATTATTTTGTTATTTATCCCGCGCGGTGAACGCCGTAAAAGAAAATAATAATAAACCGTACCAGAATCACAATTGTTTGGTCACTTCACCTCCCAAAAAATGGAATAAAAAGAGATCAAAAAGTCGCATGTACCTAAAAATGGTACTGATCGAAACTACAGTTCGTTACGCAAAAAATAAGTCCTCGCACGGCTTTATTGATGGAAAAATAAAAACGTTGTGGCTCTTAGAATAAGGTAACACAAAAAGTGAATGATTTTTTACAAAACGTATTTTATTGTGCAAACGCCATAAGACATAAAAAAAAACTATAAACATCTGGTATCGCCGTAATCGTATCGCCCCGCAGAATAAAGTGAATATGTCATCTATAGCGCACGGTGAACGCTGTAAAAAAAAAAGAAAAAAAAAACAATAGTACAATTGCTGTTTTTTAGTCACCACGCCACCTAAAAATAGAATAAAAACTGATCAAAAAGCCGCATGCATGACATGAAAACTGCAATGGATTCCTCAAGGGTTCTAGTTTCCAAATTGGGGTCACTTTTGGGGGGTTCCCAATGTTTTGGCACCACAAGACCTCTTCAAACCGGACATGGTGCCTAATAAAAAAGAGGCCTCAAAATCCACTAGGTGCGCCTTTGCTTCTGAGGCCGGTGCTTCAGTCCATTACCGCACTAGGGCCACATGTGGGATATTTCTCAAAACTGCAGAATCTGGGCAATACGTATTAAGTTGCGTTTCTCTGATAAAACTTTTTGTGTTATAAAAAAAATGGTATAAAGAGGATTTTCTGACAAAAAAAATATGTAAATTTCACCTCTACTTTGCTCTAAATGTCTGTGAAACACCTAAAGGGTTCATAAACTTTCTAAATGCTGTTGTGAATACTTTGAGGGGTCTAGTTTCTAAAATGGGGTCTTTGATAGGGGTTTCTAATATATAGGCCCCTCAAATTAGGCAATACTTTGCTTCTTACATTATACTGATAATGAGCCGTGCCCACCCCGAGATGACCCCAGTTTTGACCGTTTGTATAAACGGAGACCCCTATTACACCGTTTCAGTGCCCGGTTTTCCCAAGCATACACCCCCGAGAAGTGTATTTCTATTGATGAGTCCTTGGTACATTTAAAAGGGAGGGTTCAATTCCGCAAGTACCTGCCAGGTAAGAAGGCAAGGTATGGCGTGAAGATGTATAAGCTGTGCGAGAGTGCATCAGGGTATACCTACAGGTTTAGGATATATGAAGGGAAGGACACCAGTATTCAGCCCCCAGAATGCCCCCCCCCCCCCCTTACTGGGAGTTAATGCAAAAATTGTGTGGGATTTGGTGCACCCACTGCTGGACCAGGGTCACCACCTCTACCTGGATAATTTTTATACTCTTCAAGTGCCTCGCTTCCAGAAGTCCTGCGGCATGCGGCACTGCTAGAAGAAATCTGAGAGGCCTCCCTAAGACTCTGCTTGGGCAAACAAGAAGGGGTGAGAGCAGGGCACAATCTAGCAGCAACATATTGTGTGTCAAGTACAAGACAAGAGAGATGTCCTTGTATTGACAACAATACATGGCCACACCAGTACCCTTCTACCTGTACGAGGAACCAGTACAGAGACCCCCAAACCAGACTGCATCCTGGACTACAATAGGTACATGGGAGGGGTGGACTTGTCAGATCAAATCCTGAAGCCCTACAGCGCCATGCGGTGTGGTATAAGAAGCTGGCCGGGCACCTCATACAGATGGCATTGTACAATGCGTACGTGCTACGTCAATGTGCAGGCCAGAGGGGAACTTTCCTGGAATTTCAAGAGGTGATTATCAAGAACCTAATCTTTAGGGACCAAGAAGGGGGGGGGGGCACCCAGTACTTCTGGAAGCGAGGCCACCCACGCATCATACCAGGGCAACACTTTCCAGGAGAAGTTTCCCAAACTGGCAAGAAGGGAAAAAGTCAAAAGAGGTGCAAAGTCTGCTATAAGAGGGGGATAAGGGAGGACACAATATATCATTGTGACACGTGTCCCGAAAAACCAGAGCTCTGTATGAAAGAGTGTTTTAAAATTTATCTTATATCCCTTGGTTTATAATTTACCCCAATTTTACTTACCCTGATGTACTCCGCACAGCTTATCCCCCCTCGTCTTTCCCCTCTGGGCCCTGCTGTGTGCCCAGGCAGCTGATAACAGCCACATGTAGGGTATTGCCGTACCCAGGAGAACCCACATTACAGTTTATGGGGTGTATGTCTCCAGTCAAAATGCTCACTACACCTCTAGATGAATGCCTTAAGGGTGTCGTTTTTAAAACAGGGTCACTTCTTGCGGGTTTCAACTGTACTGGTACCTCAAGGGCTTCTGCATACATGACTTCGCACCAGAAAATCCCCAGTAGGCCAAATGGTGGTCCTTTCCTTCTGAGCCCTCCCATGGGCCCAAACCGCAGTTTATCACCACAAATGGGGTATTGCGGCACTCAAATTGCGCAACAGAATGGGGTATTTTGTTTCTTGTAAAAATAAGACATTTTCAGCCAAAACTACATATTATTGGAAAAAAATAATTTTGTTTTAATTCCCAGCCCAATTCAAATAAGTTCTGTGAAAAAACTGTGGGTCAAAATGGTCACAACACCCATAAATTAATTCCTTGAGGGGTGTAGTTTCCAAAACGGGGTCACTACTGGTGGGTTTCCATTGCTTTGATACCTCTGGGGCTCTGCAAATGCGACATGGCACCCGAAAACCAAACCAACAAAATCTGCACTCCAAAGAACACACAGCGCTCCTTCCCTTCTGAGGCCTCCCATGGGCCCAAACGGCAGTTTATCGCCACAAATGGGGTATTGCTGCACTCAGAAGAAATTGGGCAACAAAATTGGGTATTTTTTTCCCAGTGAAAATAAGAAATTTTGATAAAAAATGACATCTTATTGGAAAAAATTACATTTTTTTCATTTCACAGCCCAATTCAAATAGGTGCTGTCAAAAAACTGTGCGGTCAAAATTGTAACAACAACCATATTTGAATTCCTTGAGGGGTGTAGTTTCCAAAATGAGGTCACTTATGGTGGGTTTCCATTGCTTTGATACCTCTGGGGCTCTGCAAATGCGACATGGCACCCGAAAACCAATCCAGCTAATCTGGACTCCAACAAACACATAGTGCTCCTTTCCTTCTGAGCCCTCACATGGGCCCAAACGGCAGTTTATCACCACAAATGGGGTATTGCCGCACTAAGGACAAATTGGGCAACAAAATGGGGTATTTTGTTCCCTGTGAAAATAAGACATTTTAATCACAAATGACATCTTATTGGAAAAAATGACATTTTTTTAATTTCACAGCCCAATTCAAATAGGTGCTGTGAAAAAACTGTGCGGTCAAAATGGTAACAACAACCATAAATGAATTCCTTGAGGGGTGTAGTTTCCAAAATGGGGTCACTATTGGGGGATTCCTACTGTTTTGGCACCTCAACACCTTTTCAAACCTGGCATGCTGCCTAAAATATATTCTAATAAAAAAGAGGCCTCAAAATGCACTAGGTGCTTCCTTGCTTCTAGGGCTTGTGTTTTATTCCACGAGCGCAGTAGAGCCACATGTGGGACATTTCTAAAAACTGAAGAATCTGGACAATACATATTTAGTAGTGTTTCTCTGGTAAAACCTTCTGTGTTACAGAATTTTTTTTTATAAAATTGAAATTTAGCAAGAAAAATGAAATTTGTAAATTTCACCTCCACTTTGCTTTAATTCCTGTGAAATGCCTGAAGGGTTAAAAAAAACTTTCTAAATGCTGTTTTGAATACTTTGAGGGGTCTAGTTTTTAAATGGGGTGTTTTATCAGGGTTTCTAATACATAGGCCCCTGAAAGCCACTTCAGAACTGAACAGGTACCTTAAAAAAAAGGCTTTTGAAATTTTCTTAAAAATATGAGAAATTGGTGTTTATGTTCTAAGCCTTGTAACGTCCAAGAAAAATAAAAGAATGTTCAAAAAACGATGCCAATCTAAAGTAGACATATGGTAAATGTGAACTAGTAACTATTTTGGGTAATATAACCGTCTGTTTTACAAGCAGATGCATTTAAATTCTGAAAAATTCTATTTTTTCAAAATTTTCTCTCAATTTTGCAATTTTTCACCAATAAACACTGAATATATTGACCAAATTTTACCACGAACATGAAGCCCAATGTGTCACGAGAAAACAATCTCAGAATCGCTTGGATAGTTTTAAGCATTCCGACGTTATTACCACATAAAGTGAAATATGTCAGATTTGAAAAATGGGCTCTGAGCCTTAAGGCCCAAACTAGGCTGCGTCCTTAAGGGGTTAATGAAAACTCATCCTCAGGTGCCTGTGGTTTCTGTTTGTATCTTTCGTGCACCGGATCTGTCGTTTTGCCGGATCGATGTCAATTTGTGTCTGCTCAGGGTCCAGTTCTGACGGAAACCTCCGAGGGAACGTCAGAATGGGACCCCAACGCAGATGTGAACAGAGCCTAAAATAAGAAAAAAAAGCAACTTTGCAAATAGTGCTGATTAAAAAGTTTTGACTGTTTTGTGTATGCAGCTCCAATACTAATCTATGTATCTTCATGGTTACAGACTACAAACCAATGCCGGACGTGAATAACTAACATGATTACGGGCGCGGACGGCCGCAGACAGCCGTCCGCATTTGTGGGCCGTGCTCTCATTATGTATTGGAGCACGGTCCGCAAAATAAAAAATATGACGTTCTATTTTTTAGGGAAGTTTTCTACAGCACGGACACCTTCCCGTAAATATAGGGGAGGGTGTCAGTCGGCCATAGAAATCAATGGGTCCGTAATTACGGTCGTGTGCATGGGGCCTAACCCGGTGTTTATTCTGAGTCTGCAGTCATGTGTTCCCCTCATTTATCTGCCTCTCTTCTGTTGTCAGTAGGTTAACAAGGAAGAAGGAATTCAGGATTATACTACACATGGGGTTTGCTAGTCTGTAATCATGGAGATACATAGTACTGCAAAGGAGCTGTATGCACAAAATAGTAAGATATTTTGAGTCAATACAATTTCTGATGACTTATCTTAGACTCAGTGAATCAATAAGAAAACTGATTGCAAAATGATAAATAGCCTTAAAAATTAAAGTGGTATTTAAAAGTGAATATTTAAAAAAAAAAAACAATAGTTGTACAAGACAGCAATATTAAATGAAATTCTTAGGACTTAGAACATACCTCTGGCATCAAAGAACTCATCATCTGAGCTGTCCACGGAGTCATTCACAATTTTCTGTAGGTGCCACTGGGCACTACTAAAGCGTCGTGTTCCACCTACAATAATTAAATTACAATGGTTACTGTGGATTCAATACTGGGACAGGCACAACAATGGTGTCTAAAGCAGAGAACGGGCTATATATAGGATCACTGCTCAACCCAATCATTGGTGGCCGAATAATAGATATTCATGTGCCGGTAGACCCCAGATCAGGGACCAGGATATCGAGATTAGGACACCAGACTGTTCGAGTGGAGTCTTCAACACATAAGTGGGAAAACTGCCTATTCATACTGTAGGTTTACGTTGCAGTGATTCTGTTACAAACGATTGAAATGTTAAATAGTGAGTCATATAGCGTCTGGTGAGTTTCAATCAGTGCCATTACCAGGTGCGAGACTTGCATAATCCTAAACTACTAATGTACAATCTAGCATAGAGCAGGGAAGAGGGTAAGTGCAACACGGTCATGTTTTGGGAAGGCATGACTGTAGAGAAAATGCAATAAGTAACTTACTATGGCTGCCTTTATCATTATGGGGGCCCTGGGATATTTGAAAAAGGAGCATGCAAACCAGTGTCTTCTGTTAGTGACATATGCCTATCTCTAGTTGTTAGCTAGACCACCCGACTCCACAAAAAACAGATTCCATCCTAAAAACCTATGACCACTTTTGCTGCAGATAGCAACTAAATCAAATCTTTGATGGGACAGATACTTGTTACATGTCATCTAAATGAAATACTGAATGAATGTAGTAATCATATCCTAATTAACAAAGTAATTTATTTGTGTCCTTGCTGTCGCTTTAAAATACTGCTGCACACCTTTAAAGGGTGCCTTTCATTACAAAATAAAATCACCCCTTGAAATTAAAGATTTGGAGATTCAGCCATAGATGAATGTGAGATGTAGTCCCGCTAGAAATTGTGTGTCTAACCTGGACTTTCTCCATCTCTTTTCATACCCTTTTTAAAAAAAATGTATATGCAGTATTTTCTCTCCATGCCTGCGGAGTAGATTGTCCCAACACAGCATACAGTCACACACACACACACACACACACACACACACACACACACACACACACACACACATATATATAGCAGACTCTTCCAAAATACATGGCAGCACTCCAAATAGTGAGAGAGAAAGAAAGAGAGAAAAGAGAGAGAGAAAAGAGAGTGAGAGAAAAGAGAGAGAGACAGAGAGAGAAAAGAGAGAGAGACAGAGAGAAAAGAGAGAGAAGAAAGAGAGGAAAGAGAGCGAGAAGAGAGAGAAAGGGGGGATAGAGAAAAGAGAGAGAGGAAAGAGAGAAAAGAGAGAGAGAGAAAGAGAGAGAGAGGAAAGAGAGAGAGAGAGGAGAGAGAGGAAAGAGGAGAGAGAGAAGAAAGAGGAGAGAGAGGAAAGAGGAGAGAGAGAGAGAGGAAAGAGGAGAGAGAGAAGAGAGAGGAAATAAAGAGAGAGAGAGGAAAGAGAGATAGAGAAAGAGGAAAGAGAGGGGAAATAAAGAGAGAGGAAAGAGAGAGACAGAGAGAGAAAAGAGAGACAGAGACAGAGAGAAAAGAGAGAGAAAAGAGAGAGGAAAGAGAGAGAGGAAAGAGAGAGAGGAAATAGAGAGAGCAAAGAGAGCGAGGGAGAGAAAGGGGGAAAGAGGAGAGAGAGAGGAAAGGGAGAGAGAGATGGGAAAGAGAGAAAGAAAAGAGAGAGAGAGGAAAGAGAGAGGAAAGAGAGAGAGGAAAGAGAGCGAGGAAAGAGAGCGAGGGAGAGAGAGAAAGGGGGAGAGAGGAGAGAGCGGAGAGAGGAGAGAGAGGAAAGGGAGAGAGAGAGGAAAGGGAGAGAGAGAAAAGAGAGAGAGAGGAAAGAGAGAGAGAGGAAAGAGGAGAGAGAGGAAAGAGGAGAGAGAGAAGAGAGAGAGGAAATAAAGAGAGAGAGAAAAGAAAAAGAGAGGGAGAAAGAGGAGAGAGGAAAGAAAGAGAGAGAGAAAAGGGGGGAGAGAGAAAGGGGAGGAGAGAGAAAGGGGAGGAGAGAGAAAGGGGGAGAGAGAGGAAAGGGAGAGAGAGAGGAAACAGAGAGAGAGAGGAAAGAGAGAGAGGAAAGAGAGAGAGAGAAGAAAGAGAGAGAGGGGAAAGAGAGAGAGAAAAGAGAGAGAGAGGAAAGAGAGAGAGAGAGGAAAGAGAGAGAGGGGAAAGAGAGAGAGAGAGGAAAGAGAGAGAGAGGAAAGATAGAGAGAGAGGAAAGAGAGAGAGAGGAAAGAGAGAGAGAGAGGAAAGAGAGAGAGAGAGGAAAGCGAGAGAGAGAGGAAAGAGAGAGAGGAAAGAGAGAGAGAGAGGAAAGAGAGAGAAAAGAGAGAGAGAGAGGAAAGAGAGAGAGAGAATGAGGAGAGAGGAAAGAGAGAGAGAGAGGAAAGAGAGGGAGAGAAAGAGGAGAGAGGAAAGAGAGAGAGAGAAAGAGGAGAGAGAGAAAGAGGAGAGAGAGGAAAGAGGAGAGAGAAGAGAGAGAGGAAATAAAGAGAGAGAGGAAAGAAAGAGAGAGAGAAAGAGGAGAGAGAGAGAGGAAAGAAAGAGAGATAGAGAAAGAGGAGAGAGAGAGAGGGAGGAAAGAGAGAGAGTGAGGAAAGAGAAAGAGGAGATAGAGGAAAGAGAAAGAGGAGATAGAGAAAAGAGAGAGTGAGAGAGTAAAGAGAGAGAGGGAGAGAGAAACAGAGAGAAAGAAGAGAGAAACAGAGAAAGAAGAGAGAATCAGAGAAAGAAGAGAGAAAGAGAGAAAAAGAGAGGAGGATAGACAGATAGATACAAATCCTGACTTCATATTGTGCTTTGGTCAAACCTTATTTCATATGTAATACTGAATACTGAAGACAATCATATCGTGATATTTTATCCAAATGTTTAGACGTTAAATCACAAGCGATAAGAAAAAAATGTGTTTTCTCCCAGAAAACCTGCAATATATTTATAAATCACTTTGATTCTACAGTGTACCGTATGTTCTATTAAATATGGAAACAACTCAAGTGGATGAAGGACACAATATGTCAACTGTCAGTATCAATACAAATATAGTCAACAGGAACAGATTGGATCCATGTGTTTTATTATTTTTTACATGTTACCTAAATTTAGCATTTAACAGATATTGGTCATTTTTGTGTCTTAGGTATATTTTTAATATTCTATTCAGGCATCTCTGAAATATAACTTCTCTGACATAAGTAACAGATGCTAAGGGAATCCACTAAAAAAAAAACATTATAGTGCCTGTATGGGTTACTACCAGTGGCAAATATAGAAGGGGAGCATAGCAAAGATCAAAATATGCACCCTATTACGATGCCCAGTTTTGTTACCAAGGACAGAAAGGTGTGAAAGGGTAACTCCTCACCCTTTCCATAACCCTCGGGCCAGTTACCCACCACTTTATCCTGCAGTGGTTCGACACTTAATCCCATACACTTTGCTACTAACCTGGGCTGGCACTCCTCTCTTTGAGAGCCCCACAGCAGCCGCATGGTGTGTACATCCTAGGTTACCACTCAATTTTTCATAGATTATAAATGGCATATAAATCTTCATTGTTTTGCAGGATTATATCTCTCTTCTTCCCACCCTCCCCCTTCTACTGCTTTGTCTATGTATGCGTCAGACTGACGCGCTTTGTGGGTGAGAGTAAGAAGTTTAAATTTTATTCTAAAGCAAATGGGTAACCAGTGCAGTGACTGGCACAGCGTAGAGGCAGTGGTGTAGCAGTTGGTCAGAAAGATTAGCCTGGCTGCTGCTTTAAGGATAGATTGGAGAGGGGAGAGTTTAGTGAAGGGAAGATGGATTAGTAATGAGTTAAAGTAGACCAAACGAGAGTGACAATGAGAATTTTGGCTGTTTCCACAGAAAGAAAAGGGCGGATTCTGGACATGTTTTTGAGGTGAAGGAAACAAGAGATTGAATATTAGGGGTAAAGAAAAGATGTGAGTCAAACATAACCCCAAGAGAGCGGGGGTGCTGTCTACGAGTTATGGTAGTGCCACACACTGATGGAGACATTAGGTTTCTGGAGGTTATTAGATGGTGGGAAAACAAGGAGCTCAGTTTTTGGTAGATTCAGTTTCAGATATAGAGAGGACAGAAAATCACTGGTATTTTGTATTAGAGCAGAGGTGATGTCATAGGAAGAGGAATATAATTGGCTGTCATCCGCGTAGAAATGGTACTGGAAGCCAAATCTGCAAATAGTTTGTCCGATAGGGGCTTCGTAGAGAAAAAAGGGGGAGAGGAACTAGGACTGAACCCTGAGGAACCCAAACAACAACATGCCATTCATGAAACAGGTACCTCAGGATATCTAGAGTTACTGGTCTGACCCAAATTGGAGAATGTTGTAAACTGTGCCGCAGTGCATGGAATTTGAGAATGAATAAAAATTAAATCTAAAAATTGGAAGATTTTTTTTTCTTTTAGTAAATTTTGTAATTAAGAGCAATAAGAAAGGGTGTATCCATTGCAATCTATAGGAATTTCCTAAAATTGCTCTTTTAAAAGATTGATGAATTTTATTTAATAAACCCGGGCAAAAGTGACAGACATATGGCAATTAAAAGATCTGGGTAATTTTAGTGTTTTCAAATGCATTACAACTCAGTATTTAAACCAGGGGGTATTATCTTCTTGCTTACTCATTTCATTCTTCATTTAGCCTTCCTGTCTTTTATATAGTTCATAGCTTTGTGGCCCATCATTCCATGTGTAATAACGTATGAGTAAATGTACAGTATTCTAATGATTGCCATTCACTGCAGTCTGAAGTCACACTGACTTAAGGTGACGGATGACACAAGAGGTCATTCACAAAACGAAAAGCAGGCAATTTACTTGTGCTGACTCCATTAAGTTCAACTACAATTGAATAAGTAGCGTGCTTACGCAATATATGACACATTTTCTTACTAGATCTTCATATAATGGTGTATGAAATCTTCCAGAAGATACTTCCAAAGCAAATTACTGTACGCAATGTGGGTAATTTGTAGCAACATTATATTTCATGGTGTTTGGCTTTCTTTGCCCCAAAGGCACATTGAACAATTTAATTCCTCCATAAGCAATACATGTTCTATAGGCTGTAGCTTACCCTTTGGCCACGTCAATAATTTCATGGTCTTATGTCACTTTAGATCCAATGCATAGATTGTATGGTATACGCTCTTATTAAACAAACAATGCCCGCTCTGCATCAGCACTAGATGGGTAATATTTAAAGAAGCACTCCTACAATTTTTTTTCATTTCTTCTCTGTGTCTGACTTCCTGTGAACTACAGGATTACATCATCACCTATCAAATCCCACCTGGCAGTTCATACGAATCCAACAGAAAAAAAAAAATCATGCATAATTGGTTCTCATATGTACGAAGATATTACCCCTCAAAGCTTTGGTTCTAGGGGAGAATATCTCCGTACAAACAGTGCCTATGTGAATGAGCCCTTACAGTGAAGTTTGGTACCATAGAAATTACTATGCCCGCTTACCTGGTAGTTATGCCCATAACTTGTGTTAGAAAACACAAATTGACCGCCATGTGTTAACGTATTAAATCGTACTCTATCGTTTACTATATCCAGAGAAAATTCCAAGAAATAGACATCGCGTTTGCTCACAATATATTAATCACTACTGTACTGGTACTAGAGGGTCTGGTGCGGGTGTTTCAATGATTGATCATCATCAATAGTTCATAGTTGTTAACTGCAAGATAGAGAAAATCAGTGATGGATGATTCATCTCTATCACTATTATTATTAATATTATTAGTATTATTATTAGTGAATAACGTACATTACAGATCTCCCCTTTATATCAGAAATCTCTGAAACCACATACACAAAATATTGTGCTAGCTTTTTAGGCTTATATATTTGCACCTTGTGTCTCGGAGACCAGAGGCTAAAACACATTGATCCAGCCATAGTCCTGTGCCATGAAATACAAAGGATTCTTTTCAGCTGCCAGCAATACAAAGCCCATCTGTGATATAGGGAAAAGAGCTTAATGAATCCTGGCATAAGAAAGCAATATTTTGGCACTTAATGTACTATATTTTTTTACTTCAGGAATAAAGTTCTCTTGAGATGTCTACGTGATATGCTTTGTGAATTAAAAAAAATGTAATAAAGAAAAAAGAAAATATGGGGCACTTTCAAATGTAATTGAGAAATGATCAGACCGACTTGAATGCTTTATGAAGACCTAACAGAGTTAAGATATCAATAGATCTATCTACAAATGTGTAAAACGAAGATCAGGGGCACTGACTAACTTGGCGGCAACATATAAATATATATATATAGCGCAGAAAAAGAAATGGCGACAGCACACTGCGAACACTAATGCCACCTAAGCCACTAGACATAAATAAACATGCATTACTGCTAAATCTACTTACAAATAGGGAGGTTCTTAGTGCACATTTTGATCAAAAAGTGTTTGCCCACCTGCCACGACAAGGCGACCTCTGTAAGGTGAGGACCTACTCTGCACATACACCCATATATATATATATATATATATATATATATATATATTTAGTATTTTTCACAATTTTATAGGAAGCCAGTTATACTATCAGTATGTCTTTGAAGGAAATTGAAATATCCAGAGAAAACAAACTTTTGGAGAACAAAGGAACTCCATGCAGATGAATACCTAAGATTAAACCATTTCTGTTTTTTATTCTTTAGTTCTTCCATATCAAGGAGGCGCTGGCTTAAAACGTCCATAGATAAGCTAATCTTTTTGGCTGAAGTTCCATGAGATATTAGAAATGTTGTCTCAGGAAAACTTATTTTTGTATTGAAGCTGGGCCTTTCCATTTGGATGTTATTGGAGGTAGTCCCTTGCTCCCTTGCTTAGGACCTCCTTTAAGCCCAAGTCATTAACCCATTGATCTCTAAACCCAGAGCCTAGGGGTGTAATTAAAGAAGGGCTAGTAAGCTTGTGAACCGGTTGCTGGGTGCCGGGAGGGGCACCAACAATGGCCAGAGTATTTAGATACAAGGGGAGGGCATTAAACTGAATCTTTTTCTCATGTGAAGCAAAGGCTAGCAGGCCATCTTCAATATAAAAAAGGGTTGTTGTGATGAGACAACCTCCTGTCGCTGATAGCAGTGGTTTAGAATCCATGCATCTGGTAATGACCAGCTCCACATAGTGGAGGCTAGTCACCCAGCAATCAGATTAGTATGAACCCCCGTATGTCTGATATCTGGATAATAGCCTGTCTTCAACAAAATAACTCCCTTCAATACAAGAATAATGGCATTAATGTTGGCCATGGTTAAAACACACGACCGTAAAAACGCCTGTAATTACGGCCCCATAGACTTCTATTAGCCATGGGTACCTTCCCGTTTGCTTACGGGAAGGTGCCCGGCCGTTGAAAAATATAGTACATGTCCTATTTCATGCCGTAATTATGGCACGGGCAGGCCCATAGAAGTCTATGGGGCTTCCGTAATAACGGGTGGCTATGTGTGTGCACCCGTAATTACGGGAGCGTTGCTGGGCGATGTAAGGGGATTCCCCTGTCTGCATAATTTCCAGCACCATTTTGTTTTTACGGGTCTGTATATACGGGTGGAATACGGATGACAACGGACCCGTATTTACGGGCACGGGTCTGTAAATACGGGCTAAATACGTGAGACAAAGGACCCGTATTCACGCCAGTATTTACGGGAGGGAAAAAATATGGTCGTGTGCATGGGGCCTAAGAGAGATGAGACATATTGTAAAAGAGCAATAAAGACATTATCAATGTGCCTGGGGACTCATGCGCATTGCTTTCCATATTCCACATTTCCAGTTCTAGTATTGACAGCAGCATACAGAGGTTTGTACAGATGATGTTATTAACTCACTGTGATGTGTTCTCAACAGATGGAGCACAAAAAAAACTCTTGTTACAAGGCATAAGAAATTATTAATTTTCAGATATATTTTGGTGTTTAGGGACAATGTTGTAGGAACAGCGTATCAACGCCTATCATTTTGGATACTGTTTCAGGCAACCGTATTGCCAAGGAAATCTTAATATCATAATTACTTGCCTAAATACTTAATGTCGCTTTTAAAGTAATTGGCAAAAAAACGATGTGATGTCAGATACACACATGTGAAATACAGATGTGCTTATCCATCACATAAAATCCCATGTTATCAAAGGAATGAAGACAAGTGGGGGGAGAACACTGGGTGCTTGGGATAAGACCCTACACCAGTGGTCATTAGAAATAAGTGGAACACAAACCCACTGATTGATAAAAACAAAGACCCACAGTAAACTGTAGGGTATGTTCACACGAAGTGTTTTCAGGCGTATTTCGGGGTGTTTACACCTCAAAAAAATGCCTAAAAAAAACGGAAGCAAAAACGCCTCCAAATATCTGCCCATCGATTTCAATGGAAAATACGGCGTTCTGTTCTGACGGGGCGACTTTTTACGCCTAGTTTTCCAAAAACGGCACGTAAAAAGACGCCTGCAAAAAAGAAGTGCATGTCACTTCTTGGGACGTCTTTGGAGCCGTTCTTTTTCATTGACTCTATAGAAAAACAGCCCCAAAAAAAGTCTGTAAAAAATGCCGCGAAAATCGCGAGTGGCTTAAAAAACTTCTGAAAATCAGGAGCCGGCTTCCCTTGAAAACAGCTCCGTATTTTCAGACATTATTGATTTTTTGTGTGCACATACCCAAAGACTGAATTGGGTACCAAACTGCTGAAAAAAATTTTGGTCCACAAATTATTGCGTTCTTCGCAGGACTATATCAAGGTTGGTGGACGCCCCACTGCAAAAATATTCCCTCTGCTGCTGGGTCATATAATGTGTGCTTTTTAGTTAACAACTTAGAAAACTGTCGGGTATAAGAGAGCTCTCCTGGGAGTACTATAGCTATCTTGTACAAAACACGACATTAGACTAAATCAGTATTCATGAAGAGCATGACATCTGCACGAGGAAATAAAGTGACTGAGAAAAAGAAGTTTACGATCAGGAAATATAGCAGCAGTTGCATAGCAAAAGTTTATGAAATTGCTTATATGGGTTAACAGTAAGAGCGTCCACCTGTGATTTCCGTAGATGCAACAGATTTGGATACATTAGCTCCATGTGAATTATAGAGTCTTTAAAGGTGAAGATGAAGTTGTTGACACCAAATGGAGTCTTGGATGAGAAGCCCAAGATTCCATCAATGTACGAGCTTAGGCTCCATGCACACGACCGTGCCCGTAATTAGGGGCTGTGCTCCCATTACAAAGAATGGGAGCACGGTCCGTAAAATAAAAAAATAGGACATGTTCTATTTTTTTAGGCAAGTTTCTACGGCACAGACATCTTCCCTCAAATATACGGGCAATTTTACGGTCGTGTGCATGGGGCCTCACAGACTACAGTTCCATCAGAAATGAGAACATCTTACTCATAGACAGCACCAGCCTGGGTCACCTTCTTGAGGGTGAAAGGTTTAAGGATAATCGTGTGCCCAACTTGGTGGAGGGTAAAGGTGGAAGGTGGCAATACGGACAGAAACCTTGAAGCTGTAGGGTATGTGCACACACACTAATTACGTCCGTAATTGACGGACGTAATTCGGCCGCAAGTACCGGACCGAACACAGTGCAGGGAGCCGGGCTCCTAGCATCATAGTTATGTACGATGCTAGGAGTCCCTGCCTCTCCGTGGAACTACTTGTCCCGTACTGAAAACATGATTACAGTACGGGACAGTTGTCCTGCAGCGAGGCAGGGACTCCTAGCATCGTACATAACTATGATGCTAGGAGCCCGGCTCCCTGCACTGTGTTCGGTCCGGGACTTGCGGCCGAAATACGTCCGTCAATTACGGACGTAATTAGTGTGTGTGCACATACCCTTAGAATAAACAGAAGAAATACAGCCACTCTCCAAAGTCTTTTTCTATATCATTGCATTGAAGTATGCTTGGCATGACCCTCTTACAAAAATTTGCCCAAGTGCTGAAGACAGAAAACCTACTGTGTCTACTGTTTAAGGTGAAACAAGAAGGAGTAGACATCTTTTATTTATCAATCAGATATCGTCTTTGGTTAAAAGTTGATATTTCCGAAGGTGGCTTTGTAAGGACTAGAACATGTATTTGCTCCCATGTATAGTTTGTACAGTAAAGTGCTATGTTAACCATAAAAAACACTGTTTTAAGAATATGTAAATTTGTTTTAATAATAATAATAATAAATAATAAGTTCTGCCTAGGAAACAAAGATGCACCATTACCAGTTAAGCGGTATTCACAATTCCGCCCTAGTACTGGAAGAACTTAGGCTGTATCATGGTGAAATATGAGCTTTCCAACACAAATCTATGTGCTAAATTCCGTGTACATTTCAAAGATACTTTATGTAGATGGTTATATACTGCTCAAAGATTGATTCATACAGCATTACAAATATAAGATTTCCTAGGCCAAAAAAACCAACAACTTTGTCCAGACACGTTGGAAGCATCAATGCAGCCTAATTACAATAGTGGGGGCTGCCATATCTTCCCTCAATCTGCAGAATGGAGATCAAATGTTTATACTATGTAATCCCCTTTTAATGACCGCCATGTGGATAGAGCTAGATTAATTCTAGTTGAGTCCTGCCGTTGAGCACTCTAAGCTATGCAACACACAGCTGTTATATAGTCATGAGTAAAAATAAAAACTAGGAATTAAAAAGATATTTAACTGATTGAATTTCATGTAGCGTTTGCTATCACAGCAATTAGGCCCCGTTCACATGGCTGTTGCCCTTCCGTTGAAGGGTTCCGTTGAAGGGTTCCGTCGGGTTAACCCCTCAATGGAAAGGCAAACGGAAACCTAATCTTCCATTTCACTCACTATTGATATCAATGGTGACTGCGCTATTGATTCAGTCAAAACGACGGAACCCTGTTACAACAGTGACAGACAGAAACCATTAGCTAGGTTTCCGTCACCATTACATTCAATGGGGAGGGAAACGGAAGCAGAGGTTTCCGTTTGTCTTTCCGCTGAGGGGTTAACCCAATGGAAACCTCAGATGGAACCCCTCAGCGGAATGCGACGGTGATGTGAACACTGTTTCTTCAGTGGAAAATAAGTACCAAATTACTATTAATGGCCAATTTCAACTTAGTGTTTTCTAAACAGAAGAAATCCATAAATCACAGGAGTCATAAAGAGTTGTTGTACATAGTAAAAGCATGTGGCACTGTTAGGTGGGGAATCTGAAGAATTAGATGATTTTATTTGTATTACTTATGATGTTCAGTCAATCTATAGAATATCTTACAAAATCAGAGGTACCAGGCTATAATCAAATATCTTCTTTATTGTTCCATCCTAATAGACAAACAGAGGTGAAATTTTGGCATCAGGGTTTTTTCACGACTGAAACATTGCCAGTATTAGATGTTATGGCAAAACGAGAGGGGTTAGAGGTTGTGCAGTCCCGCTATGCCTAGTTTCCCAAGCAAAGTGGATATTTGCGAGTAATACATTTATTCCGTTTCCCCATCTCATATTTCCCTGCATGTCATTTTCCCCTTTACTGGGTTACCGTGACACAATTTATAAATGTGTTCATTTTGTTAAACTGTGCAATTTACTTAAGGCACTTTTACACTGGCCAATTATCAAGTAAACATAGAACGCTCTTTGCCGAGAATTGTCAGCGGTCACAATCTTGGCCATACGGTCCATAGGGAGGAGGAACGGAGTTGAGGACCAGGAGGTGATCTCGTTTGCGAGCCAATCTTAGCCTGTGCATCTGCCTGAAGAGCAGAGCGACAGGCAGGAGCAGCTCTACAGGAGAGGAGATGGACAGGCAGGAACAGCTCTATGGGAGAGCAGAGGAACAGGCAGGAGCAGCTTTACGGGAGAGCAGAGGAACAGGCAGGAGCAGCTCTACGGGAAAGCAGAGGAACAGGCAGGAACAGCTCTACGGGAGAGCAGAGGAACAGGCAGAAGCGGCTCTACGGGAGAGCAGAGGAACAGGCAGGAGCGGCTCTACGGGAGAGCAGAGGAACAGGAATAAGCGGCTCTACGGGATAGCAGAGGAACAGGCAGGAGCGGCTCTACGGGAGAGCAGAGGGACAGGCAGGAGCAGCTCTACGGGAGACTTGAAGCAACTGTAACTGGAAAGTCGCAGATTGGTGCACCCTGTGGAAAACAGTTCCAATGGAAACTGGACAACCCTGGAAATTGTTAGGTGAAGTTAACACTTATTGTATTGAGTTATTTTTGTGCTGTATTTGCTGTGTTTTTGTTATTTTAATAAAACCGTGTTTTTTCGGTTTTTAAATCTGGTGTTAACGGAGTATCGTTCGATCCTAGGGAGGCACCAGGGAGGATAGCTTGCTGTAATGAGGGTTACTTTTGTAAAAGCAGGTCGGCTTGATGTGCAAAAGATGGCTTGAGCTCCAGAGTCTTCAAGGTAAAAGATATAGCGATAGCTAGGTTCTTCTGCACCCTGGACAAACATTCAGTTTGGTCGTCCCCGTCCCCCCCAACCTCTTTCCCGCCATCTCCTTTCCCTTCGCCATGTTTGCTTTCTCTACCAATGAGGTGTCTTTTTTTAAAAAAAAAAAAAATATTATTATTTAATGTAACTCGAGCATAAAACCATTTGCACATGTTACAAGCAACATAGTTATATAAAAGGGAGTTAACATAACAATAAATTAAAAAGAGGTCAGTGTGCCTGACTAAAACAGATTGTATAACTGAGGGTAATGAGTCTATATGGTGGCATAATGAACAGCCTCCTCTTCTAGATAGTGCCACCCCCCCCCCCTTGTAAATAGTGCTGTAATAAAGCTGTATGTTAGCATCCATATACAGCCTCAACATCAAAAGCCCCCAGGGGTCTACTGAACTTACTTCACCACAGGGTATGAGGGATATATGTTACTGTATTCAGCTCATTGGGGCTTGCCTAGACTGGGAAAAAAATAGAGGAAACCCTCCTCACCTGTGAATCTCTGAGTTAGGACTGTATGAGTTTTCATCTTCTGTATTTAAAGAATTCACTGACCGAGTTTCTATTTTTAAGATAATTTTTTTCTATGTAGAAAGTTGCAGACATTTGTTATAAAATGAGCATATAATATTATGGGAAGAAAATTAAATAAAAACGTAATATATGTAAAGAACTTCATATTTTCCTATGGACTTCCGTACCAGGCTGCATTTTTTTTGAAAAAAAAAAATGCTACAAAAATGTGACCTAAATTATATTTGTGAATCCAGTCTAATAAATAAATTAACAATTTTGTTTCCCCTTTAAGTCCTATACAAAGGCGTTTTGCACAACAGTTATTGGGTCAAACCTGTCCTGTAAAGTTCACCAAAGCTTAATTTTAACATACTTTTTAAAAACCTTAAAAATAGCTAGACATATAAATAATGTTATACTGATGGTCCTTAAAACACAAAATATAAAAAATTATGTTATTGAAAGTGTAAAGATAATTGGCCAGAAAAGAACAGCAGCTTGTTGCAGCAGCTGCAGCGTTTCTGCTAGATTATTGGAGGTTTCCATCAAAATTGTCAGGAACGGCCAACACAAATCTAAGACTCAGGCTCCATAATGACATCTGGTCCATGCAACGGTCGTGGTAAAATCTCGCACTACCATGGTCTTAATGGTTCCCTGTTTGGGAAAAAGTCATAGGCGAATTGCAAAGATCACGATTCTCACGAACATTCCATCTATGCTGAAATTCTTGTTGTCATATGAGTATTCCCCAATATGGAAATATTGAGGTTTCACGATCACTAACACAAATTATTTGGACAGTTTGTATATCATAAAGAGGCTTTCCAGTTTTGACAACAATGCTACATTTTTAGTGTGGAATATATTTTACTTTGTAAATATGCAACCTGCTTATAGCTTTCTTTCATCCTATAAACTAACCCTAAATTTGCAGCAACCCTTAGTAGACCCATCTCCTCTGAACATCGGTCTACTGCAGAATACATTGTTCCAACCTTTCCATAGAGATAAGGGGTGCCAGGTTTCGAGCAGTTACTTATTTACCGCTTCCCCTGCTCTAGAGAGATAAGTTTACCCAAGTCTGGGCTATTACAACTGTAAAGGTCAGTTCAGACATTGCATAAATACTACAGATTTTCCGCAATGGAATCAGCAAATACTGTAGCAGTAAAGTGGATGAGATAAAAAAAAAATTCTCACATGCTGTGTAAATACTGAGCGGAAAACACGCTCAGAAATTGACCTGCGGTATAGTATTTTATTCCGTAGCATGTCAAACGTATTTGCGTAAACGCTGCTTATTTGTTGCGGGTTTTCCCCATTTAATTCAATGGGGAGGTAAATCCTGCAACAAATAGTAGTTGTTGCATTTTTTGGAGGGTTCGCAGCGATTCCGCCGCAAAAAAACGCATCTTTTCAGAAAAAAAAATCCCATACTTACCCAGAAGTCTATGTTTCTCCCTCCAACGCGGCCTCCTGGGATGACGCCTCATCCCATGTGACCGCCGCTGCAGCCAATCACCTGGGATGAAACTTCACCCCAGGGGGCCGGCCAGCTAGCAGGCTGGCTAAGCGCTGCAGTTTTCCGCAGCGGCCATTCCGGGCGAAAAACTGCACCACAGTTTGGTGCACATTTTCACCCAGAATTCCCTGTGGCGCACTGAGTGAACACATCCTATGGGTGTGGGGAAGAATTCCCACCCTCAAAGCGGAATTTTGCTGCCTAAATTCTATATTTTGCATGTATGTTAGTATATGTACGGTGTTTATTGGTGCTCTGTGTATGTAACATGTGCTATTTCTTCCTGTTTTATGATGTTTTCACCCCTTGATGGTGTTCCGAAATACACCTGCAAACAGCTTTCTACTGATTTCAATCGGAAATATGCTGTGTAGTTCATATGCATTTTTATTTTCTGCTGATGAATTAAAAAATGCCTCATAAAAATTTGCTTCATAAAATAGAAGTGACCAGTGTTCCCTATAAGGTGCGCGGCTGCGCACCTTCGAGTCTGCTCGCTCACTAAAGTTTAAAAACCGTGCACTGTCACGGGCGGCGGGCGGCTGCAGTGGCGTCGCTAGCACCGGAGGGGACTCCGGTGCTAGCGACAGCCAACTTCACTTGTATGTGCGTCCTCAGGACCCACATACAAATGAATACTATAGGCTGCAGGCCACGTTAAGCCTGCAGCCTATAAGGCGCTGGGGGTCGCACAAGCCGACGTGTTGACGTCACTCTGGTCTGCGCATGGGTCCCGCCGGAGAGGCAGTGTAGTGCTTAGTCTGTCGCGGGAACGGGGCAAGGTAAGTTCTATTTTTTATTTTTTTTTACGGTGCTTTGGGGGAGGGGGGCTGTGTAGCACTATATACAAGGGGAGGAGTGGGACTGTGTAGCGCTATATACTGGGGGGATTGCTGTGTAACACTATACACACACACACAAGTGGAAGAGGGGGACTGTGTAGCACTATATACACAAGGGGAGGAGGGGTGCTGTGTAGCACTATATACAAGGGGAGAGGGATCTGTGTGGCACCTTCTACACAAGGGGGCTGTGTGGCACTATCTACAGGGGAAAGGCTGTGTAGCACTATATAGGGGGGGCTGTGTGGCACTATCTGCGGGGGGCTGCGTGGAAGGATCTACAGGGGGGGTCTGCGTGGCAGGATCTACAGGGGGGTCTGCATGGCAGGATCTACAGGGGGTATGCGTGGCAGAATCAAGAAGGGGGGTCTGCGTGGCAGGATCTGCGGGGGGCTGCATGGCAGGATCTACAGGGGGGTCTGCGTGGCAGGATCTACAGGGGGTATGCGTAACAGGATCTACAGGGGGGTCTGCGTAACAGGATCTACAGGGGGGTCTGCATAACAGTATCTACAGGGGGTCTGCGTAACAGGATCTACAGGGGGTCTGCGTAACAGGATCTACAGGGGGGTCTGCGTGGCAGGATCTACAGGGGGGGGGGTCTGCGTGGCAGGATCTACAGGGGGGGTCTGCGTGGCAGGATCTACAGGGGGGGTCTGCGTGGCAGGATCTACAGAGGGAGTCTGCGTGGCAGGATCTACAGGGGGAGTCTGCGTGGCAGGATCTAGAAGGGGGGTCTGTGTGGCACTATCTGCGGGGGGCTGCGTGGCAGGATCTACAGGGCGGTCTGCGTGGCAGGATCTACAGGGGGGGTCTGCGTAACAGGATCTACAGGGGGGTCTGCGTAACAGGATCTACAGGGGGGTCTGCGTAACAGGATCTACAGGGGGGTCTGCGTAACAGGATCTACAGGGGGTCTGCGTTACAGAATCTACAGAGGGTCTGCGTAACAGGATCTACACGGGGGTCTGCGTGGCAGGATCTACAGGGGGGTCTGCGTGGCAGGATCTACAGGGGGAGTCTGCGTGGCAGGATCTACAGTGGGGGTCTGCGTGGCAGGATCTACAGAGGGGTCTGCATGGCAGGATCTACAGGGGGTCTGCGTGGCAGGCTCTACAGGGGGTGTGCGTGGCAGGCTCTACAGGGGGTCTGTGTGGCAGGCTCTACAGTGGGTCTGTGTGGCAGGCTCTACAGGGGGTCTGTGTGGCAGGCTCTACAGGGGGTCAGTGTGGCAGGCTCTACAGGGGGTCTGTGTGGCAGGCTCTATAGGGGGTCTGTATGGCAGGCTCTACAGGGGCTGTGTGGCAGGATCTACAGGGACTGTGTGGAGCTATCTATAGGGACAGTGGTGTAATGAGGGATTCTTTCATTGATGCCCATAATTGGTGTTTATAACTGTCGTCTATTTTACTGGTGGACTTTTAATATTATAGTATTTTAAAAAAGCAATTAAAACTAATTTAAAATAAAAAAGTTCTTATTCTCTTATTTAGTACGCTATATTAGCGTTTACTGGGGGTATTACTGTTGGTAATCAGATCGCCCACCACTGATGGAGACTTGCCCTTCTCCCTAACTGCCCTGCTCAGGAGCTGCCAAGACTTAGAGGGAACATTGGAAGTGAAATGTTTCTTCTTAACGCATTGTACAAGCTGATTTTTCCTGTTGACACTTCAAAGAATGCTTTCAAACTACACCTCAAAATACACTTTAAAAATACTTGCAAAAATAAAAAAACACTTTGAAATTAATTTTTTTCCTGAAATCAGACTCTTATTTTCAGCCTGAGCATATGACATATGAGCTTTCGTGCACACAGAGCGGTTTATTTTTACGCTCTGTCGAAGCCGGGTGGTGGAGACCATCTAGTTGTACATTTATTTATGTATTAGCCGCCGAAATGAACGAGACATAGACATATAAAAATAAGGCTCGTTGATCAGGCATAAGGCAGATATAAAGGTATAGTGGCGATTTAGCTTCTTTGGAGCCCTGACAGGACTTTTTGAAAGCTAGTTGCACATGTGTTATTTGTTCTCTCGGACACTATAATCTTTGATTCCATTTTTAAATAACCAATGTATTTTTCCTTTTAATGTAAGTGAATAAAGTAATTTACATGGAGGAGAGGCAGCAGGAGACGAGTCTCTCCTTCTGTTTGTTTATATACAGACACTAGGAAAACATATGTTTGTAGATCTGTTAGTCTGATATGGCGAAACAAACTCTATGATCATTTGTATAGAAAACTGCAATATTTTGATGTTGTATAATAACACTATACACAGTACAGAAGGAATTTTGGAAGACTGCATACTGTAAAATGTTCTACATCGGGATACCCACAGCATGGCTGGGAATTTGCTCATTATTAATTTACATTTTATATATCTATGATTTGCACACTAAACCTTATTAAAGAGGACTGAAGCATTTTCATGAAAGTATTTACTGACATTGCTGTCACACTAAGAATGTGTCTAGCAGGGGTGTAGCCTAAAACTCCTGGGCCCCAATGCAAAATATGTAACGGGCCACCACCTAACTATAATTACATCCCTGGTGTTTAGGGCATCAGAGTTTACAGAGAAGATCAGAAGTTTAGTGTAGCTCTAGTTATGAGTGTGTTTGTGTGCCCCGCCAGAAGTTTTAATGTGACAGTAAGAGGTGGAGCTGGGAGATCAGGAGGTCTGGTCACCTAGGCGTACAACTCCAGAAGCCTCTCTCCTATAATGCTCCTTTACAGGATCGGCTTTTGGCATTGTATGGTTGCCTAGAATGAATGAACTATCTGTTTCCCTGGCTCTATCTTCCAAATTTATCTTCTAGCGGGAAATTCAGTTGCTCATAACTAAAGATACACTTTATGTATGTTAAAAAAAACTTTATAGACGAAAATAAAATCATCAATAGTCAATAAAAAGTCTCTGATTTGTCTTATGTCTGGTATTTATAGATTATATTCACTACCAGAGTTTTCTCATATAGCAGAGGAGTCTGTGGGTCCCCTCAAGAACCAGTAACAAAGTGTGACTGCTACCTCTGCACCCCATATATCTATGCCCCTATGACTAGGCACAGTTGCCATTCTGGACACTGGTATCTGCTCATATCTCAATGAGAACTGTAGCTTTGACTTTGGGTGCTGATGGCTCTATCCACAGCCAATGTTTGTTGGAAAATATGGCAGGACGATAGCTTGGTACCATTAAAATTAGTGACGCGCTTCGATCTCATGCAAGATCCATATTTCGGAATGGGATTGAAATGCATTGCTTTTGCAATAAATGATTATTTTATTGCTACCACGCTATAGTCCTGCCACATGTTTCAACAAATATCCACCGTGGAGCTACATTTATATTGAGACATGAGCATATACCTGATTTTGGCCCCTTATCCCACAGGAGGAACAGAAGAAGCTCCTGGATGATGCCACGGTCGGCTTGACATCCTGCACATACTATACTTTTTAATATAGCTGTGCCGTCTGACATGTGCAACTCCATCAGGTTAGTGCGTGCTGACACTTTCTACTATACAACCCTTTCACATCACCAGTACTGCACTAGGGAACGACGCTCTTTTTTCTCCTAGTCTATTCTGGACACTGGGAAACGTCAGTCACAATCCATGTTGTCATCAATCTTTACTCAGAAACAGTTATATCTAAGAAACCTGTAGAAACACACTCAATCATCTACGTTCACTGATGCCTTTTTACTTTTTGGTTGAAACGCTTTTAAAATATGTTAAAAAATATTTTGGTTTTCCTCTAGCCACACAATTGTCCCTATAATAATATTTAACAAAATGCTGCAGATTCAAAATGGACATTTTCAACAAAATGCAGGTTTTATGAGTAACAACTGATTTCCGTACATGCTATATGGTAGTATTTTTAAATAGTTATAAACCCTAAACCAGGCCCATAATGCATGGTGATCCCTGACATTTTTAATAAATTAAAGCCTTGATCTATGCAGAAAAAAAAAAGACGTTCCAATTCATGTCCATCTCCTAGAAACATTAAAGTTCCACTTAAAATAAAATAAACTGATCAGTAAATATTAGTGCATGAGTAGTTTAATAGTGACAGATTTGATGCAGAAATTCCTGCAATGTAAATTCCACTCTATACATCTTCATGGGGTTGGTTCTGCAGCATGGGCAAGTTGCATTCAGATGAATAAGACAGCCGTAGAAATGTCTGCAATAAATCTGCCACGTGACCCTTGCAGCCCATACAAGAGTCACTACGAGAGTGAGTCCCTTTTCCTTATTCCTGAAAGGCCAATATGGCTTAGTTATCCTCACTCTTTAATGTTGCTTCATAACTTGTTCGATTTGCCTTTAGGAAGAAAGGAACGCCTTCGTGGCCCCCCTGCAGGAGCTTTAATGCCTATATTATTTGTCCCATAGTTCTTCCAGCAGCAGTTGACTCATTGGGATTTCAGCCCATTGTGTATCAAAACTCTGCCAGGTTAACTAGTTATGCATATATCAAGCACAGTAGAAGGAAGTCGGCACCACTCTCAATCTTCACAGCATGGAACAGGCAGATAGATGCAAGTGGAGTCAGGGTTTCCTCATTTAAGCAAACTTCGGGCGGTGCTCAGCATAAAAACAGACAGTCTTGTAGTATAATATAGATGAAAGAAATGAAAATGCGGCACTCACCCGTTTGCAAATCTTTTTAACTTTATTGTGTCACCTTGGCGAGGATAAAAGCATTACAGGGAGGACAGCTAGTTGTAGGTTACAGCCTGTTTCGCGCTGGAGATTGCGCTTCTTCTGAGGTCAGAAGAAGCGCAATCTCCAGCGCGAAACAGGCTGTAACCTACAACTAGCTGTCCTCCCTGTAATGCTTTTATCCTCGCCAAGGTGACACAATAAAGTTAAAAAGATTTGCAAACGGGTGAGTGCCGCATTTTCATTTCTTTCATCTATAGTTATGCATATAGTATGTCGGTTATGAAAAGTTATATTATGTATAAATAATAAAGGCTGTGGCTATCCCCCACCCATGAAAAGAAAATACATTTTGTTTCTGCCCTTTATTAGATTATTAGGGGATGACTTTGGGTGTTAAGACTCTGAATTTTTTAATGAACTTACAGAAAATGATGACCAAAAAAAATTATATTGAGTCACATATCTAAAAACACATTATAGGAGGCTGTATAGTGAAGCCTTTATAAAGTTTTTACCTTCCCCTTCTAACTGGAAAGGTCGTCTTACTAAATCTCTATTGCAGGTTCATCATAAATATTTGTTTGAACTACAAACTTGAAAAATAAATCCTTTTAGTTCAGTCTTGAATTCTGTGACCTTGAATACATGGCAGAAACCTACCACACGTTGTTCATTTGTGTTTTTTTTTTTCATGGCACATTTCTCAAATCATGTCACTTGATAAAAAAACAAACGTTTAGGAGATACAAGGTTTATTACGTAATTCCAAGAACAGCTTAAACAGAACAACGGGC
The DNA here is from genome assembly GCF_050947455.1 of Rhinoderma darwinii. Taxonomy (NCBI): domain Eukaryota; kingdom Metazoa; phylum Chordata; class Amphibia; order Anura; family Rhinodermatidae; genus Rhinoderma; species Rhinoderma darwinii. Next base: position 418,818,402 of record NC_134688.1, read on the forward strand.
AAAGCCCTAGACAGAAAGGGGCAGTGCCAACAGCAATTATTTGTTTGACATTCATTATTTAAGGTTTGTTTAGTAATTTTTTAAAGGGAATTTAAAAATAAAATAAAATAGGGTTATCATGTCACTCATAAGTAGAAAAACTTGATTTAAAAAGCGTTTTCCTCTAAAAAAAAAAAAAAAAAAAAATCAATCCTGAACTTTTCCTTTTACACATACTATTTTAATATTTAATTTAGCCAGTTCTTGGTCATCTTGGTCTCCTATATGGATAACCAGCTAATCACTAATGGCCACCAATACAGAGCCCATAGGGTTTGTTATTCGGCTTTTGTGAAACCCTTTATTATAGAGTTGGGAATGCAATCTAGGGGGCCCCTTGAGATAACATGTTGGCTTTTTTTCTTTACACAAAGTATGATTTTCCAGGATACCTCAACACTTCTGGGAGTATGGGTTTACGGATAATTTAAAACGAATAGTGTTGTTGCAGTACGACACCGGCTATGAAAAATTTATTTTGTTTTGCGATTTCAAGGGGATACAGAAAAAGTCTATATAACTAGTTACAAAAATAAACAGATGAGAGGGAAGAAATATAAGGAGTTTTACATTTTAGAAATTATGAATGAGTATTTTAAGATTCTGACAAAAAAAAATAAGTCTGTACAATTAATAGTTGTTCAGTCATTAGTAAACTTTCTGCCAAGAGCCATAGGATCAGGTGTTAACACTAATGCAGGGAATACAAGGCATGGCAGGCTCCCATTCAATACAAGACTGCCTTGTATTAGTCCAGTTTTTTTGGGGGGTCCAAAAAACATTCAGAAACTTTTCTTTGTAGAACCCCATTGTATTCTATGGGTCAAGAATATGCCTAAGGCTGGATTCACACGAGCGTGTGCATTTTGCGCGCGCAAAAGGTACTTAACAGCTCCGTGTGTCACCCTCGTATGATGCGCGGCTGCGTGATTTTCACGCAGCCGCCCTCATTATGACACTCTGTTTGTATGTTTGGTGCTTTTCTGTTTTCATACTTTTTATTGCTGTTGCGCGAATCACGCGCGTCACACGGAAGTGGTTCCGTGTGCTGCGCGTGATTTTCACGCACCCATTGACGTCAATGGGTGCGTGATGCGCGGACAACGCACACATAACGGACATGTCGTGAGTTTTACACAGCCGACACGCGCTGCGTGAAACTCACGGACTGTCTGCACGGCCCCATAGACTAACATAGGTCCGTGCGAGGCGCGTGAAAATCACGCGCGTTGCACGGACGTATATCACGTTCGTCTAAATAAGCCTTAAGTGTGTCATTAGTGCAATATGTCAAGAATGCCTTTTTTATTCAGCATAGATAATAGTGTAGCGCTTTATGCTATACGTTAAGGTAAAGATAATGCATCTATACAGTTATATTTTAGAAGTAGATTTTTCTGCGGAAAGGCAATGAATTTCACCATTGCTACTGTATGGGAGAAATCTGCAGCAAAATGTGCATCACAATACCTATGTAAACGCATTCTGAAATTACAGGGGTGAATAAGCTGCAGATTTCATTAAAAACGCCGCGTATTTTGCGTGCGCAAAATGCACACGCTCGTGTAAATCAGGCCTTAGACTGATACTAAGAAGGTCCTCAGACCATCATTAAATGCAACAAAAATATGTTCAGATGACAAAGAATTCAATACATATGATAAAATATCCATATTATTCAGATTCACCATTTAGGGCCTGTTCACATCAGCGTCAGGCTTCTGTTCATGGGTGCCGTTCGCCCCTTCCATCGGAGGAACCGATAAACGGAAAGCCAAATGGAAACCATAGCTGCCCTTTGCATTACCGTTGATTTCAATGGTAATGCTTCCGTTGCAGTTGGTTTCCGTAAGGTTTCCATTTTTTTTTGTAGAAACAATAGCGTAGTCGACTACAATATTGTTTCCACAAAAAAAATAGAAACCTTGCGGAACGGAAACCAGCTGCAAAGGAAGCATTACCATTGAAATCAATGGCAATGCAAACGAAAGCTATGGTTTCGGTTTGGCTTTCCGTTCATCGGTTCCTCCGACAGAAAGGTTAAACGGAACTGATAAACAGAAGCCTGACGCGGATGTGAACCCAGCATTACAGATGTGTCTACCCTTACTGTTGTGCTTGAATTTGGTTAAGGACTCCAATTTATCATGAAACAAATTCAATACAATATCGCAACATGCTAGGAAAACCCTTGACACGCTGCAATACACATCACAACCAAAAAAACATATAGCATAGACATCTCGTGCATGTTTTTTTTTTTTCAAAGCTGGTCATCTCGTGAACCCTTCTCAGGATATGTTGAAATAAGCGGAAGGATAATGAAGGACACATCTATATAACTAAATGTCGTGTTCTATTATTTTACCGTCATGTATATTTCCCTCTACGGATGTAGCCATCTTTATCTTGACTGATAAAGGATCTTGCCACTGGGTATTTAATGCGTTAAAAGTCAAGGTAAAGATGGCTACAACTGTGAGTCATATCTACAAATAAAATGTAAAAAAAAATCAAAAAGAAATTGTAGTAGTACATTTTATTCAAATTGAACATGTTGTCTAATATTTAAATGGAAACTCCAGAGATCTATCTGGTGACTTCTTTTTTAGCTGTCGAAGTTAAAAAAAAAAAAATGCCTCCCTACTTATCAGAAAATCTTGTATCCTATTTCAGATTTAATATTCTGAAATAAAATGATTAATGAATTCTCATGCTGTGAAAAAGATGACGACATTTATATTTACAGAACTAATATAGCATAACAATAGGCGATCACTAAAATCTAATCCCTTAGGCAGAAAAAAAATAGTTGGGGAAACCGTCAGAAATTAAATTGAGCAGGATATTGTAGAATATCCAAGATTTCTAGCTATGTTTAGAGCCATTTGGAAACACCTAGGAGGTCATGTTATCTTAATATATTTGCTTTGTGTCTTGTCAATATGTATGCAAACAATTGGATGACAATAAAAAAAAATCTCCACTTCTGGAGGCCATTCAAACAAATGTAATAATTAATAATTTTTTACTAATCAAAAATATATAATGAAAGATTTTTTGAATCTATATTGTAGAAGCAGAAATCGTGTTTGATTAGAAGCTACAGCGATTTCCTTCATAGCACCTGGTCCAAAGAAAATAAATTCAGTTTTTTTTTTTACTGATCTATATAGCAAAGTGTTGTGGGCATGCCCTGTGACACGTGGAGGAGGAAAAGGTGAGCTGTTTCCATCACCTTTTGTCAAAGGTGTGATACTGTGTTTTCTGCCTCCAGCTTTATAATAGAGATGAAAGGCTGGATTTTGTGTGTGTGTGTGTGTGTGTGTGTGTGTGTGTGTGTGTGTGTGTGTGTGTGTGTGTATGTATATATATATATATATATATATATATATATGTATACTGCAAAAAAGGAATACACCGATCAAATGAATCAGTTGCATTCAGATGCTTTCATTTTTTTTTTCAAGAGGAAGTGAACATTTGTTGTTTTTTTTTTTTTATTTTATTTCTGATGCATCTACCCTTTATTTCCGCTATATAGCCATACACTTTTGGTATATGTCTGCCCCATAAAAGTCTATAGATACTGTACAGTACCTTTTTTTTTTGTTCCACGTATATACTGCCAACTGCATGCAATATATGGTGTGGATTGAGCCTTACCTTTCATTGTACTTCTGCCTTGTAATGATAATGAGATGACCCTAGTGTATAAAGCACAAGCTGAAAAGAGATCTCTATAAAACAGGAAGCCTTATCCGATTGTGAGCAAACGGCAACATTTTAGAATAGTTGTTGCATTATTCCCGCTTGTAAAGCTAATAATTCTAATATTAACATGCTATTCAGGTTTTTGCGAGTTACGCAATACAAAAATTAATTAATTTGGCCCAAAATATTGTATAAGCTACTTGATAAACAATGTTTTTCTAGGCACAACATGCTAGAAAATAATATTAGAGTTTACTGAAATAGTTCTGGAAGGAACAGCAATTCAAAATAATAACTCAAAGAATTCGTGTTTTACCAAGAATACAAAAAATCTCAAGCTGTTAGAGGGAAATAGCCATTATCTGGTGTTTAAATTAGGAATCCACAAGCTTTCAAGAATACATTTCTTCCACCTAGACATCGCACATAGACACCTGACCAGCTGTCACCATTTAAACATTGGATGACGCCAGAAGGTCTCAGCTGCAAGCGCCGCACAATGACAATTAAAGTGTCAGCTGAGAAATCTTCACAGCCCATTCCAGATGCAGAATTACACGGTTCAGTGTGAGTGACAGAACTGAACAAGACAGCGAGAGCAGAGCTGAATGGGGCATAAATAAGGAGAGGAATGAGGAAGACAATGGAAGACATTTCTTTCTGAACCAATTGTCTTACCACCTGATGTAACTAATATTTCTAAACAAATCGTATGAACTCCGATCTGGCAAATACAATGTACTCTCATGTATATAACAAGAACGTCCTGGATATATAACACATTTAGATGTAGTCATCGTCTTTAAAAAACAAACAAAAAAATACACCTCTTTCTTAAGGATGTATGGAGTTACAAAACAAACCCAATGGAGCCAAGATGTGAGGGCCACCGATAGTTTCAACTGACTGCGGCTTATGCATGGCAATACTTTTGCTCAACAGTTTTACAGTCAATTTAAATTTTTGCAGTCTATGTTAGTCCGGAGATCTTTTCATTGACTTTTGAATTCAATTTAAGAATACGTTTTCAAAACTTTAAATTGTGAGCGTAGTGAGGGGACCTTATTACTCACCAGACATTGTATACTGGAATAAGTCATCGAGCCTGGTTCTAATGGTCTGTATTATTAACCTAGGCTCAATAGGTCATTACCACAATAAAATATTAATATACTTTTCTCTTCAGGTACATACAACCATTTTAACATGTGTTCAGAATGTTCATTTTTGGAGAACTTATTGCCTCCTGTCCATCAGCCTGCCCAATATTGACCTTCTATCTCCATGCTGGAGTTTTCGAAGCAGTCTGAACATGAATAAGGGCATATTTCAAATGGATTTTCACTTACTTTAGCTAAAGCCTACTGTTGACTGGAAGAAACACTAGGTTGATTACAATAGAGGTCCTATATGGCTGCTACAAACAGGCAACTATTCTATACATGACATACTGGCCAGAGTCAGATTGTAATATAAGCCTACAATGTTTTCCTTTGGTCTGATGAGGAAGGCAGGGCTGGCATCTAAGGATATTTCTGATGGTAAGCATTTACTGAATATAGTAGAATGGTTGCTATTGGAGAGGGTGTTGTTGATTGTTCACTGCTGTCCCTAGCTTGCATTCATGGTAATAAATGTCTGAATTCCAATGTAAACCCTCCACGGGATATGATCTATTGTTATGATCTATCCTTGGCATGTTCGTTTGTATTTTGAACCTCTTGATTTGGGAATAGTTTTTTTTCCCCCAATTTTATAGAGTGAAGTATTATTTTTAAGCCAACATCAGGATGCTTGGAGTCTGAGGTGGTCTAAAATCTACCTATAGCATCAGGGGTTTTGTCCCTGCAGTTTTATTTGTTCAGATTGGCTAATGAAAATTAGCACAAACCCACCTCAAACTGACCAGGTGGTCATTGTATGGAGAGCGGATTTCATAACAGCAAATATAAAATGAGTATCTAAACTGTGGAAAAAGACGATAAACAAGTAAATGAGTCTTAATAAAGCAGAAGCGTGTGAAAAGCATGATACAATGTCAGAGGCAAATGACATATGCTGTTGGATGTGATAATTTAAAGGGGTTAACCCATGAATGATGTTCATATCAAAAGTAAGAAATTCGGTTAATAGTTGTTTTAAAGTAATGTACAGTGTTTCTAGATTATAAAATGAATTATCCTTCCCATATTTTTTTTGCTGCCCTGTGTCTCCCTTGGTGCTGTTGCTAATCTGTGCTGCAGGAGGAGCTCTAAGCAGAATCAGTTTCCTTCCCCTTCTGGCAGCTGACATTACAGTCCCTTCTTATTTTACCCACAGATAGGTATCATGGGCTCCAGAGTAAGGAAGATATATACCGCCACAGCTAGCACTCCCTTAGAAACTCATAAAAAGTATAATTAAATTCCATTAAGACTGTGTGAGCATGTGCAGGTCTATCAGCTGTCAGGATAAGAGCTATACAGTCATAACAAGTTGAGAAAAAAAAAGTGTCTCCTCAACTGTACTGCCATGCTACTGCAGAGAGTCTGTTCCTTACCTGACAAGCAAGATAGAAAGTTATTTCTATTGGCTGCTCTGCAGTGAGCAGGGGATCACTATGCAGAGAATTGCAAATCTTGTTGCCGCAGGGAAGAAAACGGACGTTGCCGATCATGGCCTGATAGCTGCAGAATGCCTGCTGGGGTCCCATGGATCCCCAGGGTTTTGTGGAACCCCAGTTGGGAAGCGCTGATCTATACAATGAATATGACATTTAATGGTGACACAACCCCTTTCATTAGAGCTAAAGTAGCAGAACATTGTTGACATTTTAAAGGGATGGTTATTTTTGCTCTAGTTTGTAAGGAGTTAATAATCTCAACCACCAGAATTAATAAGATCTTATACAGCAACACATCAAAACATGAAGTTTGGGCAATTAAGACTTTTTATTCCTCCTGATAAAAAACAAAACAAAAACAGCACCTACCCACCAAGCACTCATCATTTCTAAACCATAATGCAGCCAAGCAAAGAAAAATGGTCTGGACAGGCGACGCAAACAAAATGAAGTCAATTAAAACAAAACAAAAGCACAAATTTGACAGGTTCAGCTTTGCCTCCCATCAAAACACCCTCATCACTTCTTGTTTCCTTGACAACAGGTGTAATATCCAGTAATGTTTCCATTCTCTCACACAGGATAGTGAGTTCATGTATAAGACAAGTGCAGAATATTAACAAAAATTAGATAATATCTCTGCATCTATCCAAACAATCCAAAAATAGAACCCCCATAAAGTAAGAATATAACCCTCTATAAAATAAGCTCAAGTCACTTGTAACTGCCATCTGATATAATGTAACGAAAAGACTTTATAGTACAACTTTGTAGGTTAAATGTTTATGAAAATAACTTTCTATTGCCTAAGACAAGAAAATAACATGTTCAAGGTTCAGTACACAATGTACTAGTTGTATGAAAGAGTTTCCACCGCACAGAGAACAGTTCAGAGAGCCGCTCCACAACGGAAACATTTAGGCCCTGTTCACACAGTTTTTTTGCAGGAGTAAAAATCTGTCTCAAAATAATTTCAGGAATTTTGACGCACATTACTTGCCGGCAGAACACTTGCCGTGTTTTTTGCTGCGTTTTTCTCCCGCGGACATTGAGCGCCACGGGCAAAACAACGCCGAGAAAACTACTTCCTCTGCCTCCCATTGATGTCAATGGAATGTCAGAGATGAAAACGCCTGAAGAAAGGGCATGATGCTTTTTCCCGCAAGCGTTTTTTTCTGCTCGCAGGAAAAAAACGCCTCCCATTGAAATCAATGGGAGGCATTTCCGGACATTTTTTGGCACGGTTTCCGACGCGGTTTCCATGTCAAAAACAGCACACTAAAACTGTGTGAACATACCCTTACTATTGACTCCTAATAGACTGTTTATTGATTTTTTTTAATAATAAACAAAAATCCCATATGGTATAATATAATAATCAGGGGCCCCTCTGCAAGTAAAGTATATGGGCTCCTTGCTCTCCAATAGCTCACTACGGCTATTTGAGATATTATCACCTCTGAATATAGACTACGGCACTTAGCACCCCTGATCCGTAAGGCAAGATCCAAACATACACACCACAATAAAAGCTGGAATAGGAGCTATCACTTAAAAATATGGAAGTAGGCACTGTACCATATAGAGCCAATGCAATGTTGGTATGCATGTGGACAATCTCACATATCAGTTTTGTAGATGGTCAGTATTGACAAGTGGCTTTTCTGTTTCTTTCTTTTTTTATGTGTAGACTCTGGTATGGCTTTTTTTTAACCCTTTCAAGACCAAGCTCATTTTGGCCTTCAGGACCAACCCCAGCGAAAATCTGACGTGTCAATTTATGTGGTAAGGACTCTGGAATGCTTTTACCTATCCAAGCGATTCGGAGGTTGCTTTCTTGTGACATATTGTACTTTTAGTGGAAAAATTTGGTCAATCAATTCATTGCGTATTTGTGAAAAACACCAAAATTTATAGAAAATTTGCAAAAATTATGATTTTACTCATTTTTAAAAGGTATATGCTTGTATAACAGATAGTAATACCACACAAAATAGTTACTATTTCACATATTCAAAATGTCTACTTTATGTTTGCATCGTTTTTTGAACATTTTATTTTTCTAAGACGTTACAAGGCGTAGAACTTTAGCAACAATTTCTCACATTTTCAAGAAAATTTCAAAAGGCTATTTTTTTCAGGGAGCAGTTCAGTTCTAAAGTGGCTTTGAGGGCATTATATACTAGATAGACCGCATAAATACTCCAATTTAAACAGTATTCAAAACAGCATTCAGAAGTTTCTTAACCCTTTAGGCGTTTCACAGGAATTAAAGCAAAGTAGAGGGGAAATGTACAAATTAATTTTTTTTGCCGAAAATCATTTGTAATACATTTTTTTTCTATAACACAGAAGGTTTTACAAGAGAAACGCAACTCAATATTTATTGCCCAGATTCTGCAGTTTTTAGAAATATCCAACATGTGGCCCTAGTGTGCTAATAAACGGAAACACAGGCCTCAGAAGCAAAGGAGCACCTAGTGGATTTTGGGGCCTCCTTTTTATTAGAATATATTTTAGGCACCATGTCAGGTTTGAAGAGGTCTTGTGGTGTTCCCAAAAACTGACACTGTTTTGCAAACTACACACCTCAAGGATTTTATCTAGGTGTATAGTTAGCATCTTGACCCCACAGGTCTTTAGCTATATTTATTGGAATTGGTCTGTGAAAATGAAAATCTACTTTTTTTCTGAAAAAACATAGAAATTTTTACAAGGAATAAGGAATAAAAAGCACCCTAAAACTTGTAAAGCTTTTTCTCCCGATTATGGCAATACCCCTTATGTGGTAATAAACTGCTGTTTGGACCTACAGCAGGGCTCAGAAGGGAAGAAGCGCTGTTTGGCTTTGGAGCTCAAATTTAGCTGGAATAGTCTTCGGGTGCCATGTTGCATTCGCAAAGCCCCTGAGGTACAAAAACAGTGGAAACAGCTCCAAAACTGACCCAATTTGGGAAACTACACCCCTTAAGGAATCCATCTAGGGGTATAGTGAGCATTTAGACCCCACAGGTCTTTTGCAGAATTTATTAGAATTAGGCCGTGAAAGTGAATATCAAACTTTTTTCACTAAAATGTTGCATTTTTTCATTTTCACAAAGGATAAAAGGAGAAAAACAACCATACATTTGTAAAGCAATTTCTCCTGAGTACAGCAATACCCCACGTGGTCATAAGTGGTTTTCATTAGAAATTAATTAACCCTTTCAGGACTGATCCATTTTTTGCTTTTTCATTTTAGTTTTCCACTCTCCGCTTTCTGATTATTTTTTGCGGGAGGTGTTGTAGTTTCTAGTGACACCATTTAAAGAGGCTCTGTCACCAGATTCTCAAATCCCTATCTCCTATTGCATGTGATCGGCGCTGCAATGTAGATAACAGTAACGTTGTTTTTTTAAAAAAAAAACGTTCATTTTTGGCCAAGTTATGAGCTATTTTATATATATGCAAATGAGGTTTTAAATGGACAACTGGGCGTGTTTTTTTTTTCGTATTGTGCTTTTAACTGGGCGTGTTTACTTGTTTTACTAACTGGGCGTTGTGAATAGAAGTGTATGATGCTGACGAATTAGTGACCAATCAGCATCATGCACTCCTCTCCATTCATTTACACAGCAGCATCACGTTCTTACTAGAACGATGTGCAGCCACATACACAGACATTAACGTTAATCAAGTGTCCTGATAATGAATACACATGACCTCCAGCCTGGACGTCATGTGTATTCAGAATCCTGACACTTCGGAATCTTTTCTGTGAGATTTCCAGCAAGTATGATGCTAGGAGCCCGGCTCCCTGCAGTGTGTTCGGTCTGGGACTTGCGGCCGAAATACGTTCCGTCCATTACGGACGTAATGTGCTGGTGTGAATCCAGCCTTAATGTACTGGGAAACTGAAAATAAAATTCTTTGCAGGCTGAAATTGGAAAAAGCTGTGATTCCTGAATTGTTTTTTGGGACTTAATACGATTAAGGTGATATCAAATGAATACAGTTTTTTTAAATATTTTACTACTTTTACAAAGTAAAAGCTATTTGTTAAAAAAACAAGTTTTGTTTCACCACATTCCGAGAGCCATAACGTTTTATTTTTTGGTCGATTGAGTGGTGTGAGGGCTTATTTTTTGCAGGACAAGCTGTGGTTCTTATTGGTACCATTTTTTGGTAGAAACAACTTTTTGACCACTTATTAGTGTTTTTTTAAAAAGCTAAGGTGACCACAAAACAGCGTTTTTGGCGTTTTAAATTCTTTTTCACCGTGCGAGTTAAATAATGATATATTGTAATAGTTCAAACATATACGGATGCTGCGATACCGTTTAAAACGGACAGGCATCTTCTAGGACATGCCTCCGGCATGACCTAGCAGGCATTCACTACAGGCAGACCTTGGGGACTTTATTAGCCTGGCTGTAATCGGACACACAGACACTCGGTGATCTTATCACCGGGTGTCGGTGGATGAGAGGGAGCTCCCTCCCTCTCTCCAAAACCCCTCAGATGCAGCGCATGTTATTGAGCGCCGCATCTAAGGGGTTAAACGGGTGAGATCGATACTTACATCTGGCAGCTGAGAGCAGGGAGACTTGACAGCTCCCTGCTCTGTTTATTTATTCTGATGTAGCGCCGTAAAAAGGCTTATGCATCAGAATAAAGCCCATTAGTGGCCGCCGTGAAAAAGCGTATTGGCGGTAACTAAGGGGTTAAGGACGCAGCCTAGTTTGGGCCTTAATGCTCAGAGCACATTTTTCAAATCTGACATATTTCCCTTTATGTGGTAATAACTTTGGAATACTTAAACCTATCCAAGCAATTCTGAGATTTTTTTCTCGTGAGACATTGGGCTTTATGCTAGTGGTAAAATTTGGTCGATATATTCAGTGTTTATTTGTGAAAAACTGCAAAATTTAGAGAAAATTTTGAAAAAAATAGCATTTTTCTGAATTTAAATGCATCTGCTTGTAACACAGATGGTTATACCACCCAAAATAGTTACTAGTTCACATTTCCCATAATTCTACTTTAGATTCAGGTCTGAATGTGCCCTTAGTGGGAAGGTCAGGAATAGGCTCAAGAACAAACAGCCAAAGAAGGATGAACCTAAGGCTGGGTTCACACGACCTATTTTCAGGCGTAAACGAGGCGTATAATGCCTCGATTTACGCCTGAAAATAGGGCTACAATACGTCGGCAAACATCTGCCCATTCATTTGAACGGGTTTGCCGACGTACTGTGCAGACGACCTGTAATTTACGCGTCGTCGTTTGGCAGCTGTCAAAAGACGACGCGTAAATTGACTGCCTCGGCAAAGAAGTGCAGGACACTTCTTTGCAACGTAATTTGAGCCGTTCTTCATTGAAGTCAATGAAGAGCAGCTCAAGATTTACGAGCGTCACAGACGCCTCGCATAATGCGAGGAGGAGATTTTACATCTGAAACGAGGCACCTGTTTTCTCCTGAAAACAATCTGTCTTTTCAGACGTAAAAGGCACTTCTCGTGTGCACATACCCTTAATCTGCAGGCGAAGTGTCGATGTTAGAGTCCCCTATAAATAGGCCGCCATCATCCAGAAAGGCCGTTTGCCGCTGTCGGCATAGGACATCACAGGAGTTAGGAATGATAAGCCTAGCAATCTGACGCAGCCTTGCGCTGCAAGCCACCAGAAGGAACACGCCGCTGTAACGAGCAAAGGTGAGTAACACCAAATGTCACCCCAATAAAAAGCTGAATTAATACCTTCACTTACTACTCAAAAACATGTATATGCTCAAATGAAATTGCCATAACATGCCCAATAAAAGAACACTAAACCTAACTGAGCCATATAGTGTGCAAACAGCAAAGTCATAAAGAGTCTGGTAAGTAGAAAAGAATGAAAAAATTTTAGAGTTGTCAATAGCAACAATTCGATTTTCTGTCTACATTGTTCAAGAAACGAAAATCTGCTGTAAGAGAAAGTAGCCAATTGCTGCCTTGAAATAGCAATGACTATAACTTATTACAGCCATGACCTTCACATTTATCACTAATTACCTCTTTATTAAGCTTTATTTGATGAAGGACTTGTTAAGTTTATACAGATTTACCGCTGTAGCTCATAAATCACTGCTAAATAAGGTTTCTCCATCTTTCAATGCTATAAAAATCTCAGTAGATTTGTTAACTTGTCACAACCAATATAAAAAAAAAGAGTTCAAATAAATCTCCACTGTAGCTTTGACAAAATGTAAGTGCAGGTGTGTGACACATTGGTGATCCTGCTGAAACATGTTTAATTATAAGATATACTACATGAGTACAGTATTCTGCTAGGTAAGATCAAAATATGGTTCTTACTCATAATCCTCTGACAGTTTGTCTGATGTATTAAAAGATTCAGATGATAGTAACAAAAGAAGCTCTATACAAGAGATAACAGCAGATAAACCTTAAAGGGAACCAGTCATCTCATATACAGCCACCAATCTGCCGCCATAGCACTATAGAGGATCATAATAGGTTTCTAAAGATGCCACTCTCTGAAATGTTCCTTGCGGCATAAAGGAAAAAGGTTTTCAATATACCTGTTTTTAGAAAGGCTGTATCGCATTCGTCGTGGTGTAGACTCCACTATGTGTTGAAATTGTTCTGCAGGGATATTGGCCCATGTAGACAGGATAGCTTCTCTCAGGTGCCACTAAAGTGTCCTCCTGCCATGGGGTAAACAGCTGCCATGAAGGGATGAACTTAATCGGCCACAATGTTTAGGGTAAGCCCTACTGTGTGTATTAAGAAAACATACCCCAGACCATTACTCCACCTTCACCAGCCTAAACTGTTGACACCTGTGAGGACAGGTTCATTATTCCATGAGGAAAGTGCACAAGGTCAGCAGTTTTTGAAATAATGGCCCCGGGTAGTCAAAACAATTTAGAGGCTCTGTCACCAGATTATAAGTGCCCTGTCTCCTACATAATCTGATCGGTGCTGTAATGTAGATAACAACAGTGGTTTTTATTTTGAAAGACGATCATTTTTGACCAAGTTATAAACAATTTTAGATTTATGCTAATTAGTTTCTTAATAGACAACTGGGTGTGTTTTTACTTTTTACCAACTGGGCGTTGTACAGAGGAGTGTATGAGGCTGACCAATCAGTGACCAATCAGTGTGATACACTTCTCATTGTTGCAGCCCAGCTTCTTTCACTGCACAATCACGCTGGAACAATGAGAAGTGTATGATGCGGATTGGTCGCTGATTGGTCAGCGTCATACATTCCTCTTCACAACGCCCAGTTGGTAAAAAGTAAAAACACGCCCAGTTGTCTATTAAGAAACTAATTAGCATAAATCTAAAATTGTTTATAACTTGGTCAAAAATTATCGTTTTTCAAAATAAAAACACTGTTGTTATCTACATTATAGCGCCGATCAGATTATGTAGGAGATGGGGCACTTATAATCGGGTGACAGAGCCGCTTTAAACCCAGGCATAGTCATCGGTGTTGAAGTGGATTTATATTTTTATAGTGATTGGAACTCTGATACAAAGCTATAAATCTCCTTCATAGACACAGATAACCTGCTGGCTAACTGCAGCCGTCACTACACCCTGTTCCAAATTATTATGCACATTGGATTTAAGTGTCATAAACATTTAATTATTCGTTTTTCAATTAAACTCATGGATGGTATTGTGTCTTAGGGCTCTTTGGATCATTGTAATCAATCTCAGTCACCTGTGATAATTAGTTTGCCAGGTGTGCCCAATCAAAGGAAAACTACTTAAAAAGGACGTTCCACATTATTAAGCAGGCCACAGGTTTCAAGCTTTATGGGAAAGAAAAAGGATCTCTGCTGCCGAAAAGCGTGAAATAGTGCAATATCTTGGACAAGGTATGAAAACATTGGATATTTCAAGAAAACTTAAGCGTGATCATCGTACTGTGAAAAGATTTGTTGCTGATTTAGAGCACAGACGGGTTCATTCAGATAAAGGCATAATGAGGAAGGTTTGACAGACAAATTAATAGGATTAGGAGAGCAGCTGCTAAAATGCCATTGCAAAGCAGCAAACAGGTATTTGAAGCGGCTGGTGCCTCTGGAGTCCCGCGAACCTCAAGGTGTAGGATCCTCCAGAGGTTTGCAAGTGTGCATAAAGCTATTATTCGGCCACCCCTAAACAATGCTCACAAGCAGAAACGGTTGCAGTGGGCTCAGAAATACATGAAGACAAATTTTCAAACCGTGTTGTTTACTGATCAGTGCCGTGCAACCCTGGATGGTCCAGATGGATGGAGTAGTGGATGAATGGTGAATGGCCACCATGTCCCAACAAGGCTGCGACGTCAGCAAGGAGGTGATGGAGTCATGTTTTGGGCTGGAATCATGGGGAGAGAGCTGGTAGGCCCCTTTAGGGTCCCTGACGGTGTGAAAATGACCTCTGCAAAGTACGTAGAGTTTATGACTGACCACTTTCTTCCGTGGTACAAAAAGAAGAACCGTGCCTTCCGTAGCAAAATTATCTTCTTGCATGACAATGCACCATCTCATGCTGCAAAGAATACCTCTGTGTCATTGGCTGCTATGGGCATAAAAGGAGAGAAACTCATGGTGTGGCCCCCATGTTCCCCTGACCTCAACCCTATTGAGAACCTTTGGAGCATCCTCAAGCAAAATATCTATAAGGGTGGGAGGCAGTTCACATCAAAACAGAAGCTCTGGGAGGCTATTCTGACATCCTGCAAAGATATTCAAGCAAAAACTGTCCAAATACTCACAAATTCAATGGATGCAAGAATTGTGAAGGTGATATCATAGAAGGGGTCCTATGTTAACATGTAACTTATCCTGTTAAGTTTTTTTTGATTGAAAGAGCTTTTGATTTCTGTAAATATGACCTCCTGATTCTGCAAATTCAACAAATTACCATTTTAGTTCTCTTTACAACCTTTAAAATGTTTTCATCTCTGTTGTGTATAATAATTTGAAACAGTGCATTTTGAGTTTTTTACTTCTAAAAAAAAATGTGTTATCATTAGGAGATTTGTTCAATAAAATTTGCATTATACTCCAATGGTTGATGGCTTGAAGATTATACTGACTGTCATTTGCATCGACTATTTAGGAAAATCAGCGAAAAATAACATTTGCATAATAATTTGGAACGCGGTGTAGAAGAAGCTTAGTGCATACTTTAATACATTGAACTAAATGAATAGACAGTATGCAGTATGCTCCCATGCTCCCTCTTGTGGCAACTGCAGGTAAGCAGCATGTTATCCTTTAAATCAGTATCTCTCTTGTCATAGTTTATCCAGTTATATCCAGTTATTGCAGCTCAATCCTATCAGCTTGAATGCAAATAATCTGCAATATTAGACATGGCCTATGGACAAAGTAGTGCTTTTCCTGGAAAAAAAACAGACCCTTTTTTTTTATAACCCTGGCTAAGCCCTTTCATACCTACTGAGATTTACTTCACAGCAGTCCCTTAGACATAGGAAAAATTTGTCAAAAGACATCTCATTGACTTCTATGGGAGAGTGTTGTGGGCATGCCCTGTGACGTGTGAAGAGGGGGAGTGAAGAGAAGATAAACTGTATCAATCACCTAATGGTGAATCCTTTGTTATTAGCCTCCAGCTTTATAACAGAGGTGTTACCTTTCATTATAATCCTTCCCTCTAAATATAATGAGCTAACTGCTGACTGTCCACACTGTATAGTGTATAAGCTGAAAAGTGAATGGAAGTGTCACGGTCAGGAAGTAGATTCAGAGTCCAATGGCTAAAAAATTCTGGAAGGAGGGTGATACTAGCAAGAGTAGTCAAGTAGCAGTCCAGGTACAGTGCACAGATAGGCAGCAACACTGTAGCGTAGGGCAGGCACGTGATAAGTAAACAGTACATGTTTAGTACATTGATAAGCCGTAACAGTTTGTAGCGTAAGGCAGGGACATGGTCAAGCAACAGTCCAAGTTCAGTACATAGATAAGCTGCAACAGTTAGTAGAATAAGGCAGAGACGTGGTCAATAAACAATCCTGGTTCGCTACACAAATAGGCAGCAATGATTTGTATAGTAAGGCAGCAATGAACTAGACTAGAAGCAGAAATCTCACGTCTGGCAAGGAGGAAGCTAGATAATCGATTCAGTAATAGAGCCCTCCACCATCACCAGTAGCTCAATGAGAAATGCTACTGCCTATGACACAGGAATCAAATTCTGCCAGTCTGTGAAAAAGGAAGATTCAAAAAACCACGGATTTTTATTTATTTTTTTATATTTTTTTCAATAAAAATAACAGGTCATTTTCGAATTAGACATTCCATTAGGACATTCCAAACATTTACAATATTTATTGTCTGAAAGTGTGCATCTTATACACTAGACGTTAGGCAGCTTTCTCTGTTTTCTATTATAAAATGTATTAGCCTTCAAACAAAAGGACTGGGCTCGCCAAAAAATTTACTTCATAAGACTTCATTATAATTGATTCTCGATGAGAAAGATCCTAACATTTCAACATTTTTGAAAATATATGTTTTGTTATTAAGCCTTGGATCTTTTTAAAAGGAGAACAAAGAGGAAATAAGGTCTCTGTTGAAACATGTAACTGACAATTTTGTATCCAAGTGTCAAATCCCATTCTTTCCTTTGTGTAACAAGGATGTTCATCTTTGACCGTTAATCGTCTTTTTGACAGTTTAGAGATAGAATAGTGAGTAATGGAAGCAATTTCCAAATTCTCTGAGCAGAGATGCTGAATACCGGCTTATTAAAGAATTTTACAATACTGGAATTAGTTATAGAAACAGTCATAAAAGAAGTATTTTGTTGAAGGAGAAAAAAAATTATAATTGGATCAAAGGGGGAAATTCTGCAGCACAATATATTTGATAAAGTAGGTCATTTGCAAGTAGACAGTAACAAAGAGAACGCAAGAAAAGTATTTTCTGTTATTGCTTTGCGGGGAAAGGACATGCTAAATTGCACATACCAGTAAACATTACATTCTCTAAAAAGGACTATAAAATAAACCAATGAGCCTATTGAAAACTGAAAAGGTTAGAATTAAACAAAAGTAATTCTTGTTTAAAACCTTGAGATATCTCTTGGAAAACATGGGAGCTGAGGCCACACCACGTAGTTGCTGAATTGCAGTCTCATGTAATGCCTAATCTATTGTGAAACCTTTAGCATTTGCATCAGCTATACAAGAAAGAAATTACTACTTTCAATCTGATCTAGGGTCTGATGGGGAACTGAACGAGGTACATTTGTAAATATGATACTGGGCACCAAGCCCTGCAAAGTCATAATTAAATATAAAAAGTATGGCAATACTAGAATTGGGAAGAAATATATACAACTTCCGGTTTGCAAGGGGGGATGGACAGTCCCAAATTTAAAAGCTTATTATTTGGCAGCGCAAGGGTCAGCAGCGCTGATGGAAACACCAAAACATAAATGGGTTTATCAATTTGTGGATAAAAAATTAGGAAAGGTGGAAGTGTTGGAGACAGGCTCACACTTTACACTCTCACGGCTGCCAATTTTATATACCTCTTCTGTATGCTGTAGTTCACTGAAGTAACAATAAAGTAAAAAATACCTTTTAATTAGTAACTAGTTAAAAACAGGGGTAACACACCACTGTGACATAAGCCCCACCGTGATTATTAAAAAAACGTATTAAACAAAAAACACTGAGTCATTGTGATACATCTAACTCGGTGTTTATAACAATATTATGTCTGGAAACAGCATATATCCAGGGCACATCAGTAGTACAATCCCAAAATAAAGCACAGGCGTCCGAAAAGATCGGGTCTCCTAGTGCTGGGTGTAACACGATATGACTATCCCCAATGCAAACATTCCATAAACAGTACAACGACCCTACGCGTTTCAGGTACTCATCCTCAGGGGTCCGTATAATGGTAACTCTGGCCTTCACACCAGCGATAGAATCCTTTAACAGCAGATATTCTGCTGTGCGTCACGGCAAAGATGCACGTATTGATGTCAACGGCATACTTCATTGCAGGCGCTACGTTACTATAAACGCTAAACTCCACCCCTCGTATTCTAGCGGCAAACATGAACTGACCAATCCCCACACCCTCACGATTAGTGACACCTGCCCATGTGACCCCCCGCCGTCAGCTGACAACCAGGGGTCATCATCGGCCGCATCAAGCCGCACGCGCAGGCGCAGTAGAAGTCAGGGACAATTCGCCCAAACTGCCAAAATAGGAGAAGGTAAGCGCTACACGATAATGGATTGTAAGTAAATCTCGCGGGACAGTTAAACACCGCAAGTAGGCTACCTCACAAAGCAACTAAAAATGTAATTAATCACATGTAGGGTGGAAGGAAATACGATCCCTCATGACATGGGGGACCGAGAGACGATCGCCGTTAAAAAACGGCAGACCAATAGGGCCATCTCAAACCTACATGTGTTGGGCAAAAATGAACTCACCCACCCCCTGGGCAACCCAAGGGAGATAGGTCGTCCATACGGAGTGTTAAATAAAACATGTATAATTAGTCTGCTCATTTAAACCTGCTGGATGTATGCATTCCAGTCTGTGGATCCATTGTGCTTCTTTGCGTAAAATCAGGTTATCCCAATCACCTCCTCTTTTGGGGGGTCTAACAAGTTCAATAGCTTGAAACTTTAAACATGCTGCCTGGCCTTGGTGTTTGGCATGCACATGCTTAGATATTGGGGTGTCCCTATCATGGACAATGTCTCCAACATGCTCCCTAATACGGCGACGAAATTGTCGTGCTGTTTTTCCCACATAGTTAAGGGGGCATGGACATGTGATTAGGTAGACCACTCCCGCAGTCTTGCAATTGACATAATCCCGAATAGTGTATTGTTTCTGTGTGGTGACGCTAGTGAAGCTATTACCTTTAAAAATGAAATCACAGGCTTTACAGCTACCACACCTAAAGGTACCTGGTATTTGTCTGTCCAGCCACGTGCCCCTAGGTGAAATGGGGTCAAAACAGCTGTGCATGACTCTGTCCCTTATATTTTTCCCTCTCCGATAGGTGACAGACGGCCTCTGTGTGATTTGATCTACCAGATCTGTATCAGAACTGAGAATACGCCAATACCTATTCAGTATCTGCATAATATCATTTTGTTTGGAATCATAGGTACCTATGAGTCTTGTGACCTGTTCTTCTTTCCGTTTTTTAGGGACCAGAAGACATTGCCTATCAGCATCCCTTGCTCCCTCATAGGCCTTCCTGATAACCCTCTCGGGGAAACCTCTGTCCTTCAATCTTGTTTTGAGCTCCTTGGCCTGGAACTCAAAATCACCCATAGAACTACAATTCCTACGTACTCTCATAAATTGGCCTTTTGGTATGCCACTTTTGAGGGAATGGGGATGACAGCTATTCCATTGCAGGAAACTATTTGTTGCTGTTTCTTTCCTATGTACCTTAGTGTGGATTGTGCCATCTGATGTTTTTGTGATTTTCAAATCTAAAAAAGACAATTCTTTCTCACTGATCTCACATGTGAATTTAAGTCCTACATCATTCTTGTTGAGGGCTGCTACAAAATTATGGAACTCATCCGCTGTAGAGTTCCAGAGGATCAACACGTCATCAATATATCTAATCCATAATCCAACAGATGAAGTCCAATTGACAAATTTGTCCCCAAAGACAATTGTCTCCTCCCACCAGCCAAGAAATAAATTTGCATAGGTGGGAGCAGCAGGACTCCCCATTGCAGTACCACATTTCTGATGGAAAATTTTGTCTTCAAAAATAAATATATTTCTTTCAAGAACAAACTGTAATAACTGCATGACAAACTGGTTATGAGCTACAAACTGGGTACCTCTAGATCCCAAATAGTACTCGACCGCTTTATAGCCACATTTGTGCGGTATGGATGAATACAACGCCTCGACATCCAGACTCGCCAAAATTGTATCTTTCTCCAGGGAAATGCCATCAATCTGTTTCAGGACATCCATTGTGTCACGCACATATGATGTGAGACTCAAAACAAAGGGACGCAACACTTGGTCAACATACGTGCTCACATTTTGAGTTAAATTATTTATGCCTGAAACAATAGGTCTGCCACGTAAAGGAGGATAACCTTTGTGGATTTTGGGCAGGCTATAGAAACACGCCATAACAGGAAATTGTGGGTATAAAAACCCAAATTCCCCTGCACTAATCAAAGATCTGCTCTTTGCATCACTCAAAATGCTCAGCAACTCTTTCTTGAATAATGCCGTGGGGTTATCCTTTAAAATGGTATAGCAGTCATGGTTAAATAAAATGTCCTCACACATCTTCTTATAGCCATCCCTGCTCATGACCACAATGTTCCCACCTTTATCGGATGATTTGAGAACAATATTCTCTTTTTTCTCTAAAGTGGTCAGAGCTAATCGTTCAGACCAAGACAAATTATTATCCATTCCCCTGCTATCCTGACTGAGACTTTTGATCTCATCTCCCACCATATCCACAAATAAATCCACATTGGTAAAGTCTCCTATAGGTGGCAATTTCCTACTCTTCATTTTAAGGTTGGTGAAGGGACCTATACCTGGAGTGCGTCCAGATTCCTCTAATAGCCCCTCAAGGGCCGAAAGACCTTCCATATCAGACTCCTCTAGGCCTAATTCCATGCATTTTTTTCTATTATGGTGTTTAAAAAATTTTTTCCATTTAAGTTTGCGAGCAAATAAATTGAGATCTTTTATCCACGAAAATGAGTCAAATTTAACTGTAGGGACAAAGGAAAGTCCCTTTTCTAATAGTGTAATCTCTGATGCACTCAAATTATATTCAGAAAGGTTAATGATTTGAAGCCTATCCATGTTATTCCCCTTCACTAATCCTTTTGACCCCTCAGCATATAGCGGGAAATGGGAGGATTGTTGGCTAAAAAATTATTGCCACTATTAGAAGAGGCTCTCCCACGGCCTCTATTTCTACTTCTTGCTCCTCCCCTAAATTTGTGTTTCCCACCACTACCGCCAAAGAATGGGCCCACTCTTTCAGAGTCTGTAGTTTCACTCTCTGATGTGGAAGGGTCAGATTCCCTCGGCCCCCTATTGGTCTGTTGATATTGCTGTTGTTGTGTAGTGACAAAATCATACGCTTTTTTCTCCCTAAATTCCTGTAGGTCTCTCTGGAATTGGAAGTGTTTTCGTTCCTTAAGATGATTAGTAAACCTTTCCAAAGTTTGTTGGAGGATTTTGTCCCTTTTTTCAAAACCTGGGGTATCTACCAAGGACTTGGCTGCCTCAATCTCTTTTTTAAGCTCAACACTAATAAAGTCAAACTGGACTTTTTCTTCCTCTACCAAGATCTGCATCAGCCTAAGTGAGCTCCCTGTAATCTCCTGTTCCCACCTTTCTTTAATATTAGCGGTTTTTAATCTTAATGCTGGGACAATGGGGACCCTGAGACCTCTGGGAACTATCTTATTCTTTAAATAGTTTTCCAGACTCTGGATCTCCCACCAACTTCTAGTATAATCTTTGTGCAGTCTATTAAGATTTTTAAAGGTGGATTTGAGAGATGCACCCTGAACTGTATACGTCAGTTCACACTCTGAAAAGACGCTTTTGGCCTCACTCATCCACCCATCTGTGTTTAATTCAGAAAGTGCAAAGGCTGCCATACCTAGATAAACTGAAATTATTAACTGTATGGATTAAATGTAATTTCACTGTCTAGTTTGATAGAAATCTAATTGTGCTCCCACAATATGAGTAAATTATATAGTTCACTGAAGTAACAATAAAGTAAAAAATACCTTTTAATTAGTAACTAGTTAAAAACAGGGGTAACACACCACTGTGACATAAGCCCCACCGTGATTATTAAAAAAACGTATTAAACAAAAAACACTGAGTCATTGTGATACATCTAACTCGGTGTTTATAACAATATTATGTCTGGAAACAGCATATATCCAGGGCACATCAGTAGTACAATCCCAAAATAAAGCACAGGCGTCCGAAAAGATCGGGTCTCCTAGTGCTGGGTGTAACACGATATGACTATCCCCAATGCAAACATTCCATAAACAGTACAACGACCCTACGCGTTTCAGGTACTCATCCTCAGGGGTCCGTATAATGGTAACTCTGGCCTTCACACCAGCGATAGAATCCTTTAACAGCAGATATTCTGCTGTGCGTCACGGCAAAGATGCACGTATTGATGTCAACGGCATACTTCATTGCAGGCGCTACGTTACTATAAACGCTAAACTCCACCCCTCGTATTCTAGCGGCAAACATGAACTGACCAATCCCCACACCCTCACGATTAGTGACACCTGCCCATGTGACCCCCCGCCGTCAGCTGACAACCAGGGGTCATCATCGGCCGCATCAAGCCGCACGCGCAGGCGCAGTAGAAGTCAGGGACAATTCGCCCAAACTGCCAAAATAGGAGAAGGTAAGCGCTACACGATAATGGATTGTAAGTAAATCTCGCGGGACAGTTAAACACCGCAAGTAGGCTACCTCACAAAGCAACTAAAAATGTAATTAATCACATGTAGGGTGGAAGGAAATACGATCCCTCATGACATGGGGGACCGAGAGACGATCGCCGTTAAAAAACGGCAGACCAATAGGGCCATCTCAAACCTACATGTGTTGGGCAAAAATGAACTCACCCACCCCCTGGGCAACCCAAGGGAGATAGGTCGTCCATACGGAGTGTTAAATAAAACATGTATAATTAGTCTGCTCATTTAAACCTGCTGGATGTATGCATTCCAGTCTGTGGATCCATTGTGCTTCTTTGCGTAAAATCAGGTTATCCCAATCACCTCCTCTTTTGGGGGGTCTAACAAGTTCAATAGCTTGAAACTTTAAACATGCTGCCTGGCCTTGGTGTTTGGCATGCACATGCTTAGATATTGGGGTGTCCCTATCATGGACAATGTCTCCAACATGCTCCCTAATACGGCGACGAAATTGTCGTGCTGTTTTTCCCACATAGTTAAGGGGGCATGGACATGTGATTAGGTAGACCACTCCCGCAGTCTTGCAATTGACATAATCCCGAATAGTGTATTGTTTCTGTGTGGTGACGCTAGTGAAGCTATTACCTTTAAAAATGAAATCACAGGCTTTACAGCTACCACACCTAAAGGTACCTGGTATTTGTCTGTCCAGCCACGTGCCCCTAGGTGAAATGGGGTCAAAACAGCTGTGCATGACTCTGTCCCTTATATTTTTCCCTCTCCGATAGGTGACAGACGGCCTCTGTGTGATTTGATCTACCAGATCTGTATCAGAACTGAGAATACGCCAATACCTATTCAGTATCTGCATAATATCATTTTGTTTGGAATCATAGGTACCTATGAGTCTTGTGACCTGTTCTTCTTTCCGTTTTTTAGGGACCAGAAGACATTGCCTATCAGCATCCCTTGCTCCCTCATAGGCCTTCCTGATAACCCTCTCGGGGAAACCTCTGTCCTTCAATCTTGTTTTGAGCTCCTTGGCCTGGAACTCAAAATCACCCATAGAACTACAATTCCTACGTACTCTCATAAATTGGCCTTTTGGTATGCCACTTTTGAGGGAATGGGGATGACAGCTATTCCATTGCAGGAAACTATTTGTTGCTGTTTCTTTCCTATGTACCTTAGTGTGGATTGTGCCATCTGATGTTTTTGTGATTTTCAAATCTAAAAAAGACAATTCTTTCTCACTGATCTCACATGTGAATTTAAGTCCTACATCATTCTTGTTGAGGGCTGCTACAAAATTATGGAACTCATCCGCTGTAGAGTTCCAGAGGATCAACACGTCATCAATATATCTAATCCATAATCCAACAGATGAAGTCCAATTGACAAATTTGTCCCCAAAGACAATTGTCTCCTCCCACCAGCCAAGAAATAAATTTGCATAGGTGGGAGCAGCAGGACTCCCCATTGCAGTACCACATTTCTGATGGAAAATTTTGTCTTCAAAAATAAATATATTTCTTTCAAGAACAAACTGTAATAACTGCATGACAAACTGGTTATGAGCTACAAACTGGGTACCTCTAGATCCCAAATAGTACTCGACCGCTTTATAGCCACATTTGTGCGGTATGGATGAATACAACGCCTCGACATCCAGACTCGCCAAAATTGTATCTTTCTCCAGGGAAATGCCATCAATCTGTTTCAGGACATCCATTGTGTCACGCACATATGATGTGAGACTCAAAACAAAGGGACGCAACACTTGGTCAACATACGTGCTCACATTTTGAGTTAAATTATTTATGCCTGAAACAATAGGTCTGCCACGTAAAGGAGGATAACCTTTGTGGATTTTGGGCAGGCTATAGAAACACGCCATAACAGGAAATTGTGGGTATAAAAACCCAAATTCCCCTGCACTAATCAAAGATCTGCTCTTTGCATCACTCAAAATGCTCAGCAACTCTTTCTTGAATAATGCCGTGGGGTTATCCTTTAAAATGGTATAGCAGTCATGGTTAAATAAAATGTCCTCACACATCTTCTTATAGCCATCCCTGCTCATGACCACAATGTTCCCACCTTTATCGGATGATTTGAGAACAATATTCTCTTTTTTCTCTAAAGTGGTCAGAGCTAATCGTTCAGACCAAGACAAATTATTATCCATTCCCCTGCTATCCTGACTGAGACTTTTGATCTCATCTCCCACCATATCCACAAATAAATCCACATTGGTAAAGTCTCCTATAGGTGGCAATTTCCTACTCTTCATTTTAAGGTTGGTGAAGGGACCTATACCTGGAGTGCGTCCAGATTCCTCTAATAGCCCCTCAAGGGCCGAAAGACCTTCCATATCAGACTCCTCTAGGCCTAATTCCATGCATTTTTTTCTATTATGGTGTTTAAAAAATTTTTTCCATTTAAGTTTGCGAGCAAATAAATTGAGATCTTTTATCCACGAAAATGAGTCAAATTTAACTGTAGGGACAAAGGAAAGTCCCTTTTCTAATAGTGTAATCTCTGATGCACTCAAATTATATTCAGAAAGGTTAATGATTTGAAGCCTATCCATGTTATTCCCCTTCACTAATCCTTTTGACCCCTCAGCATATAGCGGGAAATGGGAGGATTGTTGGCTAAAAAATTATTGCCACTATTAGAAGAGGCTCTCCCACGGCCTCTATTTCTACTTCTTGCTCCTCCCCTAAATTTGTGTTTCCCACCACTACCGCCAAAGAATGGGCCCACTCTTTCAGAGTCTGTAGTTTCACTCTCTGATGTGGAAGGGTCAGATTCCCTCGGCCCCCTATTGGTCTGTTGATATTGCTGTTGTTGTGTAGTGACAAAATCATACGCTTTTTTCTCCCTAAATTCCTGTAGGTCTCTCTGGAATTGGAAGTGTTTTCGTTCCTTAAGATGATTAGTAAACCTTTCCAAAGTTTGTTGGAGGATTTTGTCCCTTTTTTCAAAACCTGGGGTATCTACCAAGGACTTGGCTGCCTCAATCTCTTTTTTAAGCTCAACACTAATAAAGTCAAACTGGACTTTTTCTTCCTCTACCAAGATCTGCATCAGCCTAAGTGAGCTCCCTGTAATCTCCTGTTCCCACCTTTCTTTAATATTAGCGGTTTTTAATCTTAATGCTGGGACAATGGGGACCCTGAGACCTCTGGGAACTATCTTATTCTTTAAATAGTTTTCCAGACTCTGGATCTCCCACCAACTTCTAGTATAATCTTTGTGCAGTCTATTAAGATTTTTAAAGGTGGATTTGAGAGATGCACCCTGAACTGTATACGTCAGTTCACACTCTGAAAAGACGCTTTTGGCCTCACTCATCCACCCATCTGTGTTTAATTCAGAAAGTGCAAAGGCTGCCATACCTAGATAAACTGAAATTATTAACTGTATGGATTAAATGTAATTTCACTGTCTAGTTTGATAGAAATCTAATTGTGCTCCCACAATATGAGTAAATTATATAGTTCACTGAAGTAACAATAAAGTAAAAAATACCTTTTAATTAGTAACTAGTTAAAAACAGGGGTAACACACCACTGTGACATAAGCCCCACCGTGATTATTAAAAAAACGTATTAAACAAAAAACACTGAGTCATTGTGATACATCTAACTCGGTGTTTATAACAATATTATGTCTGGAAACAGCATATATCCAGGGCACATCAGTAGTACAATCCCAAAATAAAGCACAGGCGTCCGAAAAGATCGGGTCTCCTAGTGCTGGGTGTAACACGATATGACTATCCCCAATGCAAACATTCCATAAACAGTACAACGACCCTACGCGTTTCAGGTACTCATCCTCAGGGGTCCGTATAATGGTAACTCTGGCCTTCACACCAGCGATAGAATCCTTTAACAGCAGATATTCTGCTGTGCGTCACGGCAAAGATGCACGTATTGATGTCAACGGCATACTTCATTGCAGGCGCTACGTTACTATAAACGCTAAACTCCACCCCTCGTATTCTAGCGGCAAACATGAACTGACCAATCCCCACACCCTCACGATTAGTGACACCTGCCCATGTGACCCCCCGCCGTCAGCTGACAACCAGGGGTCATCATCGGCCGCATCAAGCCGCACGCGCAGGCGCAGTAGAAGTCAGGGACAATTCGCCCAAACTGCCAAAATAGGAGAAGGTAAGCGCTACACGATAATGGATTGTAAGTAAATCTCGCGGGACAGTTAAACACCGCAAGTAGGCTACCTCACAAAGCAACTAAAAATGTAATTAATCACATGTAGGGTGGAAGGAAATACGATCCCTCATGACATGGGGGACCGAGAGACGATCGCCGTTAAAAAACGGCAGACCAATAGGGCCATCTCAAACCTACATGTGTTGGGCAAAAATGAACTCACCCACCCCCTGGGCAACCCAAGGGAGATAGGTCGTCCATACGGAGTGTTAAATAAAACATGTATAATTAGTCTGCTCATTTAAACCTGCTGGATGTATGCATTCCAGTCTGTGGATCCATTGTGCTTCTTTGCGTAAAATCAGGTTATCCCAATCACCTCCTCTTTTGGGGGGTCTAACAAGTTCAATAGCTTGAAACTTTAAACATGCTGCCTGGCCTTGGTGTTTGGCATGCACATGCTTAGATATTGGGGTGTCCCTATCATGGACAATGTCTCCAACATGCTCCCTAATACGGCGACGAAATTGTCGTGCTGTTTTTCCCACATAGTTAAGGGGGCATGGACATGTGATTAGGTAGACCACTCCCGCAGTCTTGCAATTGACATAATCCCGAATAGTGTATTGTTTCTGTGTGGTGACGCTAGTGAAGCTATTACCTTTAAAAATGAAATCACAGGCTTTACAGCTACCACACCTAAAGGTACCTGGTATTTGTCTGTCCAGCCACGTGCCCCTAGGTGAAATGGGGTCAAAACAGCTGTGCATGACTCTGTCCCTTATATTTTTCCCTCTCCGATAGGTGACAGACGGCCTCTGTGTGATTTGATCTACCAGATCTGTATCAGAACTGAGAATACGCCAATACCTATTCAGTATCTGCATAATATCATTTTGTTTGGAATCATAGGTACCTATGAGTCTTGTGACCTGTTCTTCTTTCCGTTTTTTAGGGACCAGAAGACATTGCCTATCAGCATCCCTTGCTCCCTCATAGGCCTTCCTGATAACCCTCTCGGGGAAACCTCTGTCCTTCAATCTTGTTTTGAGCTCCTTGGCCTGGAACTCAAAATCACCCATAGAACTACAATTCCTACGTACTCTCATAAATTGGCCTTTTGGTATGCCACTTTTGAGGGAATGGGGATGACAGCTATTCCATTGCAGGAAACTATTTGTTGCTGTTTCTTTCCTATGTACCTTAGTGTGGATTGTGCCATCTGATGTTTTTGTGATTTTCAAATCTAAAAAAGACAATTCTTTCTCACTGATCTCACATGTGAATTTAAGTCCTACATCATTCTTGTTGAGGGCTGCTACAAAATTATGGAACTCATCCGCTGTAGAGTTCCAGAGGATCAACACGTCATCAATATATCTAATCCATAATCCAACAGATGAAGTCCAATTGACAAATTTGTCCCCAAAGACAATTGTCTCCTCCCACCAGCCAAGAAATAAATTTGCATAGGTGGGAGCAGCAGGACTCCCCATTGCAGTACCACATTTCTGATGGAAAATTTTGTCTTCAAAAATAAATATATTTCTTTCAAGAACAAACTGTAATAACTGCATGACAAACTGGTTATGAGCTACAAACTGGGTACCTCTAGATCCCAAATAGTACTCGACCGCTTTATAGCCACATTTGTGCGGTATGGATGAATACAACGCCTCGACATCCAGACTCGCCAAAATTGTATCTTTCTCCAGGGAAATGCCATCAATCTGTTTCAGGACATCCATTGTGTCACGCACATATGATGTGAGACTCAAAACAAAGGGACGCAACACTTGGTCAACATACGTGCTCACATTTTGAGTTAAATTATTTATGCCTGAAACAATAGGTCTGCCACGTAAAGGAGGATAACCTTTGTGGATTTTGGGCAGGCTATAGAAACACGCCATAACAGGAAATTGTGGGTATAAAAACCCAAATTCCCCTGCACTAATCAAAGATCTGCTCTTTGCATCACTCAAAATGCTCAGCAACTCTTTCTTGAATAATGCCGTGGGGTTATCCTTTAAAATGGTATAGCAGTCATGGTTAAATAAAATGTCCTCACACATCTTCTTATAGCCATCCCTGCTCATGACCACAATGTTCCCACCTTTATCGGATGATTTGAGAACAATATTCTCTTTTTTCTCTAAAGTGGTCAGAGCTAATCGTTCAGACCAAGACAAATTATTATCCATTCCCCTGCTATCCTGACTGAGACTTTTGATCTCATCTCCCACCATATCCACAAATAAATCCACATTGGTAAAGTCTCCTATAGGTGGCAATTTCCTACTCTTCATTTTAAGGTTGGTGAAGGGACCTATACCTGGAGTGCGTCCAGATTCCTCTAATAGCCCCTCAAGGGCCGAAAGACCTTCCATATCAGACTCCTCTAGGCCTAATTCCATGCATTTTTTTCTATTATGGTGTTTAAAAAATTTTTTCCATTTAAGTTTGCGAGCAAATAAATTGAGATCTTTTATCCACGAAAATGAGTCAAATTTAACTGTAGGGACAAAGGAAAGTCCCTTTTCTAATAGTGTAATCTCTGATGCACTCAAATTATATTCAGAAAGGTTAATGATTTGAAGCCTATCCATGTTATTCCCCTTCACTAATCCTTTTGACCCCTCAGCATATAGCGGGAAATGGGAGGATTGTTGGCTAAAAAATTATTGCCACTATTAGAAGAGGCTCTCCCACGGCCTCTATTTCTACTTCTTGCTCCTCCCCTAAATTTGTGTTTCCCACCACTACCGCCAAAGAATGGGCCCACTCTTTCAGAGTCTGTAGTTTCACTCTCTGATGTGGAAGGGTCAGATTCCCTCGGCCCCCTATTGGTCTGTTGATATTGCTGTTGTTGTGTAGTGACAAAATCATACGCTTTTTTCTCCCTAAATTCCTGTAGGTCTCTCTGGAATTGGAAGTGTTTTCGTTCCTTAAGATGATTAGTAAACCTTTCCAAAGTTTGTTGGAGGATTTTGTCCCTTTTTTCAAAACCTGGGGTATCTACCAAGGACTTGGCTGCCTCAATCTCTTTTTTAAGCTCAACACTAATAAAGTCAAACTGGACTTTTTCTTCCTCTACCAAGATCTGCATCAGCCTAAGTGAGCTCCCTGTAATCTCCTGTTCCCACCTTTCTTTAATATTAGCGGTTTTTAATCTTAATGCTGGGACAATGGGGACCCTGAGACCTCTGGGAACTATCTTATTCTTTAAATAGTTTTCCAGACTCTGGATCTCCCACCAACTTCTAGTATAATCTTTGTGCAGTCTATTAAGATTTTTAAAGGTGGATTTGAGAGATGCACCCTGAACTGTATACGTCAGTTCACACTCTGAAAAGACGCTTTTGGCCTCACTCATCCACCCATCTGTGTTTAATTCAGAAAGTGCAAAGGCTGCCATACCTAGATAAACTGAAATTATTAACTGTATGGATTAAATGTAATTTCACTGTCTAGTTTGATAGAAATCTAATTGTGCTCCCACAATATGAGTAAATTATATAGTTCACTGAAGTAACAATAAAGTAAAAAATACCTTTTAATTAGTAACTAGTTAAAAACAGGGGTAACACACCACTGTGACATAAGCCCCACCGTGATTATTAAAAAAACGTATTAAACAAAAAACACTGAGTCATTGTGATACATCTAACTCGGTGTTTATAACAATATTATGTCTGGAAACAGCATATATCCAGGGCACATCAGTAGTACAATCCCAAAATAAAGCACAGGCGTCCGAAAAGATCGGGTCTCCTAGTGCTGGGTGTAACACGATATGACTATCCCCAATGCAAACATTCCATAAACAGTACAACGACCCTACGCGTTTCAGGTACTCATCCTCAGGGGTCCGTATAATGGTAACTCTGGCCTTCACACCAGCGATAGAATCCTTTAACAGCAGATATTCTGCTGTGCGTCACGGCAAAGATGCACGTATTGATGTCAACGGCATACTTCATTGCAGGCGCTACGTTACTATAAACGCTAAACTCCACCCCTCGTATTCTAGCGGCAAACATGAACTGACCAATCCCCACACCCTCACGATTAGTGACACCTGCCCATGTGACCCCCCGCCGTCAGCTGACAACCAGGGGTCATCATCGGCCGCATCAAGCCGCACGCGCAGGCGCAGTAGAAGTCAGGGACAATTCGCCCAAACTGCCAAAATAGGAGAAGGTAAGCGCTACACGATAATGGATTGTAAGTAAATCTCGCGGGACAGTTAAACACCGCAAGTAGGCTACCTCACAAAGCAACTAAAAATGTAATTAATCACATGTAGGGTGGAAGGAAATACGATCCCTCATGACATGGGGGACCGAGAGACGATCGCCGTTAAAAAACGGCAGACCAATAGGGCCATCTCAAACCTACATGTGTTGGGCAAAAATGAACTCACCCACCCCCTGGGCAACCCAAGGGAGATAGGTCGTCCATACGGAGTGTTAAATAAAACATGTATAATTAGTCTGCTCATTTAAACCTGCTGGATGTATGCATTCCAGTCTGTGGATCCATTGTGCTTCTTTGCGTAAAATCAGGTTATCCCAATCACCTCCTCTTTTGGGGGGTCTAACAAGTTCAATAGCTTGAAACTTTAAACATGCTGCCTGGCCTTGGTGTTTGGCATGCACATGCTTAGATATTGGGGTGTCCCTATCATGGACAATGTCTCCAACATGCTCCCTAATACGGCGACGAAATTGTCGTGCTGTTTTTCCCACATAGTTAAGGGGGCATGGACATGTGATTAGGTAGACCACTCCCGCAGTCTTGCAATTGACATAATCCCGAATAGTGTATTGTTTCTGTGTGGTGACGCTAGTGAAGCTATTACCTTTAAAAATGAAATCACAGGCTTTACAGCTACCACACCTAAAGGTACCTGGTATTTGTCTGTCCAGCCACGTGCCCCTAGGTGAAATGGGGTCAAAACAGCTGTGCATGACTCTGTCCCTTATATTTTTCCCTCTCCGATAGGTGACAGACGGCCTCTGTGTGATTTGATCTACCAGATCTGTATCAGAACTGAGAATACGCCAATACCTATTCAGTATCTGCATAATATCATTTTGTTTGGAATCATAGGTACCTATGAGTCTTGTGACCTGTTCTTCTTTCCGTTTTTTAGGGACCAGAAGACATTGCCTATCAGCATCCCTTGCTCCCTCATAGGCCTTCCTGATAACCCTCTCGGGGAAACCTCTGTCCTTCAATCTTGTTTTGAGCTCCTTGGCCTGGAACTCAAAATCACCCATAGAACTACAATTCCTACGTACTCTCATAAATTGGCCTTTTGGTATGCCACTTTTGAGGGAATGGGGATGACAGCTATTCCATTGCAGGAAACTATTTGTTGCTGTTTCTTTCCTATGTACCTTAGTGTGGATTGTGCCATCTGATGTTTTTGTGATTTTCAAATCTAAAAAAGACAATTCTTTCTCACTGATCTCACATGTGAATTTAAGTCCTACATCATTCTTGTTGAGGGCTGCTACAAAATTATGGAACTCATCCGCTGTAGAGTTCCAGAGGATCAACACGTCATCAATATATCTAATCCATAATCCAACAGATGAAGTCCAATTGACAAATTTGTCCCCAAAGACAATTGTCTCCTCCCACCAGCCAAGAAATAAATTTGCATAGGTGGGAGCAGCAGGACTCCCCATTGCAGTACCACATTTCTGATGGAAAATTTTGTCTTCAAAAATAAATATATTTCTTTCAAGAACAAACTGTAATAACTGCATGACAAACTGGTTATGAGCTACAAACTGGGTACCTCTAGATCCCAAATAGTACTCGACCGCTTTATAGCCACATTTGTGCGGTATGGATGAATACAACGCCTCGACATCCAGACTCGCCAAAATTGTATCTTTCTCCAGGGAAATGCCATCAATCTGTTTCAGGACATCCATTGTGTCACGCACATATGATGTGAGACTCAAAACAAAGGGACGCAACACTTGGTCAACATACGTGCTCACATTTTGAGTTAAATTATTTATGCCTGAAACAATAGGTCTGCCACGTAAAGGAGGATAACCTTTGTGGATTTTGGGCAGGCTATAGAAACACGCCATAACAGGAAATTGTGGGTATAAAAACCCAAATTCCCCTGCACTAATCAAAGATCTGCTCTTTGCATCACTCAAAATGCTCAGCAACTCTTTCTTGAATAATGCCGTGGGGTTATCCTTTAAAATGGTATAGCAGTCATGGTTAAATAAAATGTCCTCACACATCTTCTTATAGCCATCCCTGCTCATGACCACAATGTTCCCACCTTTATCGGATGATTTGAGAACAATATTCTCTTTTTTCTCTAAAGTGGTCAGAGCTAATCGTTCAGACCAAGACAAATTATTATCCATTCCCCTGCTATCCTGACTGAGACTTTTGATCTCATCTCCCACCATATCCACAAATAAATCCACATTGGTAAAGTCTCCTATAGGTGGCAATTTCCTACTCTTCATTTTAAGGTTGGTGAAGGGACCTATACCTGGAGTGCGTCCAGATTCCTCTAATAGCCCCTCAAGGGCCGAAAGACCTTCCATATCAGACTCCTCTAGGCCTAATTCCATGCATTTTTTTCTATTATGGTGTTTAAAAAATTTTTTCCATTTAAGTTTGCGAGCAAATAAATTGAGATCTTTTATCCACGAAAATGAGTCAAATTTAACTGTAGGGACAAAGGAAAGTCCCTTTTCTAATAGTGTAATCCCTATTCTTCTGTATGCTGGTATAAAATAAAATAAAAATAGGTATAAAACATTGGTTAAAAAAAGACACCTATTTGGGATATCCTATTCATCAGAAGCAAAAAATAATATAATAATAGAGGGGTATAAGGAATGGATAAAATTGGGTATACAGTTTTTGTATCAGATAATATAAGGAAACAGAATTAAATCATTTGAGACTCTTCAAAGAGAATTCAGGTTACATAGTAAATACCACTTCTTATATATTGTATTAAAGTGGACGCTAAAAGATGTGGGGAAGATGTATGAAAAGGATTTAGAGGACGAAAGAGTAGCTACATGGATAGAGGATGTGGGGATAGGAATAGTTTACTGTCCTTGTTGTATAATACAACAATACAACTTGGCACGAAGATTTAGGAGCAATAAGGAGTGGAATTGAATGGGGAAAAACTATGGAATTGATTCCTAACGTGTCTAAAAACTTATCACATAGAATTACACAATATTTTATTGTACACAGATTACATAGAACACCTATGTTCTTATTTAAAATTGGGTATAAGGGTATGTTCACACGGCCTATTTACGGACGTAAATCGGGCGTTTTTGCCCCGAATTACGCCCGAAAATAGCGCCTCAATAGCGCTGACAAACATCTGCCCATTGAAAGCAATGGGCAGACGTTTGTCTGTTCACACGAGGCGTATATTTACGCGCCGCTGTCAAATGACGGCGCGTAAATTGACGCCCGCGTAGAAGAAGTGACCTGTCACTTCTTTGGCCGTAATTGGAGCCGCTATTCATTGACTCCAATGAATAGCAGCGCTAATTACGGCCGTAATTGACGCGGCGTTCAAGCGCCTGCACATGCCGGTACGGCTGAAATTACGGGGATGTTTTCAGGCTGAAACATCCCCGTAATTTCAGCCGTTACGGACCCCCGCCGTGTGAACATACCCTAAGGTGAATGAGAAATGCACAAAATGGGGAGATGTTAGGGCAAATTGGGTTCACATGTTTGCCCCAAAATACACAAGTTTTGGAGGGATGTAGTAATAAATATAAATAGTGTTTATAAGATAAAGTTGGAAATAAATCCATGGACGTGTGTTCTGGGAGATGTTGGAAATGTGAGAATAGGAACCAATAGGGGACAAGCAATAAACTTCCTATTATTTATGGCCAGGAAATATATCCTAAAACAATGGATTTCAGAAGTAGGACCAAGTGTTGGCACCTGGAAACAATTAATAATGGTATATAGGCGGCAGGAACAAAATTGGGCCATGAGAAATCAGAAGTGGATGGGATGTAATAGAGTATGGGGAACCTGGCTTAAAGCGCATGAATAAAATACTCATAGTATACCATTATCTTTATACCATCTAGGTAAATACAAGAGGTATTATACTGTAGAACTATTATTATATATATATACATATATTATTGTTTACACAAAAATGCATATCAATAACACATTTTATATTTAATACCTCTTGGCCATCCCCCCATCCCTTCCCTCCCAGGAATGAGGATACTGGGGCGGTAAAGGAGGAGCAGAGGTAAAAACAAAAAGTTATAATATATACACACATATATATATATATATATATATATATATATACACACGCACATATATACATAAATACAGTCCAAAAGCAGATGACACAGCACTCCAACATACCATAAATTAGGCCATGTGCTCGTTTCCAGGGGATGAATCAGTTCCCAAATTTCAATATAAAACGTATGTTCAACATAGAACAAAGTAACGGCGCCAGGACTTCAGAATAGATGAAGCTTGAGAAAGGCAGTTGCATCTGCCGAAACGTTGCTTACTTGAGGTGAATAAATCCACCCTGTTTCATCTATTCTGATGTCCTGGTGCCGTTACTTTGTTCTATGGTCGTCACACACACACACACACACACACACACACACACACACACACACACACACGTATGTACAGGACTGGAGTATATTTAGCACACTTTATACATTGAGTCCATATATGTGAAGTTTATAAAGTCTGCTAAAAATACCCAAGCCCTGCACATTTATATATTGTATATGCACATATATACAGTCAAACACATTTCTATGTGCTTAGACTTCAGGCCTAATGTGCAGGACTGGGTTATACTTGACTGGGCTAAATAGCATACATATAGGAATGTGGATGACTATAATATATATATATATATATATATATATATATATATATATATATATATATATATATATATATAGTATATATATATTGTAAAGTGGGACCTTACAGTCAGTCTTGTAGCCAAACCATCAGGCAGAAACTGGCAGATTTACATGTACAGTTGTCCAGAGTCAATTGTGCACAGTCACAAACAGTAATTAAACAGGCTTGCTTTAGCAGGATAAGTAGAAAATAAAAGGTCCTTAGTTTCGGGATAACATATAACTCAAGTTCAGTGCTTTTCACCAAGCTTTGTAGGCTCAGTCCAAATGTGCTGGCTCTTTGCACCCTGGTAAATTCAGGCTTTGCGCTCCCAGTCTGGTCTTTCTGCAACACGACACACCCCACACTGCTCTCTGCCAGTCTTCATTATTAGTCTCTCTGGTCACACCTGGACTCCAGGTTCAGGTAGACAACACCAGGCATGGAGTATGAAGCGACCTTCTTACATATTCAGTCACCCATTGTGGGGAGGCACTAGTGTGAGCAGAAGCAAAACCGTTGCACTTTTACCGTTGTACAATGTCGGAACTTATTAAAACAGTTTACATTGGAGAAGGGCTTTTCTTTGTAAATCAATATTTCTATTTCTAATGTTACATTATGACACCTAAGCTGCTAATCTAATGTTTCTAGCAGGTGCTTACAATTGGTTAATCTGCCTTTTATGTAATTAAAGATGATGCTTAGATTAAATTCTCCTGCAATTATTTATAGTGTATTTGTCAAATCATTTCAGGATGCAATATTAACTTTTCAAACACCCCTCAATCCCATTCTTCTCCAGAAGGGCTGAGGTTCTTATCTATATATCCAGGTCTATAAATGGGATCTATGGGGATTTAATGGGTATATAAATATGAATAAGCACTTCATAACAAACAGTAACACCCTTCGTTTTGCAGCTAAAATCAGCTCTGTGGGACCAAATTTTAAACACAAAGTATATTAACCGAGACTTTTCTCATGTACGATTTCTATAAAAGCAGATGCCCTTAAAGAAAAAGAAGGGATTGTGTTTTATTTCCATACTTTATGTTCATTTAGGATATCTAGAAAATTAACGTGAACTTATATTAGGTGCTCAGTTTCTCTTTAAGGGTATGTTCACACAGGCTATTTTCGGCAGTAAACGGCCTGAAAAACAGCTGAAAAATCAGATGCAGAACACCTCAAAACATCTGCCCATTAATTTCAATGGGAAAAATTGTGTCCTGTTGTGACGGGCCGTTTTTTTACACGGCCGTCTATAGAAAAACAGCTCCAAAAACAGCTGTAAAAAACGCGAGTTTGATTAAAAAAACTGATGAAAATCAGGAGCTGTTTTCCCTTGAAAACAGCTCTGTATTTTCTGACTTTTTTAGTAAGCGTGTAAACATACCCTAAGGGCATGACCACACGTGGCGGATTTCCTCCGCAACTGTCCGCATCAATGCCGCACAGAATCTGCGTTGCAGATTCTGCAGCGGATCTGCACAAAATGTGCAGAAAATTGATGCGGACTGGCCGCTGCGGACTGCAGGAAAAGTGCTTCTCTTCTCCCTATTCAGTGCAGGATAGAGAGAAGGGACAGCACTTTCCCTAGTGAAAGTCAAAGAAATTCATACTTACCGCCCGTTGTCTTGGTGACGCGTCCCTCTTTCGGCATCCGGCCCGACCTCCCTGGATGACGCTCCAGTCCATGTGACCGCTGCAGCCTGTGCTTGGCCTGTGATTGGCTGCAGCCGTCACTTACACTGAAACGTCATCCTGGGAGGCCGGACTGGAGACAGACGCAGGGAGTTCTCGGTAAGTATGAACTTATATTTTTTTTTACAGATACATGTATATTGAGATCGGTAGTCACTGTCCCGGGTGCAGAAACAGTTACTGCCGATCGCGTAACTCTTTCAGCACCCTGGACAGTGACTATTTACAGACGTCTCCTAGCAACGCTCCCGTCATTACGGGAGCCCCATTGACTTCCTCAGTCTGGCTGTAGACCTAGAAATACATAGGTCCAGCCAGAATGAAGAAATGTCATGGTAGTAAAAACAATACGCTCCGCAGCACACATAAGATCTGCGGACTTCATTGCGGAATTTTGACTCTCCATTGAAGTCAATGGAGAAATTCCGCCATGAGTCCGCAACCAGTCCGCCACTGCTCCGCAACAGACAGAGCATGCTGCGGACACCAAATTCCGCTCCGCAGCCTATGCTCCGCAGCGGAATTGTACGCATCGTGTAAACGAACACTGCTAAATTAAAGTGAAAGTCAATGGAGAAACGGCTCCGCTGCGGATTAACGCTGCGGAGTGTCCGCAGCGGAATTTAAGTGAAATTCCGCCATGTGTGAACCCGCCCTTAGGGTGCAGTCACACACAGCAGACTTTGTTGCAGAAATTTTCTGCAATAGAAAATCAGTTCTTTTCATCTGAATTCGGCTGTGTCTGCAGCAGGTACATAGATTTCTGCAAGTTCCTTTCAGATGAATGCAACTGATTTTCAGTCTCAGAAAATGAGTGCAGCAAAATCTGCCGCATGTAGCTATAGGCTGGGTTCACACGACTTATTTTCAGACGTAAACAAGGCGTATTATGCCTCGTTTTGCGTCTGAAAATACGGCTCCAATACGTCGGCAAACATCTGCCCATTCATTTGAATGGGTTTGCCGACGTACTGTGCAGACAACCTGTCATTTACGCGTCATCATTTGACAGCTGTCAAACTACGACGCGTAAATTGACTGCCTCGGCAAAGAAGTGCAGGACACTTCTTTGCAACGTAATTTGAGCCGTTCTTCATTGAAGTCAATGAAGAGCAGCTCAAGATTTACGAGCGTCAAAGACGCCTCGCATAATGCGAGGAGGAGCTTTTACGTCTGAAACGAGGCAGCTGTCTTTTCAGTCTGTCTTTTCAGACGTAAAAGGCACTTCTCGTGTGCACATACCCATACTCTAATGCTGGCTTGCCACATTGCAGATTTGCTGCAGATTTTGCCTGCATTTTCAAAGCCAAAACCAGAATTGGATCCAGGAGAACAGACCTATGAGGCCTTTGTTTACATATTTCTTCTGTTTAGGTTCCGTTCCTGGTTTTGACATAAAAACGCTTGCAAAATCTGCATCAAATCTGCACTGTGGGAACCCAGCCTAAAGCTTTATTCAGACGAATGGGAAAAAAGTCCGTGCAACGCGCGTGATTTGAACGCGCGTTGCACGGACCTATATTAGTCTATGGGGCCGTGCGGACATGTGCGTGATTTTTACTCAGCGTGAGTCCACTGAAAAAAGTCACGACATGTCCGTTCTTTCGGCATTTTGAAGTCAATGGGTGCGTGAAAACCACGCATGCCGCACGGAAGCACTTCCGTGCGAACTGCGTGATTCGCGCAACAGCTGTCAAAAGGATGAATGTAAACAGAAAAGCACCATGTGCTTTACTGTTTACAAACATCCAAAT
This sequence comes from Rhinoderma darwinii, assembly GCF_050947455.1. Classification (NCBI taxonomy): domain Eukaryota; kingdom Metazoa; phylum Chordata; class Amphibia; order Anura; family Rhinodermatidae; genus Rhinoderma; species Rhinoderma darwinii. Next base: position 418,857,809 of record NC_134688.1, read on the forward strand.
GGAGTGTCATAATGATGGCGGCTGTGCGAAAAGCACGCAGCAACGCATCATATGCTGCTGCCACACGGAGCTGTTAAGTGGTTTTTGCGCACGCAAAACGCAGCGTTTTTGCGTGCGCAATAACGCCACGCTCGTGTGAATCCAGCCTAAGGGTGTTGGTTTAGGTCGGATTCAGACGAGCGTTGCAATCCTTGGACGTGAAAAACTGCAGTTTTTCACGTCCGAGGTGCATCCGTGCTCTGCCCTGCAGGACACGTTATCACGCATTCCCCACAGACTAGAGTCTATGGCAGGATGCATGAAAAAATAGGACATCTGCTATTTTCTCACGGACTCTTCACATGCTCAGTTCAAACAACGGCCGCGTGAACTGCCCCATTGCATTACATAGGTCCGTGTGATGGCCGTTGTTTTAATGGCCGTCATACGGACGTATAACACGTTCGTGTGAATTAGGCCTTTCGCTGAGAGCTTAGTCAAGCGATTATTGCAGATATATTTAATTCAGGCAGATGCTTACCCTCAGTGCCATCAGAACAGGAATGGGTTGGGAGCCCAGGAGGAAGCAAGCTACTGGAGATTAATTGGGCTCTCCTATAATCCCCGCCACCCCTTCCTCCCATATAGTGCATAAAGCAATAGAGCATAAAAGCAAATAAAATATAGTTAGGGATCTGATGAATGGTCAGTTTTATCTTTAAGAAATAAATATGTTATAAAATAGAATTATGGCATTTTGTACCAACACGTATTTATCAATATGGACATGTTCAGGATAATGGACTATTTTAATAAAAAGACAATATTTTTAAACCATTTTAGAAATGAGAAACAAAAAAATATCTACCAGCAACATGCTTGAGATTTACGAAAGGCCCGAAAATAATTGTCTTTCCCTGGCAGTAATTAGAATACTTGCAGTCGGATCACTTTCTCTATGGCAAGCCTTATAGAGATCAAACCTTTAGGCATCTTGTTCTATTATTCAGACTATCCATAAACTATTATTATCATTATTATTTTTTATCTGCAGTTATGAATATTATTTTTTCCTAAAATACGTCATTGTTAATGGAGTCCCATATATGGGATATACACAGCGACTTATAAGCTGCAAATTAAAGGGAACCTGTCACCAGTATTTCAGCTTTTAAAACAGCAATACCTTGTGGAAGTGGGGGAAAAATAATTTCTATAGAACCTATAATTGTCTTCTTAGTCGGCTCTGTATCTTTAGTATTCAGTTTTTTAGTGTTCCTGCATCGTATGCTAATGAGCATAAAAGAGTCATATCTTCGTTCAAAAAGAGTCATATCTTCACTCCTCAAGTCTTTCCGAGTTAACCTCGCCTCCTTACTTTTGAGTGACAGCATTCAGGACGGCCAGTTTTCGACGGTGGGCGGGCATAAGAAGAGGAACGAATGAGACTGCCGGATTATTACCATAAAAGGCGCAAAATGTTTATGGTTGGAGGAGGAGTTTAGGAGAGGGCAAAACGCCAACAAACTTTTGACAGCAGCGGCCAGCGAAGGGTGAGTAGAGTTCAATAGGTGAAATGCTGGTGACAGGTTCCCTTTAAGCTTCACTTACTGTAATACAAATAGTTCATTGCAAGATAGTAAACAGTATTATGCCATTAAGATTTCATCACATAGATCAAGAAGACAAATGCATTACGATGGTAAGCTTTGTCGAGGATATTCACTGGGAAAATAGACTACATGAGGCTTTGCACACTTGACAATGTTCATAACATTCAGCAGATGACTAAAAAAAAAAACTGTCTAGCAAATTACAGTAAATGACATAGAAAGACTCCTTCAGTGTCCTTTGTAAATGTCATTTACAATGTGAACATATCAAAAATATATCCAATATAATTAAATATGGTTATAATAGTTATGGCTATAATTAAATGGACTTCAATTTTAATTGCATTATGACATTAAAAATGGCGAAGAGCTGAGTTTTATTCCTGCCAAGCCTTCTTGTTAATACCAGATTTACATCTCAGGAACCTGTGGGCATAGATTGTTTGCTGCCTTAGGCTCTGCCCATCAATTAGGTCACATCTTAAGTTATGTATGTCTTTAAAATGTTTGTATCCTATTACAAAATAATGCATAACAGTGGGGCAGATTTACTATTCTAAATGTGCCAGAACTATGTCAGTGCAAATTGCGACTTTTTTTTACACCACCCTAGCCACTTTTGTCCAACAAATTTATTATAATTTATGCCAGAAATCTGAGCAAAATTATAGTGGAAATCTACGTCAGCTATTATCTGACGTAGATTTCCATCTATGGGGCGTAGCAAAGTAGAGGCCCTTGCTGGGTTCCTCCCTTGCCCCCTCTGATCAGACTACACCTAAATGGACATATATAATTAACAAGAAAATGAAACCAAAAAATATACACAGGGTGGGCCATTTATATGGATACACCTAAATAAAATTGGAATGGTTGGTGATATTAACTTCCTGTTTGTGGCACATTAGTATATGGGAGGGGGGAAACTTTTCAAGCTGGGTGTTGACCATGGTGGCCATTTTGAAGTCGGCCATTTTGTATCCAACTTTAGTTTTTTCAATGGGAAGAGGGTCATGTGACACATCAAACTTATCGAGAATTTCACAAGAAAAACAATGGTGTGCTTGGTTTTAACGTTACTTTATTCTTTCATGAGTTATTTATGTCATTATGGGTGTCAGGTCCGAGCATTCCTAGATGAACAGTTTCCTGGAAAGTGGATTGGTCATCGTGGGCCAGTTGAATGGCCCCCTAGGTCTCCCGATCTGACCCCCTTAGACTTTTATCTTTGGGGTCATCTGAAGGCAATTGTCTATGCTGTGAAGATACGAGATGTGCAGCAACTGAAACTACGGATACTGGAAGCCTGTGCTAGCATTTCTTCTGCGGTGTTGCTATCAGTGTGTGAAGAGTGGAAGAGAGAAAACGAAACACGGCGCCACATAGTGCAGGTTACCCAAATGAGAATGGATAAATGAGAAGAGTGATGCTCACCTTGAAGCAATGAAAAATAAGCGATGGAAAGATAAGGTGCTGCTGCTGCCGGGACTCGAGGCCGGTGATTCAAGATGAACGACCGCAAATGCTATGCTGGGTGAGCTGGAAAAAAGAGTCTGCAAGGGCGCTGCTGCACACGGATGAGACCGAAGTGACAACTTCGGAATGATGATGATAAATCAATGATAGAATGATGATAATGAATAAAATTTATTGGTAATATGACTACGCGTTTCAATGCCGTACCGGCATCTTCATCAGGTCATCCGTGTGCAGCAGCGCCCTTGCAGACTCTTTTTTCCAGCTCACCCAGCATGAAGAGTGGAAGAAGAGGGTTGCATTGACAATCCAACACAATGGGCAGCACTTTGAACACATTTTATAAGTGGTCAGAAACTTGTAAATAACTCATGAAAGAATAAAGTAACGTTAAAACCAAGCACACCATTGTTTTTCTTGTGAAATGCTCGATAAGTTTGATGTGTCACATGACCCTCTTCCCATTGGAAAAACTAAAGTTGGATACAAAATGGCCAACTTCAAAATGGCCGCCATGGTCAACACTCAGCTTGAAAAGTTTCCCCCCTCCCATATACTAAGGTGCAACAAACAGAAAGTTAATATCATCAAGCATTCCCATTTTATTTAGGAGTATCCATATAAATGGCCCACCCTGTATATACTCACTGCTCCTTTTTCCCCCTCTTCCTCCCTCCTCCCTTTCTCTTCCTCCCCCCGGGTCCCCTCATCACTCCAGTGCAGCTCATACAACGTACAGATGCCAGGCATGCGATGCTTCACTTATGACTAGAAGTGCTGCATCGCATATAAGGTGTCAGGACCTTGTATGAGCTGCGCAGCCTGTTGAGGAGCAGTGAGGTGAGTATGTGTTTTTTTAATGTATAGGTGATGGGGGAATGGATGGTGCATGGTCATTGCTCCACAATTGCAATGCATGGCCCGGCCGAAAGATGCAACACATTTAAATGCATCACAATTTACTCCACTTTCTATTAAGACTAGCCAGTCTTAATAAATTGCCCCCAATGAGACCAAATAAGCGACGGAGATGACAGAGATACTGGAATTCCAGAATATAAAAAGCTTCCTCAAAACTTCCAAATTCAGGTATAATAGTCAAATATCCCACAATCAGGATGAGAATCTCTGTAAGAAAATGTCATGTAGGGGGAGGGGGGAAGCACGCCACCAGCTTATTACAACCGGTAGACCAATTTTCTATCATTTTTTTTCATGGGTTCATTTTATCCAACTCTGTCTTTTTTTCAGCTTATGTAACTGTGCAATGGTTTAAGGTCTAGGCTGGTTCTTTTCCAAAATATGAACAAATTCACCAAAAATTGTAAATTCATCATTTCAAGAGTAGATAGACCTTACAAGAAAGGCAGAACATGGAGCTTTTATAGACAGTAGGGACTTGGGCTTTCAAGAGTTTGAAGGACAGGCAAGATAAAATGTTCCTCTCTACAATATGCCTGCTCTTTGCTATAGACGGGGAATGACAGGCAGAAAGTACAGATTACATTGTTCACATACTCAATAGAAAGTTTCCAAATGCACAACACAAGCAAAAATGCTGAAATCAGGATGTCAGGACGAGACTGAAAGTTAATACAGCATGTAGGGCTATTTTTGTGGCTGCTTTTATTGCCACCAGCAGCCAGCATTAAAATATTTTATCATTTCATTCCTTCCAGCCGGAATTATTTTTGCAACCTTCTCTATTAATCTCTCATTTTAATTAGGGTTTCCTATGCTTGAGGGATATGTAAGACAGTCAGTAGCCGCATTACCAAGGTGTCCAGAGATTCAGAGCTTCCGGGTGATTTAAGATGATGAATGAATCTATTAAATATAAAACATAAATTGATCCAATGTTGAAAGGGAGTTTGAGTGCATTTAGTCATGTATTTAAAAGTACTTTAAAACTGTCGTTCGTATTCTTCAAGGGCCATTTATTAAAACTGGTGTAAGAGTAAAAGGTTGTGTTGCAAAAACTTAACATCAAAAAAATATATTGATTTGTTTTCTTAATTTCTCTAGGAAACTGAGAAATGAGACTATTTGCTATTGAATTTGATTATTAGAATATTTCCAAATTGAGATCCAATAACATTACTCAAAGATTGACATTTCTAAGCTAAAAAGGGTTACCTGGTTTGGAGAACCCATTTACAAGCAGACAATTAGGCCAAATGCACACGATGAGTATTAAATGCGGATTTGCCGCACATATTTTCCCACGTCAAATCCGCAGTATAATACAGTACCAGCAAAGTAAATGAGATTTTAACCCCTTAAGGACACAGCCTATTTTGGCCTTCAGGACACAGCCGATTTTTTCAAATCTGACATGTGTCACTTTATGTGGTAATAACTTGGGAATGTTTCACCTAGCCAAGCGATTCCGAGATTGTTTTCTCATGACATATTGTACTTGATGTTAGTGAAAAAATTTAGTCGATAAATTCAGTATTTATTTGTGAAAAACACCATAATTTCGAGAAAATTTGTGAAAATTAGCATTTTTCTAAATTTAAATGCATCTGCTTGTAAGACAGATAGTAATACCATACAAAATAGTTACTAGTTAACATCCCCCATATGTCTACTTTATGTTTGCATAGTTTTTTGAATGTCCTTTTATTTTTCTAGGACGTTACAAGGCTTAGAACTTTAGCAGCAATTTCTCACATTTTCAGGAAAATTTCCAAAAGGCTATTTTTACAGGGACCAGTTCAGTTCTGAAGTGGCTTTGAGGGCCTTATATATTAGAAAGTCCCCATAAATCACCCCATTTTAAAAAATGCACCCCTCAAAGTATTCAAAACAGCATTCAAAAAGTTTCTTAACCCTTTAGGGTTACATTTTTTTTTTGCCAAAATTCATTTGTAATAAAAAAAAATTGTACCACAGAAGGTTTTAGCCAAGAATTGCAACTCAATATTTATTACCCTGATTCTACAGTTTTTAGAAATATCTAACATGTGGGCCTAGTATCCTCTTGGACTGAAACACGGACCTCAGAAGCAAAGGAGCACCTAGAGGATTTTTAAGAATATATTTTAGGCACCATGTCAGGTTTGAAGCGGTCTTGTGGTGCCAAAACAGTGGAGAGCCACCAAAAGTGACCCCATTTTGGAAACTACACCCCTCAGGGAATTTATCGAGGGGTGTAGTTAGTATTTTAACCCCACAGGTTTTTTTGCTGAATTTATTGGAAAAAGTCTGTAAAATTGAAAATCCACCTTTTTTCTGAAAAAACATAGAATTTTTTAATTTTTCCAAGGAATAAAGGAGAAAAAGAACCCCAGCATTTATAAAGCACTTTCTCCCGATTACGGCAATACTCCATATGTGGTAAACTGCTGTTTGGACCCACAGCAGGGCTCAGAAGGGAAACAGCGGCATTTGGAATTTGGAGCACAAATTTTGCTGGAATGATTTTGGTGCCATGTCATGCCATTTTGGAAACTTCACCCCTCAAGGAGTTTTCCTAGTGGTATAGTTAGCCTTTTGACCCCACAGGTTTTTTTGGAGAATTTAGTGGAATTCGGCCATGAATATGAAAATCGACTTTTTTTCTGAGAAAACTTAGAAATGTTTAATTTTTACTAGGAATAAAGGAGAAAAAGAACCCCAAAATTTGTAAAGCAACTTCTCCCGATTACGGGAATGCCTCATATGGAGTAATAAACTGCTGTTTGGACCCACGACAGGGCTCAGAAGAGAAACAGCACCATTTGGATTTTGGAGTCCAGATTTTGCTGGATTGGTTTTAGGTGACATGTCGCATTTGCAACGTCCTGGAGGGACCAAAACAGTGGAAACACCCAACAAGTGACCCCATTTTGGAAACTACACCCCTCAAGGAATTTATCTAGGAATATAGTTGCCATTTTGACCCCACATGTTTTTTGCAGAATTTAGTGGAATTCGGCCGTGAATATGAAAATCGACTTTTTTCTGAGAAAACGTAGAAATGTTTAATTTTTACTAGGAATAAAGGAGAAAAAGAAACCCAAAATTTGTAAAGCAACTTCTCCCAATTACGGGAATACCCCATGTGTGGTATTAAATTGCTGTTTGGACCCACGACCGGGTTCAGAAGAGAAGTAGCGCTATTTGAAGCTCAGATTTGTCTGGAATGGTTTTCGGGTGCCGTGTCGCGTTTGCTGAGCTACTGAGGTACAAGTACAGTAGAAATCCCCAGGAAGTGACCCCATTTTGTAAACTACACTCCTTAAGGAATTTATTTAGGGGTGTAGTGAACATTTTGACTCAAAAGGTGCTTCTTAGAAGTTATAAAGACTGGGCTGTGAAAATGCAGAATTTAATTTTCTCCAATAAAGCTTATCCTGCTTTATCCTCAAATTTTTCTTTTATACAATGGTAATAAAAAAAAAAAGCACCCCAAAATTTGTTGTGCAATTTCTCCGGATAAGGCCAATACCGCATATGTGGCCATTAACTGCTGCCTGGGCACACTGTAGGGCTCAGACTGGAAGGCCTACCATATTGTTTTTGGATCTTGTGCTGAATAATACTCCATAAATTATTTTTACACAGTTCCAGTAGGTTTCTAGGGCCTACTTTTTACGTGGATGATTTTTAAGCAACACCTTATGTTTGCAGAGGCTCCAGAACATAAAATAAGTTCAAGAAATGCCTCATTTAACAAAATTGCACCCTTCAAAGCACAGTATTCATCTAGGGGTATAATGGGAATTTGTAGTTGGTTTTTTTTTGGGGGGGGGGGGGAGGCGGGTGTGGTATTATTGAGATATCAAATTAATTTGGAAAATAAATGCCCAGGGGGTATTTAAGAAATAAATGAAATGGATGTGATGTAATTGGAGTAGTAAAAATTAGATTTAACGAATATCAACAGAGGTGTGATAAAAACGGAAGCATTCTCCGATGCAGAGGCCTGGTTTAGAGGGACAGGTCATACAGTAGTGAGTGGTGTCTTTCCTAATCCCTCTGCTTGAGCAAACTCGACACCTTTTCTGGGTTTTTGTTTTTTTCTGTGGGGGGAAGTACTCCCGGGAAATGCTGGCCATGTATTATTCTGGAGATCCCAGAAGTGCTGCTACCTTCACTGCTGCCCTCTGCTTCCTGGTCTCCAAAAATAAATTTTTTTTAATTTTTTTCTTGGAATCCCAGGAAATTCTCTGTTTTTGTCTGTCGTTCTGTAGAGAACAAAGGCGTTATAGAGTGCCACTTGGGTGCCAATTTTTGATACCACACCTTAGATTTTCTTAGGGCACTGTAGGGCTGCAGTACCTGGTCCGAAAGATCCACCCCTCCCATGAATTGGTTATAGTCCTGTGTGCACACAGGCTTGGTGGTCTGCTCTGTGGCTCCTCTGACTGGAACTGGGGTGGATCGATCAGCATGCAGTGTGGTCAAAACAAAGACATCACGTTTGTCTTTATATTTGACAAGCATCAAATTTTCGGCGCAAACAGCCCTACTTTCCCCTCGGCGCAGTATCTGCTCTATAAAGGACTTGGGGAGACCCTTTTGATTTCGCCGAATTGTGCCACATGCTAGTGTGCCCCTGGCAGAAAGGCACTTCAGGAGGGGGACGCTATTGTAAAAATTGTCCACATACAAGTGGTATCCTTGGTCTAGTATGGGGTGGAGCAAATCCCATACTATCCTCCCACTTATTCCCAGGACAGGGGGACAGTTTTGTGGCTCAAACTTTGAATCCTTCCCTTCATATACACAAAAGTGCAGTGTATACCCAGACACACTTTCGCAGGCCTTATACAGCTTCAGGCCATACCTAGCCCTTTTTTTGGGCAGGTACTGGCGGAAGTGTAATCTGCCTTTAAAGTGGACTAGGGGTTCGTCCACTGCTAGGCATTTTTGGGGCGTATAGACCTGACTGAATTTTAAGTTGTAGTGGTCAACTACTGGCCTAACTTTATAGAGTCTATCATAATTGGGGTCATTTGGGGGTGGGCACTCATCGTTATTGTTGTAGTGAATGAATTTTAATAAAATTTCAAAACGGGTCTCTTTTCCAATAGGAACGTATTGTGGGTTTTTTGGTAATGCCCATGCTCAATTGAAGTCCCCAGAACTTGCGGATTTCAGTGGGGTTTGTGGGGGTTCATTTTTGGGGCCTGGCATAAAAACTATTTGGATTGCGGGAAATAAATTGCTGGGCATATATGTTCGTTTGTGCCACAATCAAATTTACAAGGTCATCAGTGAAGAACAGTTGGAAATAGTTCATTTCACTGAAGCCTGCGGTATCTACATTGATGCCTGGAGTCGCAGTGAATTCAGGCACCTGGGGCACAAAATTATCTGCGGGGATGCAAGTGGAGTCAGCTGTACTGGGCTGCGATTGTGCACTACTGATGCCTACCCTTGGACGCCTACGTGGAGGTTCATCAGTAGATTAGTCACTAGACGAAGAGGACACTAAAAAAGTCACCTCTTCCCCACTACCAGAATCAGAGTCCTCAAAGAGCATGGCACATGCCTCTTTGGCAGTATACAGATGCTTAGTAATTTTTTTTTCTTCTGTAAACGTAGTAACAAAGTGTCACTGGCGTTGAAAGTAACGTAAAACTTTTTTTGTGTTTTTTTTTTATGTTTTTTTTTGTGTTTTTTTATTTTTTATTTTATAGAATAACTAATTTCCTAAAATCAAGGTATTTTTTTTAATCTATCTACAAAAACTCCCAGGTAACAGGTGTCAAACGCAGGTGGATGGAGTTTGGTATCTCCCAATTAGGCGCAGAATACAGGACGGTAGCGATGAGACAATGAAGGGGTGAATTTATTTTACACCTCACTTTTCACACACGCCACTGGGCAGTGATTTGCAGGTATCACAGGATAATTACAGGTGGGCAGTGATTTGCAGGGACCACAGGTGATACTGGTGGCAGAGTGCTGATGAGGCTGATTGGTGCCAATCAAGCACAGGAGGGTGGCGAGTCAATGACGGGATTAATTTTTTTTATTTTAAACGCTGGGCAGTAACAGACGTCTTGGTGCACAGGAGCCTAATTGCGGCACAGGGGGGCTGGATGCGGCGCACGAGGCTGGATGTGGCGCACGAGGCTGGATGCGGCACACGAGGCTACCAGTCTTATTATAGGGCACCAAGGGTACTGTGGTACAGATGGCTGGTGATGGACACCTATATAGGTCACAGGACAGCTGTATAGGTCACAGGACAGCTGTATAGACCACAGGACACCTGTATAGACCACAGGACACCTGTATAGGGCACAGGACACCTGTATAGGGCACAGGACGCCTGTATAGGGCACAAGACAGGTATAGGGCACAGTAGATTGGCTGCTGGGTGATCCAGGGGTTAATTTATATGGTTAATTACTCATTTATAATCTATCTAGCAATAGCTCCTTCTCTGATCGCTTCCCTGACAGAAGTGAAGCGGTCAGAGACGGAGACTACACTAAACTCCCCTCTCCAACTGTCATAATAAACTGTGATTGGTCCATCAGCACGGATGGATCAGTCACAGCGATCGCAAGCCGAGGACAGCTGTGGTTGGTCCTCGGCCGGCATCCTCTGTTACTAGGCTGTCTTGGAGAGCCGTATTTCCAGAAATGTAACGCTGTCAAAGTCAAATTAAGCTGTTATTGGTCCATCTGCACTGATGGACCAATCACAGCGATCGCCGGCCGAGGACAGCTCTGATTGGTCTTCGGCCGGCATCCAGAGTTGCTAGGCTGTCTCTGACAGCTGTCTTTTAATTCAAATAATTTTTATTGAAATGGTTTCAGACAAATAAAACATTACAACAGTACAACATGATGTTAATGCAAGTCTGTCTTGTTAAGAGAAAATGACAATTAGCAAAGGGTTCACAATATATACTTGTGTAACATACAGTAAAGCAATATTGAATATTGTAATGCTATAAGTCCACTACAACAGGACCCATACACACATGGACTCGTCGCATCATAGTGAACCCTTTGGCCTCCTAAACCCTTTCAAACATCTGTGCTGACAGAGCATAGCATAGTACATCAACAGCAGCAGGAACAGTAACAGAAAATAACAAAACAGCAAGTAACAAAAGAAAACTTGTCGAGTTACCATGTACAAAGTGTTTAGACGTGTTGCGTTTGTATGGGACGAGGACAGAAGGATGAGCTGACCCAGGCTGCCCAATATTCATTAAACGAAAGGATTGAGAAGTTACCGAACGCTATTGCTTTTTCATATATAAAAGTGGTATTGATTAGTGCGATGAGTTCTAGGATGGGAGGAACTTCATTTTTTTTCCAATATCTCGTTATCACCAGTTTAGCCATTACCAGAATTTTACATACTAGTCTGTATGTAAAAATATGTTGGAAAATATCCCATGGAGTAACAGCTCTCCTGTTACTCCATGGGATATTTTCCAAATCTAGGAATAGCAATGACATATGAGGCGTACAAGGTAGTTTCATGGAGAACACATCCTCTAGGAGCCTGTATACTCCCACCCAATATTGCTCGATAATGGGACATTCCCATAACATATGGATAAGGGAACCTTTGTGTCCGCAGTTTCGCCAACACAGTGCGCTAGAAGCAGGGTACATTCTCTGTAAGCGGTCTGGTGTGTAGTACCACCTAAACAAGGTTTTATTTGCGGCTTCTAAATGTGAAACACACTTGAACGACATATGTATCCATTTCAAAGCCCGAGACCATTGGTCATGTGTGAAAGAAGTCTCCAGCTCTCTTTCCCAAGCAACTATCGGGGTCGTTTTCTCAAAGACCGAGTGGCAAGATACTGAACAATATAGGTGTTTTAGGCCCTTCATACCTTTAATGAAGCTGTTCACTAATAATACATTTCCTTGGAACATGAGACCTGCATGACTCTGTAAAGTGTTTAACTCTGATATACCTGAATAGTTCATTTTGAGGGAGAGAAGAGGACTTAGCCAGGTCAACAAAACTCAGTAATGCGTCCTTATGAAACAATTGATCACAAGTCTTGATGCCGTGTGCCTTCCATTTACTAAGGTCTAAATCTACATTTGCTAATTCTAGAAAGTCTATCGGAATGTATTATTTAGGTATGTCTAATGTGTCTGAGGCCTTCACGTGCATATGTGCCCAACATTCCACAGTTGCTTTGGTGAGAGGGGACACTCCCCTCGGCAGTGGTAATCCTGCTAGTGGAAGGCACAATAAGGCCTTCAGGTGCTTTGAGCCTATATATGACGCTTCAATCTGTACCCAATGTTTCGAGAGGTCTTCTTTCCACCAATACACTGCTTGTGCGGCTAAAGTCGCCACGTAGTAGCTATATAGGTGAGGGACGCCCAGACCCCCCGAGGCCTGAGTTTTGTACATGACCTGAGTGGCAATTCTCGGCCTCTTCTTCTCCCAAATAAAGGACATTAATAAGCGTTGAGTACGTTTAAAATATGAGGCAGTGATCTCTATAGGGAGAGTCCTAAAAAGGTACAGTAATTTTGGCAGAACCATCATCTTGAACGCCGCAATCCTACCCAACCAGGAGACCTCCACCCTCAGCATTCTCTCAATATCCGCCTGGATCACCTTGTTGATTGGTATATAATTTGCTTCAAATAAATCTTTGTGTTTTTTGGTCAAACGAAGACCCAAATATGTTATCTCTTTCATGTTCCATACAAAATTGTATCTGGTCTGCAGAAAATGCAGGGAAGACGGGGAGATATTCAACGGAAGGATCTGAGATTTTGTAGCATTAAGTTTATACAAGGAGACTCTGCTAAAGTGTGATAAGCAGTCCATCACTGCTTCCAAGGAGGTCTCCGGGTCGGATAATGATAAAATTACATCATCTGCATAGAGTGATATGGTGTGTGTCTTTGATCCTATTTTAATGCCCTGAACTGCCTCTTTTAATCTGAGAAGTTGGGTCAACGGTTCTATAGAGAGAACGAATATGAGGGGTGATAGTGGACATCCCTGTCTAGTACCATTGGTAATTTTAAAGTCTTGGGATAGGACTCCATTAGTATAAATTTTTGCAGAGGGGTCCGAATACAGAGCCTGAATAGCCGCCATTATGGTCCCCGAGAAACCCATCTTCTGTAGTGTTGCAAATGCATAAGACCATGAAATACGGTTGAAGGCTTTTTCAGCATCTAGTGCAAGCAAAACAGAAGGGGTCCGATGTTGTTCAATGTGGTGTAACAGCCCAACTATCCGTCTTGTGTTGTCTGAGCCTTGTCTCCCTTTTATAAAGCCAGTCTGGTCATCTACTATGAGGTGGGGCAGGAGAGGGGCTAATCTGTTTGCAATAGTGGAAGCATAGATTTTCAGATCAATGTTAAGTAGAGATATCGGCCTAAAATTTTGGGGTATGTCACTAGGTTTCCCTGGTTTTGGTAAGGTGATTATTAAAGCCTCTTGATTTTCTTTGGGGAAAGAACCAGACATCTGTGCTGAATGAAAAAGTTTGCATAAATACGGAGTGAGGGTCTCCCTAAAGGATTTATAGTATGCATTCGTGAGGCCATCCGGGCCAGGTGCTTTGTCCGAAGATAGTTTAAGAATAACTTTGTGTATTTCAGCTTCCGAAAATGAGGCATTCAGACTCTGTATTTGGTGCTTCGTGAGTTTTGACAAGGGAATGTCCTGTAAGAAGGTTTGAATGTCCTCTGTAGTGGGGTGTGATACAAATGGATCTGCCTTTAGGTTATATAAGGATTCATAGAAGGTCCTGAACTGATTTGCTATTTGTAGCGGGTGTTCAATATGGGCGCGAGAGGTAGGGTCTATTAAAAAGGGGATTTTCGATTTTTGCCTCTGTTGCTTAAGGCGGGAAGCTAATAGTTTGCCGGCTTTGTTATTTTGCGAGTAATAACGAATTTTAGTTTTGCGCAGTGTCTTCTCATATTCAGAAACCATCGCTAGACGCAGTTCTTGACGGACGCTACGTATATTCTCGGCTTGTTGGGTTGAGGGCGAGGCTTTTTTTAACGCCTCTAAGGCATATAATCGCTCCGTGAGGCCGGTGATTATGGCTACCCGTTGCTTCCTTTCGCTATGTCCCATACGGATTAAGGACCCCCGAATGTACGCCTTATGTGCATTCCACAATGTGCTAGACCTGTACATCCCCCGTGTCATTCATCATAAAATATTCATTTAGGTCTCTCAAGATGTCCTGTTTATATTTAGAGTGAGCAAGAAGGTATGGATTGCATCTCCAGACAAAGGCATTATTGGCATTATTGTGTTCTTGTAATGTAAGAGTTATGGCTGCGTGGTCGGACCAAGTAATCCCTTCAATCGTGCAATTTACAATACTGAGCAAGGAATTCCTGTCAATAAGGAACATGTCTATCCTAGAATAGCAGTTGTGTGGACTAGAGTAGAACGTATAGTCCCGTTCTGTACTATGATGCAGTCTCCAACTATCATACAGGTCCTCCCGCCGAATTAGGGTTTTTAAAAGGGGTTGTCCCAATCTGGCACTAGAGGTGGAATCTAAAGTTGCATCCATCACCATATTAAAGTCTCCGCATACTATTACCTTGCCAGCTTTGTGTTTGTTTAGGGCTCTAAACACTTTATGTGTGAATCGTAGCTGCCGCTTATTAGGCGCATATAGGTTAACCAAGGTAATTTTTACGTTGTTAATGAGGCACACCAACACAATGTAACGGCCATTAGGATCTATCTGGGTGTGAATCATATGGAATGCTACATTGTTCCCAACAGCAATCATTACCCCTTTGGATTTATTGTGGAAGTGGGAATGGAAGACACGTGGGAAATCCGGGGATTTAACACGGTGTGCGTCCTTAGCAAGGAGGTGTGTTTCTTGTACACACAGAATGTCGCAGGCCATTGATTTGGCCTCTTTCCACATAAAGTTAAGTTTTTGAGGGGTATTAAGCCCATTCACGTTTAGAGACGCTATTTTAAGTGTCATTGGTACATTATGATCAAGATACTAGAACTCCTCCTCCAACGCCCTACCATCAGGAGCCCCGACCGACCTAACATTCCCTCATGCAAACAGACCCATAAAAGAAGCTGCCTACTAATCCATTGACCCACGTATAGATATAGGAGAAAAATCAGGATTAGGATTAGTAGTTTCAAAAGATCATACAATCTGCCGATAAGCTCATGGTACAACTTAGTCATATATGAAGCATAGTTTCCAACAAATAACTCGAACATAACATAAAACAAAAGAACAGCCAAGGCTGTCAAACATACGTGTACAGGGGGGAAAAAAGTCATTGTGAAGTGGAGTTCAAGGTGGACGTCTTGTGCACCAAATGTTGCAATGCTGAGCCTTTTCCAAAAGGCATCCAATCATCATCAGTTGCACTTTCGGGTTTTCCGAGAGACCTGTTGCCAATCAACCATCACCTGGCGTGGAGGGTTTGTCCCTGCTGTTGCTGGGGTTGAATCTTTATATTCCACTGTTGTAACAACTGCAGACCTTCTGTCAGTGTCCCAATGATATGCATAGTGTTGTGGCGTTTCACCAGAAGCTTCACCGGGAAACCCCATAGATACAAAATTTGGTGTTCCCTAAGTACTGTCGTAATGGGGGTCAGATTCCTTCGCAGCTGCAGAGTTGCGGCCGATAGGTCTGTGAAGACCGAGATCTTGCTGAAACGAGATGGTATCTGATCCTTTTTCCTAGTGGCCTGCATTAGGCTTTCTTTGATATGAAAAAAATTAATGCGCGCTATAACGTCCCGTGGGACATCCTCTGAAATATGTTTAGGTCGGGGGAGACGGTGTATTCGGTCAATAATCAAGTCCCTTTGTGAGCTCTCAGGCAGCATGCTTTTGATGAATTCTTGCGCAAATGCATTAAGATCTTGAGGATTAACTTCTTCAGGTATACCCCGAAATTTGACATTATTGCGCCGTGATCTGTCCTCCATGTCCGCCATTTTGGCTTTGACTTGGGCTAAATCATCTGCTAAATCATAGTGCGCATCAATTAAGTCGTTGTGAGATGATGTGACCTCACCCATTTTCTGCTCTAGATGTTGCACTCTATGTTCCACTTCTTGCACAGAGGCAGACAGGGGGTTAATAAGGCTTGCCATTCCTGCAAGCAGGGATTGCTGTAACAACATATTTTTCAACATTAGTTCAGTGACTGGGTTTGAAGAGGACGGTAAGCTGCCTAAAATATCACATGAGGCCTCTAATGAGGTCTGTGGTGTAAAAGCTGAAGGGAAAGGAGATTGTCTTACCCCATCTGAGGGTTGAGCAGAGCTGAGCAGGTTGTTTCTCTGCGTGTCATGGCTCCTGCCGGAGGGAGAAGATGGCGCCGAAACGACTGGCCCACGTGGTGCAGAGTGAAGAGAGCGGGTGTCGGCATCCTCATGACGCGACCCGGGACTCGTCACTGGGATAATCCCCTTCATCAGGGGTAAGCTTAAAGTCCCCACCGGGTCCGAACTGCGCCGTTTGTGCGCTTTAATCTCGGCTGTATCTGCTGCCGGCGGATCTGAGGTGAGTGATCCGGCCTGGGAGCCTGTGTCCGCAGCGTCTCCATCCTCCATCGGTATGAGGGGATAGAAGTCGGTGAGTTTCACCGGTTTAGTGACCGGACGCCTCCTCCTCGGCATCTCCAGGATTCAGCTGCTAAAAGCACTGGTGTAGGGTTCAGTTATAAGGCTGTCAGCCGTCGCTTTAGGTCGCTGGGTGCAGGAGCTCTTCTATCAGGCGTCCATCTCTCTCCACAGCCAGGCCACGCCCCGACAGCTGTCTTTTTTAAACTTCCGCCGCACCAGGATGTGCGGCGGAAGTTTAAATCGTTCGAAACGTCACACTAAGCTGTGATTGGTCCATCTGCACTGATGGAGAAATCACAGCCATCGCCGGCCGAGGACAGCTGTGATTGGTCCTCGGCCGGCATCCTCAGCTGCTAGGCTGTCTCGGACAGCCGTCTGTTTTAAACTGCCGCCGCACATCCCGGTGCGGCGACAGTTTAAAGCGTTCACGTAACTGTACGTGGAAATGCGGGAACAGACCGCATCCCATCACGTACAGTTACGTGAAATTGCGGGAAGGGGTTAAGTAATCTCATGTACGTGTTGCAGAATTTTTTCACACGTAAATTAACCTGCGGTGCATACACTAAAATCCGCAGCATGTCAATTTAAATATAATTTCCATCTCAAAAATGTACCTCACTAGTTTACAAAAGAAAAACTGCGCTAGCATAAAACTCCACCTATTTCCACATCAAAATGTAAAATCCGCATCAAAAAACACACTATTAGGTGCGGATTTTACCTGTGGAATTACCTGCGTTTACATGCGGTTTTGATGCAGATTTACTGTAACAAGTTACGCAACATGTGCATGCAGCCTTAGGGCATTCTGAACTAAAAAAAGGGGGTTCTTAGTTTGGAACATTCATCAATTAGCTGCAAAATTGAGCAACGTCCCTCTCTTTCTCTGGGGCAAACTGTGAATTTGATGATTTGCAGATCTCAGTAGATCTTTGTGGCCTCTTCATTATAGCAATCCCACCTCACGGACCCCAACTGATTATATCTTATGGCATGCTCAAAAAGTTAAATAGAATGTACTGTATCACCTATATTGTATTTTACGAATTAAAACTATATACTGAAAAATATATTTTTATCTAATTTATTTTTACTATCTGATTTGATATTATTTTATGTTCTCTGTGATGATTGGGGACAGCCGTCTTGCCTGAGCTGCTGATCTCAGATGTGAACAGCAGTTCTAGACCTTTGCTTTACAGCACCACCTGGACATAAGAAACGTTAGTAAAAAAAAAAAAATTCTCATTGACTTCTATGGGAGTCTACAAAAACAAAAAAGCCTGCAAAACAGGAAGTGCACGTCTCTTGTAAGGGCACAGTGGCCAGTGTGGGAACTGCAATATGTTAGGATTTTTTTATATAGAGTGTAACATGTAAAATTAAACAAACACAACATTTAAAAAACAATAAGTTTAACATACATTTTTTTTAACAATAGATCATTTTCAGACGATGCACTTTAAGGAGGCTAGAGACATCTATTTGAGTCAATGTGCCAGTAACAATATACCAATAATCTGTAGGTATGTCTATTTATATATTTTTACTTATAAAAGTGCGGTCTTGAATTCCTCCTGGTCCAGTATGTTCCATCAATACTTTATTTTAATTCAAATTTGCGTGATGCTTCAAAATTTTCAAGGTCCAAATAAACGGGCCAAAACCATTGGGTCACTGGTGAGAAGCAGTCGGTGCTACAAAAATACTTGTACCGTATATAAAGGGAAGATTTACTGAGAGCAATTCTCTGTAACAGAATCTAGCGGATATTGAATTGCTAAGGTGGAAGATCTAGACCCAGTTGTCAGATGAAAGGAAGATTACAGTAGGTACAGGGAAAGGCAAAACACTATAATATGTGAAATACTATAGGCATTACATTAGATTACATGTGCTTATAGCAAAAGATACTGCCTGTACAGTATGCACTTTTTACATCAAAGGAAGGTATGCTCAGAGTCATAATAGATAGATGATGGGTATGAGATAGATGATGGGTATGAGATAGATGATGGGTATGAGATAGATGATGGATATGAGATAGATGATGGATATGAGATAGATGATGGATATGAGATAGATGATGGATATGAGATAGATTAGATAGATAGATAGATAGATAGATAGATAGATAGATAGATAGATAGATAGATAGATAGATAGATAGATAGATAGATAGATAGATAGATAGATAGATAGATAGATAGATAGATAGATAGATAGATTTGAGATAGATGGATGGATATTGAATAGATGGATATTGATAGATGGATGGATATTGGATAGATATTGGATAGATAGATAGATAGATAGATAGATAGATAGATAGATAGATAGATAGATAGATAGATAGATAGATAGATAGATAGATAGATAGATAGATAGATAGATAGAATATATACCATACTTATCTATATATTTACATAAGTAGGAAAGCAGAGCAGTGTGAGTAAAACTGGACCTCGATCCCAGATCTTTTTCATAAATATGAAGAACTTGCTTCTTTGTATTTATCTATATATTTATATATTTCCATTGAGTTGAACCAGGACCATCAGATGATCGTAATCATAATTTTAATATAAACGAGGATATTATTCACTGTAATTACCTCCAATTGAATCCTTTCATGTGAGAATCTTAATATTCAGAGCAACTCATTATCACATCTCTACGATGACAGAACTCATAGGGTTACGGGAAAGTTCAAATGCTAATAATAATGAATAAAAATATATTTGACTTAAATTTTTGTCTGTAATTAGGATCGTTCTATTACTGCCCAGATTGAGATTTTATGTAACTGTACAGAAGTTCATTATGCAACGCTCACCATGAATTACATAAAACACACAGTCTATACACCATTTGTTCCGATATTCATTTATGTTTGGTATATTCCAAAGCTTGTCTCACTCAGCACCCATATTGTAATGGCAGGAAGGAGGTGAAGGGAAAGTGAGCCCTAATCTACCCACCGCCCTGTCCCTGCCTACTTGCAACGACCCGCCCTAGGCGACGGGGTACAACTGGGCGGCGGTCCCTACGCTGTCTAAGTGCACGGGAGAACAAACAGGGAACACGCAAGGGAAGGGGCAGTAGCCCACGGAACGCCGCGAGGAAACGGAGCGGTGAATGAGTAGTCCGGACCAGGATGAAGTGGAGTATACCCAAGTGAGCACGGAGGAGGAAGCAAGCCAGAGGCAAAGCAAAGCAGGTTAAGCGGAACTGCAGCACGGCAGAAGCAGGCTGGAGCAAGCAGCAGTGAGGCCAGGAATCCAGAAGAATTACAAGCACTGAGGAGGAGAACACGGCAGGTAATAAAGGGCAGGGGGCGGAGCTAACTCCGACTGACCAGGCCGCGATAGGCTCTCCCACTCCTGAGCCTGCCACCCTTGTTGGTGGGAGATGGTGTCAGTCGAACAGGTCTGGCCTCAGGTGTGGATTGATTAATCCCAGGAGTATACCTAGACGTAGTACCTGGCAGATCCCTAACAGTACTCCCCCTTTTATGAGGGGCCACCGGACCCTTACTAAGAGGTCCCGGTTTAGTAAGGAAGAGAAGGTGGAACCTCCTGATCAATACCCCAGCGTGAACATCACGGGCAGGTACCCAAGTCCTCTCCTCCGGCCCGTATCCTCTCCAATGGACCAGGTACTGGAGGGAGCCCTGGACCATCCTACTGTCCATAATCTTGGCCACCTCGAATTCCACCCCCTCAGGGGTGAGAACGGGAACAGGAGGTTTCCTCGAGGGGGACCAGGACGGGGAGCAGCGTTTAAGGAGGGAGGCATGGAAGACGTCATGTATGCGAAAGGATGGGGGCAGCTCCAGACGGAAGGATACAGGGTTGAGGACTTCAATGATCTTATAAGGTCCAATAAATCGGGGAGCAAACTTCCTGGACGGGACCTTAAGGCGCAAGTTCCTGGACGACAACCAGACCAAATCCCCGACGACAAACCGGGGGTTAGCAGAACGTCTACTATCCGCCTGAATCTTTTGTGCGCTCTGGGACGCCTCTAGGTTCTTCTGAACCTGGGCCCAGACAGTGCACAGTTCCCGATGAACATCCTCTACCTCAGGATTATTGGAACAACCAGGGGAAACGGAGGAGAACCTTGGGTTAAACCCGAAATTACAGAAAAATGGGGAGACCCCTGACGAGTTACTGACCCGGTTATTCAGGGAAAATTCAGCAAGGGGAAGGAATGAGACCCAATCGAATTGACAGTCAGAGATGAAACACCTTAAATATTGTTCCAGGGATTGGTTAGTCCTTTCCGTTTGGCCATTAGTTTCGGGATGGAAGGCGTAGGAGAAGGACATATCAATCTCCAACTTTTTACAAAAAGCTCTCCAAAATAAGGAAACAAATTGTACCCCCCTGTCAGAAACGATATTGACTGGGGCCCCATGGAGACGCAGGATGTGTTTCACAAACAAAGAAGCTAACGTCTTGGCGTTAGGTAGCTTCTTAAGGGGTACAAAGTGGCACATCTTGCTGAAGCGGTCTACTACCACCCACACCACCGACTTGCCCTGAGATGGAGGCAAATCAGTGATAAAATCCATGGAGATATGGGTCCAAGGTCTCTGGGGAATGGGCAAGGAACGTAGTAGGCCCGCAGGTCGGGACCTAGGGGTTTTGGACCTAGCGCAAACCTCACAAGCGGCGACGTAAGCCCTAACGTCTTTAGGCAACCCAGGCCACCAATAGTTTCTGGTAATGAGGTGTTTGGTGCCCAAGATGCCAGGATGACCAGATAGAGCGGAGTCATGGTTTTCCCTGAGTACCCTTAGCCGGTATTGCAGGGGAACAAACAGTTTGTCCCCAGGGACTTTCCCGGGAGCTGCACCCTGATCAGCCGCGATATCAGAAGCTAAATCAGAATCCGTGGCAGAAACGATTATACCAGGGGGTAAAATACAAGCAGGATCCTTCTCGGAAGGAGGATTGGCCATGAAACTATGTGACAGGGCATCAGCCTTAATATTCTTGGACCCAGCCCTATAGGTAACCAAGAAATTAAATCTGGTAAAGAATAGTGCCCACCGAGCTTGTCTAGGATTAAGCCTCCGGGCCGATTCTAGGAAAACCAGATTCTTGTGATCCGTAAGGACCGTTACCTGGTGTCTGGCCCCCTCCAGGAAGTGCCGCCACTCTTCAAAAGCCCATTTAATGGCTAGAAGTTCGCGGTTGCCAATATCATAGTTACTCTCCGTGGGCGAAAACTTCCTAGAGAAGTAAGCACAGGGGCGGAGATGGGTGAGGGAGCTGGTACCCTGGGACAAGACGGCCCCCAATCCCACCTCGGATGCGTCAACCTCCACAATAAATGGCTCCTCTTGGTTGGGCTGAATCAGCACGGGGGCCGAGATAAAGCACTTCTTGAGGGTCTCAAAGGCCTGGACGGCCTCAGGGTGCCAATGGAGGACATCAGCACCCTTGCGAGTAAGGTCCGTAAGAGGCTTAGCGACGACCGACAAGTTGGCAATAAATCTCCTGTAATAGTTGGCGAACCCTAAAAAACACTGTAACGCCTTAAGGGAGGCAGGTTGGACCCATTCCGCCACAGCCTGAACCTTGGCAGGGTCCATGCGGAATTCATGAGGAGTGAGAATTTGCCCTAAAAATGGTATCTCAAAGACACATTTTTCAGTCTTAGCAAACAGATTATTCTCCCGAAGGACCTGGAGCACCTTCCTGACATGCTCCACGTGGGAGAACCAGTCCTTGGAAAACACCAGTATGTCATCAAGGTACACAACAAGAAAATTACCCAGGTAATCTCTCAGGATTTCATTAATAAAATTCTGGAAGACAGCAGGGGCATTACACAACCCAAAGGGCATGACCAGGTATTCGAAATGACCCTCGGGTGTGTTGAACGCAGTTTTCCACTCATCCCCCTCTTTGATGCGGATAAGGTTATATGCCCCCCGTAGATCGAACTTAGAAAACCATTGGGCTCACTGAACCTAAATAAAAAGATCCGGAATCAAAGGAAGTGGGTACTGGTTCCTTACGGTGACCTTATTCAGGTTACGATAATCAATGCACGGCCTAAGACCACCATCCTTCTTCCCCACGAAGAAGAAGCCAGCACCTACAGGAGAAGTCGAGGGGCGAATGAAACCCTTGGCCAAGCATTCTTGGATATACACCCTCATAGCTTCACGTTCAGGACATGATAGATTAAATATCCTACCCTTAGGAAGCTTGGCACCAGGCACCAAATCGATGGCGCAATCGTAATCCCTATGGGGGGGCAACACCTCGGAGGCCTCCTTAGAAAACACATCGGCGAAGTCCTGAACAAACTCAGGAAGCGTGTTTACCTCCTCCCGGGGAGAAATAGAGTTAACAGAAAGACATGACATAAGACATTCACTACCCCATTTGGTGAGATCCCCAGTATTCCAATCAAACGTGGGATTATGCAACTGCAACCAGGGAAGACCTAATACCAGATCAGACGATAATCCCTGCATCACCAGTACAGAGCACTGCTCCAAATGCATGGAGCCAACCAGGAGTTCAAAAACAGGAGTATGCTGAGTAAAATAACCATTAGCAAGGGGAGTTGAGTCGATACCTACTACAGGGATAGGATACGGTAAATCAATAAATGGCATCTTTAGAGACATAGCAAATTCCACAGACATGATATTAGCAGATGAGCCAGAATCCACGAAAGCACTGCCCGTGGCAGACCGGCCAGCAAACGAGACCTGAAAGGGAAGCAAAATTTTATTGCGTTTCACATTAACGGGAAATACCTGTGCGCCCAAGTGACCTCCCCGATGATCACTTAGGCGCGGAAGTTTTCCGGCTTTTTATTCTTGCGCCTGGGACAGGTGTTCAGAAGATGCTTGTCGTCCCCACAGTAGAAGCAGAGACCATTCATTCTGCGAAACTCCCTACGTTGTCGAGGGGACATGGAGGCCCCGAGTTGCATAGGTACCTCCGAGTCCTCCGTGGAGGGGCGAGGAGACGGGACCTCGGAGGGGATCGCAGAAAAGTCAGAGGGGAGCACATTGAAGCGTTCAAGCTGACGTTCCCTGAGACGTCGGTCAAGTCGTACTGCTAGGGCCATAACCTGGTCAAGGGAGTCAGAAGAGGGGTAGCTAACCAGCAGATCCTTCAGGGCGTCAGATAATCCTAACCTAAACTGGCACCTTAGGGCCGGATCGTTCCACCGAGAAGCTAAGCACCACTTTCTAAAATCAGAACAGTATTCCTCCACCGGTCTCCTACCCTGACGTAAGGTCACCAGCTGACTCTCGGCTAAAGCAGTCCTGTCAGTCTCATCGTAAATGAGTCCGAGGGCAGAGAAAAAACGATCAACAGAGGAAAGTTCAGGGGCGTCGGGAGCCAAGGAGAAGGCCCACTCTTGGGGCCCTTCCTGGAGTCGGGATATGATGATACCCACCTGCTGGTTCTCGGAACCTGAGGAGTGGGGTTTTAGGCGGAAATACAGTCTGCAACTCTCCCGGAAGGAGAGAAACGTCTTACGGTCCCCTGAGAACCGGTCAGGTAACTTGAGGTTCTAGAGGTGAGGTGAGGGGAACTACTAAGGCAGCGTCACCCTGGTTGACCCTCTGGGCCAGGGCCTGGACCTGTAGGGAGAGGCCCTGCATCTGCTGGGCCAGGGTCTCAAGGGGGTCCATGATAGCGTCAGCGTAGGAGAAATGGTAGACTAGGTATGGGCTTGTAATTATGTAATGGCAGGAAGGAGGTGAAGGGAAAGTGAGCCCTAATCTACCCACCGCCCTGTCCCTGCCTACTTGCAACAACCCGCCCTAGGCGACGGGGTACAACTTGGCGGCGGTCCCTACGCTGTCTAAGTGCACGGGAGAACAAACAGGGAACACGCAAGGGAAGGGGCAGTAGCCCACGGAACGCCGCGAGGAAACGGAGCGGTGAATGAGTAGTCCGGACCAGGATGAAGTGGAGTATACCCAAGTGAGCACGGAGGAGGAAGCAAGCCAGAGGCAAAGCAAAGCAGGTTAAGCGGAACTGCAGCAAGGCAGAAGCACGGCAGAAGCAGGCTGGAGCAAGCAGCAGTGAGGCCAGGAATCCAGAAGAATTACAAGCACTGAGGAGGAGAACACGGCAGGTAATAAAGGGCAGGGGGCGGAGCTAACTCCGACTGACCAGGCCGCGATAGGCTCTCCCACTCCTGAGCCTGCCACCCTAGTTGGTGGGAGATGGTGTCAGTCGAACAGGTCTGGCCTCAGGTGTGGATTGATTAATCCCAGGAGTATACTTAGACGTAGTACCTGGCAGATCCCTAACACATATGATCTTAACTTTTCTTAGTTGCAAATACATTTAACACATTGTGTAATCTTTTTTTTTAATGATATTAGACACATTTGGTTGCCAGATACATTCAACATACCGGTGTACACAATCTAAATATGCGTGGAAATATCACATGGGGTTGGAAAATGTGGAAATGTCACATGGGCTGCAACATTTTTAACTTCTGACCCATTATGTTTTCTAGCATAATTTTTTTCCTATGGGGAAAACATTGCATATTTAATGTTTTGCTGTAATTCAGGGCACCCCTTTTCTTGAGATCAGAGGGGGTCCCAGCAGTGCCGGCGTCAGCACCCGGCAAACCCGGTGCGAGTGCCGGGGCCCACTCCACTTGGGGGGCCCACTCGGCCGCCGGGTGCTGACGCTGCCGTCGTTGAGGTATCACTGTCCATATGGACAGGGATTTAAGAAGGAGAGGAGTCGCAGGCAGAGCACTAGCGGCTCTGCTCCGGCACTCCATCTCTGGGAAAGCCCCTGACATCGCTGTCCATATATGGACCGTGAATATGGACAGCGATGCTAGGACCAGAGCAGTGTCCCAGCCTCGCTCCAGCATTCACTGTACCGTGAGCAGATCGGCATAGGCAGGCGCAATGTAGTGACGTCACTACCTATCCCCTGTCTGCGACGAGTCACTCACAGGACAGTGCAGAGGAGGAGACGTATCCTCCTCACGTCGGTAGGTATTTAATTATGTTGTTATTTTTCCATTAGGTACATATGGGGGCATTATACTAGGTATGGGAGGGGGGTCCTATTGTAGCTGCTGAGGGGGCATTATACTGTATGTGGCAGCTATGGGGGGCATTATACTGTATGGGGCAGCTATGGGGGGCATTATACTGTATGGTGCAGCTATGGGGGGCATTATACTGTATGTTGCAGCTATGGGGGGCATTATACTGTATGGTGCAGCTATGGGGGCATTATACTGTATGGGGCAGCTATGGGGGGCATTATACTGTATGCTGCAGCTATGGGGGGGCATTATACTGTATGTGGCAGCTATGGGGGGCATTATACTGTATGGGGCAGCTATGGGGGGCATTATACTGTATGGGGCAGCTATGGGGGGCATTATACTGTATGGTGCAGCTATGGGGGGCATTATACTGTATGGGGCAGCTATGGGGGGCATTATACTGTATGGTGCAGCTATGGAGGGCATTATACTGTATGGTGCAGCTATGGGGGTCATTATACTGCATGGTGCAGCTATGGGCGGTCATTATACTGTGGGGGCACTCATGAGGTCTGTCGGGCAAGGCAGCTGGGCATAGGCGTGTGCAAGGGTCTGGTGGTTTTGGGTAAGGGGGCCTAAGCTGAATTCTTGCACCAGGGTCCATGAGCCTTTAGCTACGCCACTCCGAGGCAGAGTGCTAGTAGTGCTCTGCCCGGGACTATGGATCTGGGGTTGCCCCTGACAACACTGTCCATATATAGACAGTGACGTTAGGAGCTGTGTGGCACTACCTGGGAGGGGGGCTGTGTGCCACTATCTACAGAGGGCACTAAATTTATTGGGGTACAAACTGGGGGCCTAACTTTCATATAGGGGGCATAAACAGGGCCTAACGTTTATATGGGGGCACAAAGTGACGATTTTTGGCATTTTACTGCCGCCGTGAGTTTCCCCGCAAAGGGGCTCACTAAGTCTGTGTCGCCCAAGGGCCCACATAAACCTGGAGCCGGCCCTGGGTCCCAGCAGTTGGACTCCCACAATATTCTATTAAAATGCCCTAAATGTCTATGATGGAGAAACCTTTTACATATGTAAACATTCATTGTAATCAGAGACGTTACAAAATACAACACTAGGAATCACTCGAATATATGCTGACATTTATAGAAATGTATGCAAATTTTGCAAGACATCTGTTGGTCTTTGACATTCATAATGAAAAAACTAATAGAAACAAATATGTCTGTGACTCGGACTTTAAAATAATCCTGTCTAGTATAGAACACTTGTTTATAGGCACATTACATTCTCTAAACAAAAATAAATGAATAACGGTCTGGCAGCTAACAACTGTCATGTGAATTAATTGTGTGTGTTAATGGCCAATGTATTATTCACAAAGAGAGGAAGACTCAAGGTCACTTTTCAGTGCGAAGAGAATATAGAGACAGAATTAGCATCTCAGCGCTGTCCCTTCTTATTTACTAAACAAACTCAAATTAAAGTAATTGTAGACCATAAGAAGTGTTTTTTTTTTAAAAGGGAATTCCACATTTAACTATTATATGATATCATGTCATATAATGTTGTCACAAAATAACATTGGTGGAGATTCATGAGCTGTGGCAGTGGTGTACCTCCAATAGAAGCAGGCTACGTAACTGCTATGGGGCCCTTAAAGAGGCTCTGTCACCAGATTATAAATGCCCTGTCTCCTACATAATCTGATTGGCGCTGGAATGTAGATAACAGCAGTGGTTTTCATTTTGAAAAACTATCATTTTTGAGCAAGTAATGAGCTAGTTTGGATTTATGCTAATGAGTTTCTCAATGGACAACTGGGCGTGTTTTTACTTTTTACCAACTGGGTGTTGTACAGAGGAGTGTATGAGGCTGACCAATCAGTGACTAATCAGCGTCATACACTTCTCATTGTTCCAGTCCAGCATGATCCACAGCACAGTGTGATTGTGCAGTGAAAGAAGTAAACACGCCCAGTTGCTAAAAACACAAGACACGCCCAGTTGGAAATAAGAGAAAACACGCCCAGTTGTCCATTAGAAAGGCTCATTTGCATAAATATAAAATTGCTCATAACTTAGCCAAAAATGATCGTTTGTTAAAAAAAACAACGTTACTGTTATCCACATTGCAGCGCCGATCACATGCAATAGGAGATAGAGATTTGATAATCTGGTGACAGAGCCTCTTTAAATAGCTCTACCCATCTGCTGCCACATTCAATTGTTCATTCAAACCACTAGAGATAAGCAAATCAAATTTGGTCCAAATTTCCCAAAAGTATTGGATTTGGCTAAATCTTAATTTTTTTGTTTTTTTTTGCACAAAACTTTACAGATTAGAGAAATTATCACATGACAGAGGGCAGGCTTCCCTATAATGCCTTGCAGGCAAACATCCCAAAATACACTGCGGTAATTCCTCCCTCTAGCACAGCCAATCATGAGGGGTATAGGTGGATGACATTACTAATGCAGACTTGGCGTTAAAGAGGCTCTGTCACCAGATTTTGCAGCCCCTATCTGCTATTGCAGCAGATAGGCGCTGCAATGTAGATTACAGTAACGTTTTTATTTTTAAAAAAACGAGCATTTTTGGCCAAGTTATGGCCATTTTTGTAGTTATGCAAATGAGGCTTGCAAAAGTCCAAGTGGGTGTGTTTAAAAGTAAAAGTCCAAGTGGGCGTGTATTATGTGCGTACATCGGGGCGTTTTTAATACTTTTATTAGCTGGCCGTTCTGATCAGAAGTATCATCCACTTCTCTTCAGAACGCCCAGCTTCTGGCAGTGCAGACACAGCGTGTTCTCGAGAGATCACGCTGTGTCGTCACTCACAGGTCCTGCATCGTGTCAGACGAGCGGGGACACATCGGCACCAGAGGCTACAGATGATTCTGCAGCAGCATCAGCGTTTGCAGGTAAGTAGCTACATCGACTTACCTGCTAACGCCGATGCTGCTGCAGAATCAACTGAAGCCTCTGGTGCCGATGTGTCCGACACGATGCAGGACCTGTGAGTGACGTCACAGATCTGCACTGCCAGAAGCTGGGCGTTCTGAAGAGAAGTGGATGATACTTCTCGTCAGAGCGCCCAGCTAGTAAAAGTATTAAAAACGCCCCGATGTACGCACCTAATACACGCCCACTTGGACTTTTACTTTTAAACACACCCACTTGGACTTTTGCAAGCCTCATTTGCATAACTACAAAAATGGTCATAACTTGGCCAAAAATGCTCGTTTTTTAAAAATAAAAACGTTACTGTAATCTACATTGCAGTGCCTATCTGCTGCAATAGCAGATAGGGGCTGCAAAATCTGGTGACAGAGCCTCTTTAAAGATCTTAAAAGGGGTTGGATACTGTCCTAGAAGACATCTGAGAGTCATACACGAGTTTTCAGGGCAATCGGGGTACTTGCAATTTGCGCAAAATTTATTCGGACCAAATTGAATCGGACAGCCAATTCGAACGAACCTCACCCGAAACTAATTTTGAGAAATTCGCTCAACTCTAGTAACCATGTAACCTAGTAACCATCTTTAGCATGTAGTTACCATTGAATTCTACTGCCTGGGACTGAGATCCCTCTACTGTACACCTCTAGGAGGAGGAAGTGACATGTGAGCAACCAGCTCCACAGAATCATTTCGTGCTGGGAAATATTTGGGCACATTATGCTAATGTATCCGCTGTGAGTCCAAAGTCTCCCTTATCTATATCTTGGAGAACCTTCCCTATTTATAAGCCTATGATTAACAGCTTATCTATATAAGCCTAGTCCACTGGAGGCCAAACAGTAGCCAGTAGATTTCAATGTTATCTCACCAATCTGTTCTCCTAAACAGAATCGTAAAAACTTCACCCCAAGGGCTCGTCCACACGCTCCGGAATACAGTAGCAGCATAGTGCATGAGATTTAACAAAACCAGCTCCATTAGCTGTTGTTGGTGTCATAAATTCCCTAACAACTAATATATATTCTAGCACGGAGGAGAGGAGCATCCCGGTCATGTATGAAGAAGGTAGGGCATGTGCAATACGTAACAATAAGTGTGGCTGCTATCACTATTGTGGGGACACTGGGATATTTGTAAAAAAAAAAAATGCAAAAAGATTGTACCACCCCTGTCTGTTCCTGATCCCCTGGTAGATCACCTTACTTCACAAAATTTAGATTTCATACTTTAAATATTTAGTCACTACTGGAATAGTATGTGTAAGTATTTTCTAAAGTTCCCTGCATCATACAGTGCAAGTAAAGTACATGCAACGGCTTTATGTACTTTTAACTATAACATGCCGCCTGCAAATAGGAAAGTATGAATTTAATGACAGGATCCTTTTAAAGTCAACTTCACATAGACCAGGATTTTAACAATAACACAAAACATCTATAGACCTACACTACCTACTTTTTGGAGATCTCAACCTCCTTCTCCCATATCATCTGCATCAGCATCAGCAGCGTATGCAATGACCTGGCACCACCTTGATACTGATACTCTCAGTATCATGTGTATCATCTGTGTCATATAGAATAACTGCAGGTGACAGCTATTATATGTACAGACTGTGCTCACTGTTGCAGGAGGTCATTGACAGCTGAGGGGAAGGAGGTCATCAGTATATAGGAAGGGGTGATTTTATTGGAAAACGCACAGAAATGTGCTGTATGCTGTCATTATATTTTAATATAGTGGCTTTGCAAGTGGAGTTAGCGGGTAAGCTAAATAATAAAATGTTTGTGCTGAACTTTCCAGAATTAGGAGTAGGAGTATTGATTCCAATTTATCAATAGAAGATCAATTCACTTATTCACTAACTAATGTTGACTAAAACAAGAAAATAAACTACAATTCAGCCATGGTAGTTACATCTTCTCTTCTACTCATGCTATATAATCTACTAAAGTTAATAAATTCAATCCAATTACAATTATTTAATCAATAGAGACATCTTTAGTAAGTATTGCAGTGGGATTGATATGTCAGTCATAATTATCGGAAAATATTATACAGCTATACATCATATAGGGCCCTGCCCAAAAGAGGGCCTTGCCCACAAATGTACAGTTGGTCAGAGCATTATGGGTACTCATATGGTATGCAGCACAATCTTGCCCATAAAGGATGCAGAAAGAGACCAGATGGCATAGTCAGCAGCGTGAACAATTACCATGGGATTCTGTCCGGTTACCTGTCCATTACACCCACTAGCGTGATATTAGAATATTATATTTATTCTTTAGGGGTATGTCCTGATGACAGATTCCCTATTTTCATTTGTACAATTTGCTGTACCCTTACATGTTATATCTTATTTTTAGGGGGGCAGATTGGGCTCTTTCATGAGAAATCATGGATAAAATGATAGAAAACATTTTTCTTTCATAATTATCATTTAAAATAAAAAACTTATCAAAAGCTGGTAAAAAAAAATTAGGTTTAGATTCTAAAGCATTCATGGGGATGCCAGATATGTGTAGGTAAATGATATTGTCTTTTTGTGGGTTTAAAAAATATACTGATGTGGGTGTCTGCATCTTTATCTTGTTATTTTTAACAGATATATACATAGTGTGTCAGTATATTGTGTGGTACACATGGAAGGTGCTGGTCAGTCCGCCTGGTCTAATAGTATAGGCGTAACTAATAGGCTGTATGCCAGCATGGTGCACTACATGTAACCATGTGACGGACACTTATAAAAGCTACATTTGTGTTCAATGATAATAGTAAGCAGCCACCCCCCTCATCAATAGTAGGCGTGAGAGTGTCTGTTCATCAATATATTGCACCTGTGTAGTCTCCCTCTATGTAGCACTGTGGTTTGTCTGCGTGCTGTTGGGAAGTGGTGTGTGTACCTGCCCTCATGACTAAGTATGGACTGTTCAGTGATTTTAAATTAATATAGTTAATTTTCAGTGATTTATACATACATACTGTATGTAGTAGTAGTAGATCCAGTGACTCTCCATTGCAGATTTCCTTTTCTCTCCTGTAGCATGCATCTGAATAATAGTAACTACAAGTGTTGAGAAAAGCAATTTTGGATAAAGTGTATGTTTTGTTTTTTTAAATTAAACAATTGGTATTGCTGAAACATTGTCAAAAAGACTTGTATTAAAGGGGTTGTCTCATGAAGACAATCCTTTTTTAAATGGAAGTCAGTGGGGTGATCAGCTGATTGTCGCGGGTCCGGCTTCTCTAACCCCCAGTGATCAGCTGTTATCACCAGGAAGTTGTGTCTGGCCATACATTTCCCCTGCATCAGTCTCTAGAACATTATATAACAGCTATTCAAATGGATTTGCACGACCAGCATAATGGCTCTCTTTTCTGGTTCATATACAAGGGTCCCAAGCTAGGACCCCCTCAATGATGTCCACATACCCCAACAGTTATAATATAGACAGGAATTGTTTTCGTGAGACGACATCTTTAAAAAGCTAAAATGGAGTATAATGGAAAATGTAAGACAGATGTTAACATGCTTTTACCTTGACAATAGACTGCTAGAAAACAATGAGCCTTAATTAAAATTGCACTCAGTAATGAAGCTTTAAAAGAATAGAGTTAAAGCAGCCAAAAAAAATGAAAAACAAATTAATCTCTGTCAAGAAACAATTGGAGAGCAAGATGAAGTTTTTCATCTCCCCTGGTGCAAACAGCTGGCCTTTGCTTCACTGCCAATTACCTCGTCCCCTGCAGGGCCTGTGTTCCCGGTGTAATAATTCATATATTTTTAGATGTCTGCCGTTACTGCGTTGTGGCCAGAAAATAAATTCAGTCTGAAATAATTTACAACGCAGATGATAACTAAAAGGTATCTCCACCTGAGCTTATATTAAGTGTATGCAGTAGGAACACCGTCTTGCCTAACAGCTAATGTTTGGGGACTTGTTAACTAATCTGACATCCCAAATGATGTGCTAATTCATGTGGGCACAGAAAAGGTGGGATGATTGGGAAAGGAGGGAAGGAAAGGAAGGGAAAGAAGAGAAGGAAGGAAATAGTGAAGAGTTTGTGCACATTTTATATGTAGTGGGTGACTGGGTGACCAAAAGATTCAATTCCAAATCTTCAAATGGATGACAATTTTTTTACAGTAATAATGAAAGACTATGCAGCCTTTTCACCGGCTAACACTAGGCCGCGGCTTAGCAATGGATGCTGTCAGACAGCGGCAATTACTAAGGCAGTAGTAATAAAGTTTTAAAAAAAACAGACAAATAAAATGTTATTGAAATAAAAAACATCCACACAAACGGAGACAACCGGCACCCGACGGAACCCATTGACTTTAATGGGTACCATCCGGTTTTCCATCAGGTTGTCCGTGGTTTTCCATGCTGCGCTATTGTTTCCAGAATTTTCAGTGGAGCCTCCAATGCAGATGTGAATTAGGCATTACATGGGAGCCTATGGGGGACAGATGTCACTGTTTGGCATCAGTCACTGGTATACGTGTATATATGGACAGTGACTTTAAGGGAAGTGCTGGAGTTCCCAGGCAAAGCGCTAGTAGAGACTCTGCCCCGGGACTCTGGTCCAGGGAAAACTCCTGACGTCACTGTCTATATATGGACAGTGATGTTAGCAGGGGCTTTCCTATAGTCTGAATCCCTGGCAGATCACTAATAGAGGCTCTGACCCGGGATTCCGGTCCTGTGAAAGCTACTGACATCACTGTCCATATATGGACAGTGACGTTAGGAGCAGTGCTGGAGTCCCTGGGCAGAGCGCTAGTAGAGGCTTTTCCCTGGGACTCTGGTCCAGGGAAAGCTCCTGGCGTTATTGCCCATATATGGACTGTGACGTCAGGAGAATTGCTGAAGTCAGAGTACTCGGGCAGAGCGCTAATAGAGGCTGTGTCCCGGGACTCTGGTTTTGGGAAAGCTCCTGACGTCACTGTCCATATATGGACAGTAACGTCTAGAGAATTAATGGAGTCCTCAGGCACAGGGGTGAACCTAGCCTGTCTGCCGCCGGAGGCGAACTATAAAAAGGCGCCCCACCCCCCCAAAATCTATCAGAGTTTTCTCATTCCTAGCTTTACACATCGAACACGCAATATATAAATTTTTTAAATAGGAAAGCATTTGATGTTTATTTGTTAGACCCTCTTCACATGGAGTATTTTGATGAGTTTTTGGGCGCGGAAACCGCCAAATACCGGCCGAAAATGCCTCCCGAGAAAGAAGGGACATGCCCTATCTTCGCGCGTTTACGCCTCAGACCTCCCATTGACATAAAAAAACTCAGCGAAATACCCTTTCTCTTCCTCCCATTGATGTCAATTTCGCTGAGTTTTTTGCCCGTAGCACTCAATGGCCGCGAGCGAAAAACGCGGTGAAAATCGCGGCAAACGACGTGCAGGAAGGACAAAATTTGCCTCGAAATCCCAAACAGAATTTTGAGGCAGAATTTTCCTCCTGCAAAAAACTCAGTGTGAACATAGCCTTAAAGTGCTGTTTGAAGTATGGAAAATATTTAAAGAATTATTCTTACTGCCAATAAGTGCAGTGCAAATAGTACAGTCTGTCCTGCACTGCTCCATATCTCTCCGCGGCAGCCAGTCTCATTTGTGGCGTCACTCTCTGCAATTACATTCAGGCCAGTCCAGGACGGATCGCGCTTAGCGCTGTTTTGAAGCGGCACGTCCTGGGCCGGTTTCTTTGCTCTACCTGCTGTATTGTTGTGGTCTGCTTGTGCTGGCTCGATGCCAGTGGTGGATTAATATGATCTTAGGCCCTGGGCTGTACATAAGTTATGGGCCCACATCCCACACGTAAGTATCACCTACATGTCAAAGTATATCACATGCCACTCTGCAGACTGTCTCTTAGCCTGATCATCTGCTGCCACATTAACACTTCCCCACAGCCCCCACCACAGTAATTTACATAGATTGTAAGACCAACATTACCAATAATACCCCCATACTGTTACTGAATAATACCCCATACTGTTACTGAATAATACCTCCATACTGATACTAAATAATACCTCCATACTGTTACTGAATAATACCTCCATACTGTTACTGAATAATACCCCCATACTGTTACTGAATAATACCCCCATACTGTTACTGAATAATACCTCCATACTGTTACTGAATAATACCCCCATACAGTTACTGAATAATACCCCCATACAGATACTGAATAATACCCCATACAGATACTGAATAATATCCCCATACAGATACTGAATAATACCCCCATACTGTTACTGAATAATACCCCATACTGTTACTGAATAATACCTCCATACTGATACTAAATAATACCTCCATACTGTTACTGAATAATACCCCCATACTGTTACTGAATAATACCCCCATACTGTTACTGAATAATATCCCCATACTGTTACTGAATAATATCCCCATACAGTTACTGAATAATACCTCCATACTGTTACTGAATAATACCCCCATACTGTTACTGAATAATACCCCCATACGGTTACTGAATAATACCCCCATACAGTTACTGAATAATACCCCCATACTGTTACTGAATAATACCTCCATACTGTTACTGAATAATACCCCCATACTGTTACTGAATAATACCCACATACTGTTACTGAATAATATCCCCATACAGTTACTGAATAATACCCCCATACTGTTACTGAATAATACCTCCATACTGTTACTGAATAATACCCCCATACTGTTACTGAATAATACCCCCATACGGTTACTGAATAATACCCCCATACTGTTACTGAATAATACCCCCATACTGTTACAGAATAATACCCCCATATTGTTACTGAGTAATACCTTTATACTATTACTGAATAATACTTCCATACGGTTACTGAATAAAACTACCAAACCATGATCACATATTACTACAACATAGTGTCAGAAAAAACCCACCATACTGTTCGTGAATAAATCACACTATATATAGACCAATATTACCACCATATTACTACCTTATAGAGGTAGATGCCAGTTATACACAAGATATCTGCAGACCATATAAGTGATTACAGTATAGTTATATCGAGTGACTATTGTGGGAAATTTACGTTTTTAAAATTTTTATACTGCTTTTTTTTGGCAGGTTCCGCTGGAGCGTTTGGAATACGTCGTAGATTCATTGGACTACTCCGATGATCTACTTTTTTAAAAAAAAAAAAATGGTGAAAGAGGGTTGCAAGGGGGAGTTTAGATTTCAATAAAAGTTTTTCTTATGTCTGTTTTTTTTAATACTTTATTATGGCCTTGGTAATGGCTGTTGTCTGATTGAGAGCGTCTATTACTAAGAAGGGGCTTCGTGTTAGCCAGTAAAAAGGCTATCACTAACCCCTATTATTACCCCGGTTCTCACTGCCGCGAGGGGAGTACGATCCAGTACCCGACCATCTGAAGCGACGGTAAGGCAGCAGGGTGGCCACAGGCTGGTTTTACCAGGCTGGGAAGGGATAAAAAACTTGGCCCTTCCCACCCTGGTGATGCTAGGCTGCAGCGGCTGTATTGTATCTGGCTGGTTGTGAAAAATAGTGGGAACCCCACGTCTTTTAAAAAAAAAAAATAATAGAAAAAAAATTACGTGAGATCCCCTCCATTTTTCATAACCAGCCAGATACAATAAAGCAGCAGCAGCCTAGTATTACCAGTGTGGGAAGGGCCATGGTTTTTGGCCATTTCGAGCCTGATAGTACCAGCCTGCGGCCACCCCAGTACCCGCCCTTCTCTTCAGACGGTCGAGTGCTGGATCGTACCCAGCTCTTCCCGGTACTCCTGGTGGCGGTGGGTACCGGGGTAATAATAGGGGTTAGTGATGGCCTTATTACTGGCTAACACTAAGTCCCTTCTTAGTAATGGACGCTCTCAATCAGACAGCAGCCATTACTAAGGCGGTAATGAAGTATTAAAAAACAGAGACATAAAGAAATTTATTTTATTGAAATGACAACTCTTCCACAGAATCCACTTTAACCATTTTATTAAAAAAATAAAAATAAAGCTTAAATCAGCGAAGTAGTCCAACGAATCTACGACGTAGTCCAAATGGTCCAGCGGAACCTGCAAAAAAAAAATTAGCAGTATGAAAAATAAAAATAAAGTTGGCTGCCCCCACAGACATATGAATAAATAGCTACCTTCGGGAACATATTAAAATAATTAGAAAAATTAGGCCCATAAAATAAAACATATCAAATAAAAGAAAATAATTATAACACCTTTCTTTTAAAGAGAACGTTTCACCTCCCCATACATGTACAGCTGAGTGCAGCATGTAATGGGGAGGGCTGCACAAACTCTGGGGCACTTTAGATTTTTTTCTTAGCCTCCTTCGTTATTTAGATATCAGTGCTGTAATATTTGGCGCCCGATATTTAAATAACCCCATGAACGGTCAATGGGGAGGTAATTGGCAAGGGGGCGTGTAACATCGCCATGACACTGCCCAATCAGCTACGGTCAGCGTTACAGCAAGAGCTGGAGAGAGCGCGTGCGCGCAGCTCCGCTACCACTAAGTAACACGAGCGGAGAAGAAGAGTGTGAATTCTTCTTCTTCTATTCCATGGCATCAGAGCTGTGCGCGCACGCATGCTCTCACTCTTTAGCTCTCGGCAGACAAGGACGATAAGACTGATCTCTCACCTGAGATCACAGTCTTGTACTTGCCTGCCGAGAGCTGAAGAGTGAGAGCGTGCGCGCGCATATGATCTCCTCTCTCCAGCTCTTGCTGTTGACATTGTCCGTAGCGGATTGGGCAGTATCACAGCGATGTTACACGCCCCCTTGCCAATTACCGCCCCATTGGCAGTTCATGGGGTTATTTAAATATTGGGCGCCAAATATTACAGCACAGATATCTAAGTAAGGAAAGAGGGTAGGAAAAATATATATAAAGTGCCCCAGAGTTTGTGCAGCCCTCCCCATTACATGCTGCACTCAAATGCAAATCTGTGGGCAGGTGAAAGATTCTCTTTAAAGTTTAACAACTTTTTAAAAAACTTTTGACATGTCAGAAGTTTTGATCAGTGGGGTCCGAACACTGAGACCCTCCACTAGTCACTAAAACTAAGCAGCAGAAATGCTCGGGTGAGCGGTGTGCCGCTTCAATTCTGCTTGGCTTTCCTTGGAGCAGTGTACGGGCTCAATAGAAAGTCTAGGAGTCCGTACACAGTGCAGTTCCTAACGCCATTCAGTGTCACTATGTCACACGTGGCGCAGATAACGTTATGATGCCGTGATGCTGAAAGGTGTCAGAACCCGTGCTGTGCCCAGACCCAACTCAGGAGCGAGGTCATTAAGTATACTATTCCAAAAAATTCCGGGGGGGGTTTCCAAACGCATACTTTTCAAACCAATTTGTTTTCATCACGCTCCCGTCTGTTTTTCACGCTACAGGTATTGGTCTGGATGTATCCACCAGCCGAGCCCTTTATATTACAAGTTCTAATAAAAAAAGGGCTACGCGATATATGCTGACCACTACTGGAAGTGTAAAAACCAGCGTAGAAAGTGCCACACTCAGTGCCCCTTGCAGATGGTGCCCGACACTGCCCCTGTAGATAGTGCTACATGCAGCCTATGCAGATAGTGCCACACACTGCCCCCTGTAGATAGTGCCACACAGCACCCTGTAGATAGTGCCATACACCCCCTTATAGTGTCACACATTCCCAAGGGCCACACACCCCTTGTAGAAAGTGGCATAACCCCGTTTCTGTATAGTGCTACACACAGCCCCCTGTAGATAGCACCAAAACACCTACCTTCTGTATTTAGTGGTACACACCCCCCTGCCCGATAATGCCACCCCCTGTAGATAGTGCCACACACCCCATGTAGCTAGTGCCACACACAGCTCCTCTTGTACATAGTGCCACATACAGCCCAACTTGTGGATCGTGCCACACAACCCCTTTATAGATAGTGCCACACTCTCCCCTTTGTAGATAGTGCTATACACACACACATTTGTAGACAGTGCCACACCCCACCCTGAAGATAGTGCCACTCAGCCCGCTGTATATAGTGCCACAGACAGCCCTCTTATAGATAGTGCCACACAATCCCCCCTTGTAGATACTGCCACGCTTCCCCCTTTGTAGATAGTTCCACACAGCCCCCATAGATAGTGCCCTGGTGCCCCCAAACAAATAAAAACACTTATACTCACCTAGCCCCATTCACGCCAATTATGGAGCTTCACAGCCTCCTCAACCCTGCAGCCTTTGAGGCGCAGAGACAGGATACTTGCATAGGCCGGCACGAGCCAGTAATGTCATCGCGCTGGCATGCACAGAGATCTTGTCCCTGTGTCTTATAGGCTGCAGTCCTAACGTGGCCTGTAGCCTAGTGAATGGCAGAGCAGGGAGCAGGCCAATGCCCGGTGCTAGCAACATCACCAGTATTGAAGGGCCTTACGGCCCTGGTAGCTGGAGGGTTTCCGAGTAACTTGACACCCCCCTGCATGCATCCTTTACTGTTACTATAGTAACAGGGTCCCATGTAGTTTATTACATAGGCCCCGGTTACTACAGTAACAGTCGATAGATGTGGTGCTGGGGGTCGTGGGCTCCTATAGCTGTGGGGCTTGGTTGCAATTGTGACCACTGCAACCCCCATAGCTATGCCACTGGCGCCAGGAAACTCCTGACGTCACATTCCATATATGGACAATGACATCAGGAGCAGCGCAGGATTCCCTGGGCAGGGTGCTAGCTGATGCTCTGTCCTGGTGCTCCAGTGCTATGGAGGCTCCTGAAGTCACTGTCCATATATGGACAGTGACATCAGGAGCAGTGCTGGAGTCCCAACACTAGCAGATGCTTTTCTCGGGGACTCCTGCAACAGGCAGGGGCATAGCTAAGGGCGCACCGGCCCCCGTGCAAAAGTCCTTCTTGGGCCCCCCAACTTCTCTTTATTGCCAGCAGACACATGTGATACCACATAGTAGGCTTAGATAAAAGGACAGTATTCTTATACTTACCCTCCATATATGGACACTAACATCAGTAGTTTCCACAGTGACGGTGTCCCTGGGCAGAGCGCTAGTAGATGCCAGTCAGTCAGGGCACAGTTCATTGTTTTTTTTTAAGGAACATTTTTTTTTTACAAAAAATGCTCCTGCAACCGCCCCCTCTACTGGACACCCTAGGCGCTGCACCACAGTGCCTAGTGGTAAATACGGGCCTGGCTGTTGCTGGCCTCATGGTAACTAGTAAGGGGTGGATAACTAATGCTGCATGCTTTTAAAAGCTTATATTTTCTAGAATTAGACATTTAAAGAATAACTACACTTATATTAAATATTTGGATCGGTGGGGTCCGGGTGCCGATATCCCCACCATTGCTGAAACAAAGGTGCAGAATGCTCAGGTAAGCGCTTTGCACCTTTGGCTGTGATCGGCACTCCCTGTCAAACTTAAGACGGCTCTTATAGATGTTCTATGTGTGCCATCTACAGCCTGACGATGATCGCTGATCACAGGCGAAGGAACCCCACTAATCTGAACTTTTGATATCTCTATGACATATCAAGTTTGATGAAAGTGTAGTTCCTATTTAAGCTTTATACAATGGCAAAACTAGTAATAAATTAGTAAATTTGTAAACAAGTAATACATTTACAAACAATTAATAGACAACTAATACATTTTTTAAGCCACAGTTATTAATCCATGACTTTACAGGAAGCTAGACTGTAAAAAAAAATCTAAACGTTGGGAACTTTGCTTGACCTTTTTCCAGTTAAACTTGTGTACAGTCTAGTCATTTACGCAGAAGTCTATGTGCAGTGTGATGAATGCACCAGAACAGGAGGGAGGACAGCGGAATATAAGAAAGCCCGCATGCTGTCTGGGAAGAGCACCATGATGACATTCAAGGATACTTGTAAATGAATTCAATAATGCTTCTATTGTTCGGCCACAAAACAGACACTAGAGATAGCAAATAAAAGCAGAGGAAAAATAAATTATTTAAAAACTCAGCATCTGATTTATTTATTTATTTCGCTTTAAATATTTCCCTTGTGTGAAAACACTAATAGAACCAGTACAGTTTATTCCATCCCAGATTGTACAGTTAAATATTCAGGGATGTATTTTGGTTGTTATGAACATGTAAATCTAAATTATTGATTTTTCATTTCTGTTTACTACAATGTTCTACCGCTTAAGTGAACACATCGTAGAGTCTTCCTAGGAGAGTTTCACTGGCAAAGTGTGTAATAATGGTAAAGAAGTGCAAAGATTATAATAATGTTCTGCTTAAAGCGACTCTCCGGTCCACTCTGTGCTGTGCCAAAATGGCAGCATCCCTTCTTAGACTATGACTCTGAAAAACTCCCACTGTTTTCGGATTGGCCAGAGCTGCTCGCGCTAGCAGTTCTGTCCAATCCATGAACAGAGGGAGTGTCTTAGTCTGAGAAGCGCTGTGGCCATTTTGATACAAGACAGAGGGGACCCGAAAATGGCGGATCCACAGCAGAGGGGCACAGCTGGAGGGCACCAGGTAATATTACACCATATACCCCATCACATTTATAATTTTATTCTGAGACCGGAGGGTCGCTTTAATGTTCTGCAACAGTATCTTATTTTACAGCATTTACAGACATTTCATAATTTATATTTTAAATCATTTTTTTTCTAGGTTGGAGTGATTTTGATAATAGCGCAAAGACAGCGGTATGGATATAGTATTTAGCATCGCTTCCTGCAGCTAATCAGAAAACATATGCTCTTTTATCACCTGTGATATGGCATAGGCAGAATACCGGCAGCCATAAACAGTTGTGTTATTTCTATACTTGTATAAAGAATAGCTAAGGTTAATGGATACTAATGAACTTGAACATTTTTAAATACTAACGTTTTTTTAAAATTACAGGTTTGCACTGTAAATGTTTTTTATTAACATTTTTATAAAAAAAATTGTTTACAACAAATAAAGAAAAAACATTCAAAGCCATATTGAACACTTTGCACACTTTGCAAATTAAAAGAAAAGGAAGTATAAATCAAAGTTGGCCCAACCAGGCACAAATCATATATAGTAAACATCTTCATTGAAATGTAGACATTACAAAACTTGTGACACAGTACAATGACCGAGAAGACACGAACAATATACCATAACAAAAACCATCTAAGATGGCAGCATTTATCCCCAAAATTGAAGAACCCCTAAGCAAATTTACAAAAAACTGTTTCCAAGGTTGCCAGATCTTTAAAAAGGCATTTCTGGAGTCGAGTTCCAATGAGACATCTCTTCAAATCTATATATTTGATCGCAGACTAGTTTTTTAAAGTTTTAAAAAATGAAAGGTTTGTTAACCAGACTTTCTGACTTGGTTTTTGAAAAATAGTCTATGCTTTTTATTTATTTGGATGGAGAAAAGGCCAACTCTGTAAATTATAAGAATTTAAAAGGATGTTCTTAAAGTATGTGGTCATATACATTGATACGCCCAACAAATGTGTCTACATAGGGCTTATATCAAAGAGAGAATGGGATAATACATGTCTGAACCTTCGCATTTTCATTAGTTGTGATCTAAGGGTCCTTTTAAACGGCCCTATATGGGCTATGAAAACGAGCGCTGATCAATGCGACAGCTCTTCAATCGGCGCTCCGTTTACTCCTTTCAGAAGGAGATATGATCGGTAATGCATGGGGATGAACGATCATTACGATCGTTACTACACCTGTGTCTGCTGGTATAAATGAGAATATGTATGGTTTAAACTTAGTGCCCAGCTTGGCTGCCCACAGGTATTCATAGAATTGCAATATCTTGCAAACTCTGTGTACCTTTATACATGGACCTGTGCAAATTTCTGTATATATAACATCTGTAGTTGGTGAACTCAGAATCCAACATCATTTAATGTTTTTACCATTGCTTGGATTGTGAGAAATAGAAAAATTTGTAAATACTTTGTGTGTTACAGGCCCTTAGAACCGTTTGAAGGAAAGATCAGTATCAATTTATGATCCTAAACTGAATTATAGTCAAACAGTTCATTCTAATATGCAACCCTCCAAAAAATGGCGCAATACATAAAACAATGAATAATCACTTTATTAAAGCATGTATGAATCAACACAATTACCATAAAACAAAAAACACCCATCAAATTACTGAATATCTCATATGACAGAATGAAACATCTACATGGTCCAATAATCTCAATGCAAACACGGGGTCCACAAAGTTTGTACCTTCTGTAATTTGGTATTTTAGGATAGTTCTTTGAATCATATGTGCTAATTCTAACATTCGATTTATGTAAGTTATCTACAGTCACAACCCTTCTTTCTTTCAAATACACAAAAATGGTCCATTATATTTTAGTTGTGTTATTTGTCAATCACATACTCAAATGCTCAGCTGAACTTCTTTGTACTTCTGAATACAGTGCAGATA
Source organism: Rhinoderma darwinii (assembly GCF_050947455.1). Taxonomy (NCBI): domain Eukaryota; kingdom Metazoa; phylum Chordata; class Amphibia; order Anura; family Rhinodermatidae; genus Rhinoderma; species Rhinoderma darwinii. Next base: position 418,900,874 of record NC_134688.1, read on the forward strand.
ATAAAGAACAAAATAATGATCCAAGTTGATTGCTGTCATTTCCACTTTAATGGAAAAAAATCTTACATTTGGAATCTATATTTTTTTTCATTAATTTTCTATGACTCATGCAGAACAGAATACAACTAAATAGAGTTTCACTATTAAATTAATCATTTCTTAAAATGGATGAAACGCAAATAATATTCTTTGCATGTTTTCACTAGTGCCGTTGTTAACATCAGTATTGCTTTTTCAGGAATTATTGTCTCATATATAAGGTGAGATTAAAGGGAATGTCTCATATATTTTATTTTAGTTTCATTAATTAGATGTAAATGCGTTTGTTATTTTAAAATGTTGGAGTTATTTATTTTATTTTATAAACTTCCCTGTGTCGGCCATATTGTAGACACACACTTCCTTCCTGTATTGTCTGTATAGACAGTACAGCAGGGTGAGTGCGCTTTATGGCAGCTGAAGTTAATGAGAAATAATTGCCAGATGAATGATACAGACTATTACAGTCTCTAGAGTCCACCCAAGAGTTAAAATCTTATTTTTTTCTTTTTCAGGAAAATCTATCCAAAAATCATGGACAGACAACATAACCATAATGAATCAAAGACTATAAGTAATTTATTTCTATAGCATAGAATACTGATGTAAACACATTAGCAGCATGTAGTGCCACCTCGAAAATGATAATTATAATCTTCCGAATTTGTAAAAGCTCCTCAAACGTAAAATTAATTGCATCTATTTTTTTAGGGACACTGGAAAAAAGTATCCTAACTTTATGGACTGTTGAAGAATTTAGGGACGGGGGGAAGCCCTACCTCTCCCCCAGATACAGGAAGTAACGTAGGAGATGTGCTGTATACTTGGACTTATCTGTGTATAGTGTTGATATTCTGTTTTATGTAGGCCTCCAGCAGTGCAACAAAGTTGTATTCTAATCCCCGTCTCTCTGTCTCAGTCTAGACAGTAAAGCTGACAAGTGAGCTACAGAAAGCAAGAAGCGTTAGCCTATTTTGTCTGCTCCAGCGCCCAGTATGGAAAGTAGAATATTTCAAGATTGGTTTTTTTTATATATTTTTATATGGATAGTCACATAACATTTAAAAAAAAAATATGTTACAGAGCAGGACTTCAATATTTATTTATATTAAAAACAGTCACTGGGCTGTGATAACATTAGACTTAAGAAAATAGTGTGGTTGCCATCTTTCACCATTGAAATAATTTCATAAATGTCTGATCAAAATTCAAAAGAGCTCCACAGCAGTATGTGGAAAATTAATAAAGACCTACCTGAAAGTAAATTAAAACTTTGAAAATGCAACCTACTTTGAGTATGTGGAAAATTGCAAGTATATCAGGTCCTGTAATTTGAGGCAATTATTTATAAGAACCATGGATGCCGGACTAAATTTGATATGATAGGAAATCTTATATAACTTTCCCCTACTAATTATTCTGCTCCGTGTCACATTTCTGAAACCATTCCATGAACAATTTTTGCAGTGTGTCAGGGAGCATCCTGTTAATAGAGGTCACTGAGATTAGGCAATACCGTCGCTGTGAACAGGTCTGCAATAATGTTTAGGTAGATGGTCCGTGTCAAGGTAACATCCACACGAATGCCAGGATCAAACTTCTCCTAGAAGAACATTGCTCAGAGTATCACACTGCTTTTGTGGACTTGCCTTCTTCCCATAGTGCATCACGGTGCCATCTCTTCCCTAGGTAAGTGACACACACGCACCTGGCCATCCACATAATGTAAAATCATCAGGATTTATCAGACCAGGCCACCTACATCCATTGCTGCATGTTCCAGTTCTGATGCTTACATACCCATTGTAGGTGCTTTTGGCGGTCAGCAGGGATTATGAGCACTCTGACCGGTTTGAGGCTTCGTAGCCCCAAACACAGAAAACTGAGATGCAATGTGTTCTGACACCTTTCTATCATAGCTAGCATCAACTTCTTCAGCTATTTGTGCTACAGTACAGGAGCTCTTCTGTGGAATCGGACCAGATGTACTAGCCTATGATCTTCAAGCACATCAATGAGCCTTGAATGCCCATGACCCTGTCGTTGGTTTACCGGTTTTCCTTCCATGGACCACTTTTGGCAGGTTCTAAGCACTGCATACCGGGAACACCCCACAAGACCTGATGTTTTAGAAATGGTCTGACCCAGTCACCCAGCCATCACAATTTGGCCCTTGTCACTATTCTGCTTACTCTTGCCCATTTTTTCTGATTCCAACACCTAAACTTCTAGAACTGACTGTACACTTGCTGCCTAACAAATTCCACAACTTGACAGATGTAATGAGGTCAACTGGAGCAGTGCACCCACTGGGTCATTAACGGATTTGGCTTAGAGCTAAATGAGGGAGCAGAGAATCTAAACGATTGTGTGTTCTTAACCCTTAACCCCCGCAAGGCAGTATGAAATTACTCATAGGGGATTCCCAGGTCGCTACCCCAGGAGTAGTCCCACTTAACAGCGGCTTGTGCATAAATGGAGAGTAGACACTTGAATATGGCATCAAGGCTGCAGGCAGGGATTGTAGTCAGGCAGAGCATGGGTCGAGGCAGGCGGAGTTTGGTCATAAATGCTGGAAAGGCAGTGGTTAGGATGCGCAGCAGACAGGAAGACGTGGTCAAATACACAGTCGGGTCTATAACAGATGAAACAGGAACAGACAACTTTATTGCTGAGGCAATGAAAGATACGATAAAGGTACTTAAGAATTATTTGGCACTGGCTGAAATTAGAGGCATTTAGCGCACACTGGCCCACTGGCCCTTTAAGAGGCCAGAGCAGCAAGATGAAGAAGGTGATTGGCAGATGGGGGGAGGAAGGTGAGCCAATGTGTGGTTGCAAAAAGTGCCATTGTAACGATATAATTAATGTCATTCATCTTAGTGGTTTTAATGCTATGGCTGAACTGTGTATAACAGTATAAGGCCCTGTTTACATCGCTCCAATAGCATGACGAAGGGAAAAAAATTGTGTCCTTTTGGTAGTTGGTAGTACTGGATGCGGTAGAGGCAGCGGCTCATCATGGGGAGAGGAGTGGGCACGGAGGAGCAAGAGGCTGTTTATGCGACACATACTGTATGCCTATACAGTGTGATACGATGCAGCTTTCCATTGGAGGTATACGTCGGAAATTCAGTAGTTGCAAACATTGGTATAATCATCTGTCTCTTTTTAATTGACAAGTATGTCACAAGCACCGAAAATAAATATAGAAAGTAGAATATCATTGTTTTGGACTGTAAGGTCCACGTAACCTCACTCTGATAACTAAAAAAAAAAAAAATCTCCCTACTAGAGACATCATTTCTCGAAATAGGTTCGTTCTTCGTGTGCGTCTCTAATACATGTGGGGTATTGATCTAAACAGGCAATCTTCTACTGTGGCCATTGTTAATTAGGCCATCATGGGGTCGCCATGACCTACACAAAATCCAATGCAAGGTTGTCCTGGTTGTTTCTTAGATACGGAGCAGGTGCTGAAACATTAAGCATCCCATCTAATAACAGAAATAGATAAAGTGTCCGACTTTATCTATTGAAGATAAGCTCTTCAGGCATGGACACACTGTACTAATAATGTCCTGGTTTCTAGAATGCTGTCATCTTAGTTACAATTATTTCCAACATTAATTTGACATACAATGTTTGCCAATGGAAACTGTACACAGGAAAGATTAGATACAGTATAGTAATTATAATGTTGTTGTCATACAAAGTTATGTAGGTACAGCAGCGTTCCGGTCAGCAAATAAATTGTCAATGACAGAACTTTCCATGACTGTCAAACATTAATTATACTAGAACCTTTTCCATTAAATATTACAGAAGCTATAGTAATTGTCAGTAGGTTTTATGAAATATCAGAAAATAATGTTAATTCCTATTTACATTGTCATCTCTAACATTTCTGCCATTTAGAAAAGATGTGGGAAGCTAGATTAAAACTAAAATTCCACCCTTAAATAATAATATATTAGAGAATTGATCAAATTGCATGTAACGTTTTTTGTCAGTATCATTCCCGGTAGCAACAGGGCCATATTGATAAGAACAGACAGGGCTTCTATGGGAACTCAGATTATCAGCAGACTATAGGATACCATTTAGAGGTTTATAAGCCAGCTCTTTCCATGAATCACAAGTCTCAAACTTTTATCGGAATACTCCTGAAGCCAAATTACTTTAAGGAAATTCTAATTAGATGATTCTCATGATGACAACTCCTTTCAATATGCCCTATTAATACCTATGGACATATTACAGGGGGGTCCCACAACTATGTCACAGCAGAGAGCCACTTACAAACAGTGGCCGCTTCAGGGGAAATGTATGGCTAGACGTCGCTATTGGCAATTAGCTAGTTACCCGGCCAAGTTCTGATTTTCAGTCGCAGAAATGACAGCAAATTTCTCCCTATTATGGTTTGACTGAACCATGATACGAAGAAAGCCGTCAATCAGTAGCGTCAGGACGAAGGGATCATCAACTCATGAATATGCCATACTCCTTCCTCAGAGCGCTCACATCGCACTGCAATGTTTAAATTGTAAGTTACAATACCAATACCACATAACTATCACACATAAGTGACAGACGGCAGGGTGTCTGTCACTACTGAGGCCAGAATAAAGTTGCTGACAGGTTCCAAAGAATGGAAATGGGGAGAGCGCGAGAAAAAACAAGAGAATGAGTGAGAACGACTGCAGATTACTCTTCCCTGCCTACTATTTACCATATTACTCTACATCGATTTTTCTTTCATTCACAGAGATGGTACTTTTCTCCAGTAAGACGTATTAATGTTTCGTATATTTACAGATTCTACTGCCTTATGCAAAAAAAATAAGAAATCACTATAAAATGATAAGCTTTAAAACATACCTAATTCTTCAGGAGATTTTCAGAATAAGGCTCAGTTCACATCTCGTTTTGTACACACGATTGTAGTATACGCAGAAGTATAGATTTAAAAATTTACAAAAAGGTATGCGTTTGCAACATCTGTTTACATTGTTTTTGTGATATACGTCGTATGTTTTAATACACTTGTGTTAATTCTTACTTCCAGATACGTATACGTTTTTTGCTCTTCTGACAAATTAATAAAGATTAGTAAACTCAAAATATAAAGGAAGAAGTAGTTGTAGTGTTTTTTTGGCACCAGTACTGAGGGGCTTGGCAGGGGGAGACACTGTTTTGTCTCAATCTTGGTCATTTTCCATATATGGTGACAAAAAGTATACATTTTACGTATGCATATGTAGGGTTTAAGATTGCACACGTCATTTATATGTTGCCATTGAATTCACTGCAAATAAATATGTATACATGTAACATACGTTTTGGAAACGTACTGAAAAGCATACTAGACTAAGATTTTTAGGACTTTGAAAAAAAAGTGCATGTCTAAGCTGTCATATGTTTGTACATGAGAAATAACACTATTTCTGGCTATTATATGACTTGTATTCTGCATTATTTAGCAGTTTTCCCCTCTGCAGTCTCTATCTCTAATTTTCAGTTGTCTTAAAGCTAGTGGGCAGAGCCTAATGGTTAGTCTTCTATACAGTGCACACAGAGAAAGAGAATCCTGCTCTCCTATCTCTATCTATCACATATATGCAGAAGCTGTAGCAGTATAGAGGAGACTACACAGCAGTAATGAGCGTTGTAGCTGAGAATCCAGCACTGGGGTGACAGACTGCTGGTAAGATTTATGTGTCCCTCATTCTGCTACATCTTCCTCCCCTGCTCACCCCTCCACCCTCCATAGACTTACATGAAGCGTGTCTGTTGATGACCTACTCTCTCTGCTCCCTCCTCGCACCCCCCCTTTTCATGGACTTTTATGGAGTGGCATTGAAGTGACACACCCCCACCTTCTGCAGTCTGCCAATTCTGCTCTGTAACCAGGGATGGACTTTGCTTGATGTTCTGCTTGCCCAGCTATATCAATATTGAAGACCAGCACTAAGCTCAACTTAAAAGATTTTATGTAATTATTATATAACATTATACATGTTCCTAGAAATCAAAACTACACCTTCCTATTATTTGGTTAACACATTTTCTGAGATAAAATGACTATGTGTTAATGCTTGTAATTTATTCATGTAAATACATTTGTAATATACTTACATTTTCCAAATTGGCCCTGTTTCCAGATGCTGTCGTGGGGTACTTGACATCACTCTTTGGCCGCTGTGTTGATCTTAAATTCTTTTCCGGGTATACATCATGTCACTTATGACTTGCCGTGTATGGGCTGTTCTGCTGTACAGCCCATAACACGCATGCGCGGTCCCCACTGTTAACTCGAGAACACAAGTGACATGTCGTATAACCGGAAAAGAATTGAAGATCAACACAGTTGTTAGAGAGTGACGTCATCCGTGAAGTACCCCATGGCAGCATCTGGAAACGGGACCAATTTGGAAAATGTAAGTATATTACAAATGCATTTACATTAATAAATTACAAGCATTAACACAGTCATTTTATCTCGAGAAAACCCCTTTAAGTTTAAGGCAATATTTTTTTAAACCTTCCTACTATAGAATGCTCCCCATTAAAAAGTGTAGCTGCATGCATTGCAAGTCTATAAATTGGTAACAATGATGTCTATTTATAGTGACTTAGGAAATGTGACCCTCAGCCTCTTAAAAGTGTATATGCTTTTTCTGTGGTTGAACACGAGCAATGAACCTGATACAAGGTTGAATACAATGTAACGTGTCACAAGGCAATAGTAGCTGGAAGGTCACACGTAATGATACAGGGGATGGTAGAAGAAAATGTGTCTGTCTGCTATCTGTGTGTCATAGAATGGGTAAAATGATTGTTAAAGAGGCTCTGTCACCAGATTTTGCAACCCCTATCTGCTATTGCAGCAGATAGGCGCTGCAATGTAGATTACAGTAACGTTTTTATTTTTTAAAAACGAGCATTTTCGGCCAAGTTATGACCATTTTTGTAATTATGCAAATGAGGCTAGCAAAAGTCCAAGTGGGTGTGTTTAAAAGTAAAAGTCCAAGTGGGCGTGTATTATGTGCGTACATCGGGGCGTGTTTAATACTTTCACTAGCTGGGCGCTCTGAAGAGAAGTAACATCCTCTTCTCTTCAGAACGCCCAGCTTCTGACGGTGCAGATCTGTGACGTCACTCACAGGTCCTGCATCGTGACGGCCACATCGGCACCAGAGGCTACAGTTGATTCTGCAGCAGCATCAGCGTTTGCAGGTAAGTCGATCTGAGTAAATACAGTCAGCCATAAGGCTACATTGACATGTAGCAATTTTAATTACCATATGACCAAGAATGTCAAAACAAAAAGTGATAAATTGCTATGTGTAAAACCTCAAAATAATCAGAAATGTCCAATTATCTGACCTGTATATTTGTTTTTACCACTCTTATCTCTCATATTGGCATTTAACATGTAAACTGAAGTCTGAACAGAAAAATGCAACATTATGAATATTTACTATCTATTTTTAACAATAAGAGCAAATTTTCCTGTGCCCATCCTAGCAAATGTAAATGAAAAAGATGTCCTGATAATAAGATTGGTACTAAAAACGCTCTATTCAAATCTAACCTACATCCTAGAGGAGAGGTAGCCAGATTTTAGAGATACGGCATGCCACTAAGAATGTATTTCATATCATTTTGGTTCAACATACCAGACACAGAACAGAATAATGGTGATATTTTGGATGACAATTAAACAGATTGTACCTTATAATAAAATTTGACCAGCATGTATTTGAACAGGTTAACATTCTTAAAGGTTCACTATGAGCTCATACACACACATATATATATATATATATATATATATATATATATATATATGTATATATATATATACACAGTGAAGGAAATAAGTATTTGATCCCTTGCTGATTTTGTAAGTTTGCCCACTGTCAAAGACATGAACAGTCTAGAATTTTTAGGCTAGGTTAACTTTGCCAGTGAGAGATAGATTATATTTAAAAAAAACAGAAAATCACATTGTCAAAATTATATATATTTATTTGCATTGTGCACAGAGAAATAAGTATTTGATCCCTTTGGCAAACAAGACTTAATACTTGGTGGCAAAACCCTTGTTGGCAAGCAGAGCAGTCAGACGTTTTTAGTAGTTGATGATGAGGTTTGCACACAAGTTAGATGGAATTTTGGCCCACTCCGCTTTGCAGATCTTTGTCGCTTGGCAACTCGGATCTTCAGCTCCCTCCATTAGTTTTCGATGGGATTAAGGTCTGGAGACTGGATAGGCCACTCCATGACCTTAATGTGCTTCTTTTTGAGCCACTCCTTTGTTGCCTTGGCTATATGTTTCGGGTCATTGTCGTGCTGGAAGACCCAGCCACGAGCCATTTTTAATGTCCTGGTGGAGGGAAGGAGGTTGTCACTCAGGATTTGACAGTACATGGCTCCATCCATTCTCCCATTGATGCGGTGAAGTAGTCCTGTGCCCTTAGCAGAGAAACACCCCCAAAACATAATGTTTCCACCTCCATGCTTGACAGTGGGGACGGTGTTCTTTGGGTCATAGGCAGCATTTCTCTTCCTCCAAACACGGCGAGTTGAGTTAATGCCAAAGAGCTAAATTTTAGTCTCATCTGACCACAGCACCTTCTCCCAATCACTCTCAGAATCATCCAGATGTTCATTTGCAAACTTCAGACGGGCCTGTACATGTGCCTTTTTGAGCAGGGGGACCTTGCGGGCACTGCAGGATTTTAATCCATTACGGCGTAATGTGTTACCAATGGTTTTCTTGGTGACTGTGGTCCCAGCTGCCTTGAGATCATTAACAAGTTCCCCCCGTGTAGTTTTCGGCTGAGCTCTCACCTTCCTCAGGATCAAGGATACCTCACGAGGTGAGATTTTGCATGGAGCCCCAGATCGATGTCGATTGACAGTCATTTTGTATGTCTTCCATTTTCTTACTATTGCACCAACAGTTGTCTCCTTCTCACCCAGCGTCTTACTTGTGGTTTTGTAGCCCATTCCAGTCTTGTACAGGTCTATGATCTTGTCCCTGACATCCTTAGAAAGCTCTTTGGTCTTGCCCATGTTGTAGAGGTTAGAGTCAGACTGATTAATTGAGTCTGTGGACAGGAGTCTTTTATACAGGTGACCATGTAAGACAGCTGTCTTTAATGCAGGCACCAAGTTGATTTGGAGCGTGTAACTCGTCTGGAGGAGGCTGAACTCTTAATGGTTGGTAGGGGATCAAATACTTATTTCTCTGTGCACAATGCAAATAAATATATATAATTTTGACTATGTGATTTTCTTTTTTTTTTTTTTTTATATAATCTATCTCTCACTGGTAAAATTAACCTAGCCTAAAAATTCTAGACTGTTCATGACTTTGACAGTGGGCAAACTTACAAAATCAGCAAGGGATCAAATACTTATTTCCTCCACTGTATATATATATTATGCCTCCATGTGGTATGGATCAATAATACAGCACCCATGGTGTACCTCAGTGTGTCTTCAACTGTATACACAGGCATACAAAGATTTTTCTCACGGTTTCCATAAAATCCACGAGAAAGAAATTGTGGCATGTGCTGATACACAGGTAGTCACCGAGGCACTATAACAGAGTTTATTTTTATATTTCACTTTAAGAACGCATCAGGGTAGAAAAAGAAATAAATTACATGTGTATATATATATATATATATATATATATATATACACACATTTTTATTTATCTAGTTAGTAGAAAAGTAGTACCATTTTCCAGACTGTTACCTAAAACAGAACAAAATGCCATTTAAAACACCACCTGGCCAGGTAATACAATGCAAAACATAATTTTAGCTTGTCCACATATCCAACCTAGTGGAAGATTATAGGAGTCATGTATATATGTACTTACAGAGAAAATTACAATATCAAGCAAGATAACATCATCTTAAAGAGAATCTAAAAATTTATATATAGAGCCTTCCATTGACAGCTAAACCTGAAATAGAATCAAATACGACTTCAATGAATGGAGGATATATCTTGTCAGTCCCCTTATATGCATTTCTCAAAGAACAATCTGGTTTCAAAGTTAATTCACATGTCCGCATGTCAAAATTAACATAAGGTCTCTATTAGTTTAGACCAAAGGAAAAGCAATTTATGCAAGTTAAGAATGAGCAGGGATCCCACTTATACTCATCTGCTGAAGGCTTCTTTTTTTTTTAGGTATATAGCTCCATGTCCAGACAAAATATAACACCGCTCTTTTCTATTTCCAAATAGATAAATTTCAGATACCCAGTAAACAGGAGGCTTTTCCAATACCCCAAAATTACCATGCTATATTGAAAAGTAATACTGTGTTCGTAGCATAAGAGTCCTGGTTTGGACAGGCCAAATTCGGGTTGAATGGTAGGTACGGCAGTAAGGTATACTGCGTGATATGGCGTTCAACCATACCGTAATGACTAGGGATTCCGGTTTGAATGGACCAAGTCCAGGTTGTGAGGGCCAGGATGGTGGGTAAAGCAGCGTGGTGTGCCACGTAGTGTGGCATTCAACCACGCTGAAGGCGCACGGCGTGATGACTTCACTCACGTCCGTACAGTAATTGGCTGACGCGTTTCATCCCCATTGGGACTTCCTCAGAGCCGCTGAGTCTATCCCCAGCATCCATGTACTTTATAGTGCTGTACTTAAAGGCAAAATGCCTATTAAATAATGTTAATACAAATGCACATACATTAATTTCACAAAATCGCTGAAATCTACAAATAATATTCAAGGCAAAGTATCTGTTTTATAACATTTATATGTATGTGTATATATTTATTCTACACTATCAAAATATTTCAATAATCTCAAACAGCCATCAAGAATTTAACACAATTCAAAGTTTAAGATAATTCAAAAGCCTTTTAAGGCCGAGAGGTGTCCGTCTCCCTCCAATGGAAAAAAGAAACAAAGAAACAGAAAATAAGAGGAAAAAGAGGGAAACAGAAAAAATAAATAAAAGAAGAGAGAAAAAGAAGAGGGGGAGTGGAGTCGGACCAGGGTAATGGAGCACCAGTCCCAGACATGCGTCCGTCTAGGGGCTAGGTCTCCACCCCCCTGGACAGGGCCCCACCAGTCCTACTAAAGTCAATCCAAACATTTTGAATATTAGTCGTTGACCAAAACTTCAAAGATTAGGGATTACGTCACTTCAAAATAGGTCAGGATTAGCCCAGGTTGGTAGGAAGCAGCCAAGGGTAGCTAACCACAAATCCGGACTCTGTCCCCACCATCCAAAGGCAGCCTTATAGTCAAGACTCAAGAGAATCATAGCCAATGTATTCCAGGTCTAAAGGTACCGGGAAGGATCCGTTCAGGATGGCAGGATGCCAGTTAGAAGCTTAAAAAAGCTCAGACCGGGTCTCCACCAGTCAGAAATTAGCCAAAAAAAAAACAGTAATCACAATGGTCTTTTTTATTAACAATAATCACTCATCTGGGAAAAGATGGATGACTCGATTCAGGGCCAGGTCCAGCACAGAATTTACCTGTACCAGACCAGGTACCTGCAACTCAAGGTCCATACATCCCCCTAAATTTTGATACATCAGAGAGGCCGAGGGTGGGTGGAAATCTACTGGGGCACCGATAAACAGTCATCCCAGCAGAGATCCAACCATTCCAGGCCAGTCCCAATACTGTGTCACAAAAAGATATTAAATTAAATTGTATTATTTAAATCCCCTGGAGATAAAGTGCCCAACGTATAGATCGCATGGTTTCCTTTTGTAACAGTAATCTATTTCTGTCACCACCACTTCTATATTCAGGTAGTTGGTAAATATTATTTGTTCATATTCTCACACTCAAAGGCTATATACATGTACTATATGCATTGTTTACCTACAGTATTCAATCCAGAAGTAGGGGGAACCATTGTATACACATGACATCCATCTACATATGTATAAAACATGTATATAGATGTGAGTTAGCTACAGGCATGTACAGTAATGTCTAGTTACAAACATAGCCGCCATATACATCTAGAGTCTATGTGATGGGAAGAAAGCGATCAGTCATAAAAGAAATACAATATAATACAATATAATGTACTTTATAGTATAAATCAGTGATTTCCAACCTTATTACAACAAGGGGATCCCTGAAAAAATTTCCACTTCCAGGGAAACCCTATTCACATTCCTACTGTACCTCAAAGATGCTTGGCATAAGGACTGGTAATGCAGTTTCTAACTTTGTATTTTATCTGAAATTTATTGCCTATGTTGCTTGCCCCCATGCCAAGCATTTTAGGCCAGACTAAAATCAGTTTGCTAATCCTGCTGTAAAAAAGTGACAGGGCTTTCTTTTGTCTTTTGGGACACCTCTAAGCTGGTTCCCTGGTTTGGAATTATTGGTATAAATATTTGAATATACCTCCTGTATTAGATTATAAGACCATTATATCTTTGTTTAGCATTAATGATTGCATAATTATATATATATATATATATATATATATATATATATATATATATATATATATATATATATATATGTATATATATATATATATATATATATATAATTTTTTAATTTATCCATTAATTTTTAGTTTTTTTTATTTTGTGAAACAAATAGGAAAAAGACACTGAATGTGGTTAAGCAAGTCTTACACCGAGCACAAATCTTCTATAATTAACATTGTAAATAGGTCTCCAGTCGCCGGGCAAACAGAGATATGAGAAATTAGTCCTCCACATAAACTCATTATTCTGGCGATGTATAAATAGCAGCAAAGTGCAAGGCCGGGAGAAAAAACAAGGATCCCTGATTGTTTGACCATAATGATCACTTCAACAGGTCACGCACGTGTACAGTACAACTGCTATGAGCAGAAAATGGGAACGTCTCATCCATGTACTAGCAACAGGTAGCAGCCAACAAAAAGCTTTAAAGAGATATATTTTGCAGATACTTGAATGAAAACTACACAAGCCCAATGAACTATACAGTATAGGGACCCCGTACTTCTTTGTTTTTAGATTGCCATACATACAATCAATATACCTTATTATAGAATAATATATTGAGTACACCTATGTAAATAATCAGAATTAGGCTCTGTTCACACATTTGGTGTGTACGTCTAGCATCTACACTGGAAACATTTCCCAATTTACCCTATACTGACAAAAGTATTGGGACACATACACATTAAATCAACAGAAGCTTTTATGACATCCCATTCTAAATCCATAGGCATTAATATGGAGTTGGTCCATCTCCCCCTTTTTGCAGCTAAAACAGCTTCCCCTCTTCTGGGAAGAATTTCTACAAGATTTTGGAGCGTGTTTGTAGGAATTATTGCCCATTCATCCAGAAGACCATTTGTGAAGTCAGACACTGATGTTGGACGAGAGGTCCTGGCTCACAATCTCTGTTCTAGTTAATCTCAAAGATGTTCGAAAGGGTTGAGGTCAGGGCTCTGTGTGGAACAGTCAAGTTCTTCCACACCAAAGTCACCCAATCATGCATTTATGGACATTACTTTATAAACTGGGGCGCAGTCTTGCTGGAACAGAAAAGGGCTGAACACCAAACTGTTCCCACAAAGTTGGATGCATACAATTGTCCAAAATGTCTTGGTATGCTGAAGCATTAAGATTTTCCTTCACTGGAACTAAGGGACTTAGGCCAACCCCTAAACAACCCCATAGCATTATCCCTCCTCCAAAAAACTTTACAGTTGGCACAATGCATTCAGGCAAGTAACGTTCTCCTGGCATTCGCCAAACCAGACTCATCTGTCAGACTGCCACATAGAGAAGCGTGATTCGTCACTCCACAGAACACATTTCCAGTGGCGGCATGTTTAACACCACTCAATCAGATGCTTGGCATTGTGCTTGGTGACGTAAGACTTGCATGCAGCTGCTTAACCATGTAGACCCGTGCCACGAAGCTCCTGGTGCACAGTTTTTGTGTGGATGTTAATGCCAGAGGGGGTTTGAAACTCTGCAGTTATTGAGTCAGAGTGTTGGCAACTTTTTTGCACTTTGCACGTATGCACTTAGTGAAACCGCTTTGTAATTTTTAGGTTTATCATTTGGCTCATTAGGTAGAAACAGCCTTAATGAATGAAGCATATCCATACTAGGTGTCTGCTTATTGGTGCTGACTTCATTAAACAGGTTATCCGCTTTGGACAATTCCTACTTGTTAGAAGGGTGCCTTGACATTAAGCAGATCACAAAGAGCCTCTTTGCTGAGACCCTCAGTGATCAGTAGTAATCTGTGGTGAAACCAGGCAGTAAGTGTTTCATTTCCCTGCAGTGCCACCACAGGGAAAATTAAGAATTACACTGTGCCAATTCATTTCAAAGGGTTGTCTATGTAATGCCGGACAAGACAGAGCCAGAGATGCTCTTTGAAACCGCTCTCCACTCTGGCAGAGAGATGAGGACCTTTCCCTCTATTAACTCAGAATTCCCTAATAGGGTATATGAAAGTGGGTTTTCTAAACTAGACGACACCTTTTACATACTAAAGATCATGTAAAATCATGTGACATGGTATTTTTCTATTTCAGTGTATATACAGAATATACCTTAACAGACCACAACCCTCACAATTACATTTGCAGAAATGATCACTTGTAATAGATTTCTATAATGCAGCTGTGCTATTAAATCTATTTCAATTTACGCAATTATATCATTAGTTTTATCTCCATCAGCAAAAAGTCATACATTTTAAAAGCGAGCTGCATACCAGATCATTTTGATGTTGTTACTTTATCAGCAGATTACAATATAATGCATTAACTTTGTTCAATTTGCTAGCCTTGGTCTAAAGAGCTGACCCTCAACCCTCAAGGCCACCGTTCTTCATTAGGAGAGGGTGCTACCACAACTAACTTGGTTCAAATTAGTTTTCTGCACTGCACTGTGGTTGAGTGATTTATTAGGTTAGTGATTTATTATACCGCTGTATATTACATGTGAACTAACAAATATATAAAAATATACCACCATCATTATGACATGAACAAGAGTTATTGGAGGTACATTTTCTCTGTTTCCTCCAAAAAATTTGGCGCATAAGGGGCTTTCACCCAATATTATACCAAGGGGCTTCCACCAACATTGATCTGGCCCTGTCTTAGGCTCATCTATTTGTATCCAATATGTGTCTATATTTTACCGCTGTGTATAACATATTATTTTTACTATTTGGCTGAGTTCACAACGGACTTATAAGCTGCGTAAAAGCACGCAGCCTATCCGTCCTGTGTGCTGTAGGGAATTCCGGGCGAAAAACTCCAAACTGTGGTGCAGTTTTTCGCCCGGAATATCCGCTGTGGAAAACTGCAGCACCAGATGGCATGCTAGCAGGCTGGCCTCCCGGAATGACGTTTCATCCCAGGAGACAGCTGCAGCCTGTGATTGGCTACAGCGGTCACATGGGATGAAGCGTCATCCCAGGAGGCTGTGCTGGAGGAAGGAACACAGACTTTTGGGTAAGTATCAGGCATTTTTTTTTTCTGAGTTGCGCTTTTTGGGGCGGGATCTCTGCAAACCCGCCGTAAAATATGCAACAACTGCTGTCTGTTGCGGAATTTAGCTCCCCATTTAATTCAATGGGGAAAACACGCAGCAAATATGCAGCAATCACGCAAATACAATTGACATGCTGCGGAATAAATTTCCACACCGCAAGTCAATTTCCGAGAATTTTTTCCATGCAGTATTTACGCAGTGTGTGAATGAGATTTGTCCTATCCTCAACAATTTTTAACATCCGCAATTCCAGGCAGAAAATGCAGCAATCCCACAACGTGCAGACAAGCCCTTATAAACTTATAGAAAATTAAATAAGAAATAATGTCAGGCTGGCAGAAGTGGACAAATGTCTTATTGGCAGAAAGACAAGATGCAAATCCACTATATATATATATATATATATATATATATATATATATATATATATATACAAAGGATAAACAAGCAGCACCGTTCATCAAAATACGTACAGCCAGGGTGCAAGGTCTCGTTTGGACATATGACCAATGTCCCAAATACCAAGTAAATCCTTTCAAAATACAATTTTGAAACGATTTACTATATATATATATATATATATATATATATATATATATATATATACATACACACACATATTTTGTGGTGTCACATACATTTTATTATCTACACTTACAGTTCTGCAGAACTTAAATGTTGTCTTGTGGAACAGACAGATGTAGTGTGAGCGGTGGAGATGCTAGTAAGACTAGGGCTGGGTTCACACGACCGATTTTCAGCCGTAAACAAGGCGTTTTACGCCTCGAATTACGCCTGAAAAGACGGCTTCAATACGTCGGCAAACATCTGCCCATTGCTTTCAAGTGACTGCCTCGGCAAAGAAGTGCAGGACACTTCTTGGGGCGTAATTTGAGAAGTTTTTCATTGAATCCAATGAAGAACAGCTCCAAGTTACGCCCGTAATTGACGCCTCGCAAAACGCGAGTACGAGCAATTACGTCTGAAATGCAGGAGCTGTTTTCTCCTGAAAACAGCTCTGTAATTTCAGATGTAATGGTCGTTATCGTGTGCACATACCCTAAGGCTTCGTTCACATCTGCGCTAGGGCTCCTTTCCGATGTTCCGTTGGAGCTTTCTCTCAGAACTGAGCCCTGATAGACACAAACAGAAACCATAGGTTTCCATCACCATTGATTTCAATGGTGACGGATCCGGTGTCAATGGTTTCCGTTTATCTCCGTTGTGCAAGGGTTCCGTTTTGACGGAATCAATAGCGTAGTCAACTACAGTATTGATTCCGTCAAAACGACAATATTATGATATATTACAACTGATAATCAGCGTTTCACTAGCGTTTTTCGAGGTGTATTTTATGCGTTTACGTCTTGAAGTACGCCTGAAAACACTGCGTGTGAACATACCCTAAGGGTGCAGTCACTTAGCAACTATGATTACAAATTATACAATTATGCATCAAAATCTGACACATGTGAATACAACCTAAGAATACGCAACATGGCGAACTGATTCCACCTTTTCTCATAAATATGCTGACATATTGTTATATGTATACTGTTGTAGTCACTGTACTGGGTCACACATATTCTTTTATAGTTAATTGTTGATTGATTTGTTCACAGGAGGCAAATACCATCATGGACGCTCAGAATTGTACGATTTGTAATCATAGTTGCAATGTGTAAACGGGCTTGAAGTCATTGATGAGCCAAAGAAACAGGTAAGAAAAGTCAATATACTCTATAATTGAACAGCATCAGTTATCGTTAACTTGTCTCTCTCCAAAACTGGTGAAATCTCCCTTACAACGGGGGTTAATTTTCCTGCTTATAGAGATTAAAGGGATCCTGTCATCAACATCTTACCTGTCAAACTCGCCTGACTCCTCAATGGTCGCAGCTGTCCAGAGTTCGTTCCTGTTCTCTTCTTTCCTGAAGTCCTCCTCTGTCAGTAAATGTAGTCGTTTAAACTCTTCCCGCCTTTTATGGTAATTAGTTTTCCCTCTGGGACTCAGCTTCTTAACCCCGCCCATGACCGACACCTGTCCGGCCCTGACTGGCTAAGGAGCTGTCAATCAAAAAGAAGGAGGTGCAGTCCACTCTGAGATGCTGGAGGAATGAAAATCTGACTCTTTTCAGATGAAGATTTGACTCTTTTCTGCTCATTTGCATACGGTGTGGGACCACTGAAAAACTGAATACTAAAGGTACAGAGCTTACTTAGAACATATTTATAGCTTAGATGACAATGATTTTTCACCCACTTTCACCAGGTATTGCTGGCTTTATAGCTAAAATGCTGGTGACAGGTTCCCTTTAAACTGAATTTGTTGTCCTATGTAGGCATTAAATGTAGATGTTGGGAAAATCCATCCCCACTAAAAATAAAAAAATAAATGCATGACGGCAACATTAATCGGTAAACACTCCTATCGGGGGAATCGGGGATACTCCTATACTAAAGAATGACTGGAGATGTGTATGGAATTACAAAGCAATAACCTTCAATCATACAGATGTTATGGGACTTTATTATGCATCGCCGTGAAATCACAACGTTTCAGAAAAACAGCTACATGGAGAATTGGACACCCAGTCGAGAAGGCAAGAACGATTTTTAGAATATCTCTTAGGGTATGTTCACACACAGTAGCAAAATACGTCTGAAATTACAGAGCTGTTTTCGCCTGAAAAAATCTCCATATTTTCAGACGTTTTTTTAACAACTCGCATTTATCGCGGCGTATTTTACGGACGTTTTTGGAGCTGTTTTTCAATGGAGTCAGTGAAAAACGGCTCCAAAAACGTCCCAAGAAGTAATTTTCTGACATTAGCAGTTGATGAGGGTATTATCGACTCTGCATTATATACCTTCTTGCTTATAGATCATCCAAACACCCCTTGTCTTTATTTACTTCCCAAGATACACAAGGGATTAGTGAATCCGCCAGGTCGCCCGATTGTATCTGGTAGGGGTTCCCTTTTAAATAATATCTCGATTTTTGTAGATAAGGCATTGAGACAATTTGCAACAGACACTAGATCCTATATTAGGGACACCACAGATTTCCTTCAGAAATTAAAACAGATAAAACCTCCAGCAGGGGCTCTGCTGGTGTCTTTTGATGTTGTCTCCCTCTATACCTCTATAGGACATGATAGAGGTATGGAGGCAGTGAGACGTAAACTAATGGATTCTGACTATGATAACCCGTGTAGGGAATTCATCATGTCTCTCCTAGAACTTATTTTGACTAATAATTACTTCATGTTCAACGACAAATTTTACATCCAATTGAAGGGGACGGCGATGGGGTCCAATATGGCCCCTACCTACGCTAATATTTTCATGGACATGATGGAGGAGACATGCGTCTATGTGTCCCACCACTTCACTCATGTACTGGGGTGGTGGAGATACATAGACGATGTCTTCCTCATCTGGACGGATACTGTAGCAAACTTGGAGTCTTTTCACCAGTTTCTGAATCAGATTGATCAAAATATCCAATTTACTATGACCTATTCTAATGAAATGGTACAGTTTTTGGATGTCAATGTAATACTGAGGGATAATGTCCTAACTACTAAGCTATATACGAAAGATACAGATCGTAATACCCTTTTACAGTTTGAGAGCTGTCACCCTAAGAACATGATACGGTCCCTGCCATTGAGTCAGATGATGAGAGCGAAACGGATTGTAGATGATCCGAATGATTTAGATATGTCCCTAGATCTCATGATCGCTAATTTTGTACAAAGGGGATACCCTAAACATTTATTACATGCTCACAAGATGAGGATCAAGAGTATTCCGAGGGAAACATTGACTAAACCGTATAAACACATTAAAAGCAAAAGATTACCATTTATATCTACATATAATGTGTTGAGTGGCAATATATCTAGCATTTTGAATAGACATTGGCCTATTATCAAAAATAGCTATAATCATATTTGTGAACTAAACAATCCACCCTTAATGTCTTACCGTAGATCTAAGAATCTACGGGACAATCTTGTTAGAACCAGAGTTGGTGAACAACAGTTAAAAGGGACACAAGCGCTATTAAAGGCTTTAAGACCAGGTAATTTCCCATGCCATAGATGCATTAATTGCAATCTTATGCAGAGGGGTAATACTTTTGATCATCCTGTGACACATAAGTTATTTAAGATTAAACATCATGTAACTTGTGATACAGACTGGGTCATTTATGTACTTTGGTGCCCCTGCCATCTTTTGTATGTAGGGGAAACTACATGTGATTTTAAAACAAGATTGAATAACCATCGGTACTCAATTAGAAAAAAGAAATGTGACTTACCTGTTGCAAAACATTTTACTGATCATGGCCATACTGAAAAAGATCTTAAATTTATGATCCTTGACCATATCCCTGTATCCTATAAGGGTGGTGATCGACATAGGGCACTTCATAAATGTGAACTTCAATGGATTTTCCAATTGAATACCTTGCGACCTAATGGTCTTAACGTTGAATTTAATGTAGCCAGAGTTGCTTCTTGAGACCGTTACCTCCTGTTGTGTCTTGACTTCTGGTGATGTTCTCCTCCTTAAAAATGTGCAAAAATGTGTGATACATATATAAAAAATTTTTGACATATTTTTAATAATCATTTTTCTATTATAGATAAATATGGGACTGCAGGACCACTTCAGATCAACTTTATTGATATTACGATAACCAATATTAGCGATATCTCCGATTGAAATGTGGTTGAAATGTTCTCTTGCTCAATGTGTCTGTTTCTCAGCATATTTGATTTTTCATTAGTTTCTTTCTTTCCC
Source organism: Rhinoderma darwinii (assembly GCF_050947455.1). Taxonomy (NCBI): domain Eukaryota; kingdom Metazoa; phylum Chordata; class Amphibia; order Anura; family Rhinodermatidae; genus Rhinoderma; species Rhinoderma darwinii. The sequence continues at coordinate 418,921,282 of NC_134688.1, forward strand.
ATGACTGGGTGATATTTACGGCACATCTTTTCTCTCCTTTTTATATTTATTTTTATTATTTTTAATTTAGTGAGTCCGTTACACGGGTTACAGGTGATATGGTTGGGACCGCGCACACGATGTTGTGTGCGTTTCTTTCCATGAACCTGATTGACGGAGACCGCCGCCCACGGAATGTGGTCGGGATCCCGTCTTCCTCGTGTGGATTCTATCTGTTGATTTATATATCATTATGAATGAGTTTCTGTCTCCGTAATTAAGATGTGCGGTAAATAGCCTATTCCCATGTAGGATTTATATTTGGGTATATTTACCCGGTTGGTGCTGTATAAAGACAAGAAGAGCAATAGATTCTTTTAGTTAATTCATATTTTCTATCTGCACTGTATGTTATGGCCTTTTCGGAGGATCGATATGTTTAAATGCTTGAAGCAATGTGTCATTTCTGGGTTATACGGATCGACCACATACTATTGAATATTACGAGTACTTTTGTTTACCAACGATCGGTATCCTAGTTACTACAGCGAGACGTCATATCCGGTCCGGACTGATCCGACGCATGCGCAGTGAAGCTGGACAGATTCTGGCTGTGAATGACAAGTGTTATACGTCTTACAACAATACCTGCGTTCTGATTGGTCAAGTGGTCGTGCAGTCTCTGAATCTCACCCAGCTGGTGAATATTGCGATTTAAAGAATGTTCTGTTTTCTTGCATAAGAAATGTATGTTTTATGTTGTTTTTAACATCAACGTATTGTTTTCACTATTTGTATCGATTGATGTCGTTTCGATACTCTTTCTTTGTTGTATCACGTTATTTTGAGATGTATATATCAACCTCATTATTCTAATGAGATTGATGACACTGATTGTATACACACTATATAAATCACTGAACCTGTATGTATCACTATGCTTGAGAAAGGTCCCAAGGTGGGACGGAAACGTTGCATTGCCATGTTGGCTCAATAAACTTCACTTTTTTACTTGGATCTTTGGAGTGCTGCTGAACTTTCTTTTTGGATATACGTATGGTCTTTGGATCGGGACTATCAGCTGGCACCCTGTATTACTGGAATCTATATACTGAATCAGAGTGCTGCCGTTTTGTCTACTGGTATATATATATATATATATATATATATATATATACATACACACACATATTTTGTGGTGTCACATACATTTTATTATCTACACTTACAGTTCTGCAGAACTTAAATGTTGTCTTGTGGAACAGACAGATGTAGTGTGAGCGGTGGAGATGCTAGTAAGACTAGGGCTGGGTTCACACGACCGATTTTCAGCCGTAAACAAGGCGTTTTACGCCTCGAATTACGCCTGAAAAGACGGCTTCAATACGTCGGCAAACATCTGCCCATTGCTTTCAAGTGACTGCCTCGGCAAAGAAGTGCAGGACACTTCTTGGGGCGTAATTTGAGAAGTTTTTCATTGAATCCAATGAAGAACAGCTCCAAGTTACGCCCGTAATTGACGCCTCGCAAAACGCGAGTACGAGCAATTACGTCTGAAATGCAGGAGCTGTTTTCTCCTGAAAACAGCTCTGTAATTTCAGATGTAATGGTCGTTATCGTGTGCACATACCCTAAGGCTTCGTTCACATCTGCGCTAGGGCTCCTTTCCGATGTTCCGTTGGAGCTTTCTCTCAGAACTGAGCCCTGATAGACACAAACAGAAACCATAGGTTTCCATCACCATTGATTTCAATGGTGACGGATCCGGTGTCAATGGTTTCCGTTTATCTCCGTTGTGCAAGGGTTCCGTTTTGACGGAATCAATAGCGTAGTCAACTACAGTATTGATTCCGTCAAAACGACAATATTATGATATATTACAACTGATAATCAGCGTTTCACTAGCGTTTTTCGAGGTGTATTTTATGCGTTTACGTCTTGAAGTACGCCTGAAAACACTGCGTGTGAACATACCCTAAGGGTGCAGTCACTTAGCAACTATGATTACAAATTATACAATTATGCATCAAAATCTGACACATGTGAATACAACCTAAGAATACGCAACATGGCGAACTGATTCCACCTTTTCTCATAAATATGCTGACATATTGTTATATGTATACTGTTGTAGTCACTGTACTGGGTCACACATATTCTTTTATAGTTAATTGTTGATTGATTTGTTCACAGGAGGCAAATACCATCATGGACGCTCAGAATTGTACGATTTGTAATCATAGTTGCAATGTGTAAACGGGCTTGAAGTCATTGATGAGCCAAAGAAACAGGTAAGAAAAGTCAATATACTCTATAATTGAACAGCATCAGTTATCGTTAACTTGTCTCTCTCCAAAACTGGTGAAATCTCCCTTACAACGGGGGTTAATTTTCCTGCTTATAGAGATTAAAGGGATCCTGTCATCAACATCTTACCTGTCAAACTCGCCTGACTCCTCAATGGTCGCAGCTGTCCAGAGTTCGTTCCTGTTCTCTTCTTTCCTGAAGTCCTCCTCTGTCAGTAAATGTAGTCGTTTAAACTCTTCCCGCCTTTTATGGTAATTAGTTTTCCCTCTGGGACTCAGCTTCTTAACCCCGCCCATGACCGACACCTGTCCGGCCCTGACTGGCTAAGGAGCTGTCAATCAAAAAGAAGGAGGTGCAGTCCACTCTGAGATGCTGGAGGAATGAAAATCTGACTCTTTTCAGATGAAGATTTGACTCTTTTCTGCTCATTTGCATACGGTGTGGGACCACTGAAAAACTGAATACTAAAGGTACAGAGCTTACTTAGAACATATTTATAGCTTAGATGACAATGATTTTTCACCCACTTTCACCAGGTATTGCTGGCTTTATAGCTAAAATGCTGGTGACAGGTTCCCTTTAAACTGAATTTGTTGTCCTATGTAGGCATTAAATGTAGATGTTGGGAAAATCCATCCCCACTAAAAATAAAAAAATAAATGCATGACGGCAACATTAATCGGTAAACACTCCTATCGGGGGAATCGGGGATACTCCTATACTAAAGAATGACTGGAGATGTGTATGGAATTACAAAGCAATAACCTTCAATCATACAGATGTTATGGGACTTTATTATGCATCGCCGTGAAATCACAACGTTTCAGAAAAACAGCTACATGGAGAATTGGACACCCAGTCGAGAAGGCAAGAACGATTTTTAGAATATCTCTTAGGGTATGTTCACACACAGTAGCAAAATACGTCTGAAATTACAGAGCTGTTTTCGCCTGAAAAAATCTCCATATTTTCAGACGTTTTTTTAACAACTCGCATTTATCGCGGCGTATTTTACGGACGTTTTTGGAGCTGTTTTTCAATGGAGTCAGTGAAAAACGGCTCCAAAAACGTCCCAAGAAGTGACATGCACTTCTTTGACACGGGCGTGTTTTTACACGCTGTCTTTTGACACAGACGCGTAAAATTACACCTCGTGGGAACAGAACATTGTAAAACTAATTGAAAGCAATGGGCAGAGGTTTGTAGGTGTAATGGAGCCGTTTTTCCAGGCGTAATTCGATGCGTAAAACGCCCGAATTACGTCTGAAAACAGTGCGTGTGAACATACCCTTACAGTGTATGTACCGCGCTCCATGGGATCACGTGATTGCCTGGATAATTATCTTGTGACAGGGCTGCTCTGTCTACCTATGGCAGCTCTAGTTACAGGGGGAATATATCGTCAATACGGGAAAAGTTGTAAAAATTAAAAGTAAATTAAAAAAATATTAATTTCTGAAGCCCTAGACCTGACATTATTCCTGTAACTTAAACATTGTTATTTAATCAAAAATAAATGGTTGCAGCGGAGACAAGTATGGATTCTATTTAGGCTTCTTCTTAGTAAAATAGTTAGAAGTTTACATTTTTTAAGTTGGAATTTTTTTTCTTTTTTTGTTCACATCTGCATTTTCATATCTGCATCGAAGGCTCAATTAGGATCCTCCTTAGCAGAAGCCATCATTTTTTATGAACAAAATAGTGCAGCATGCAGCCCTATTTTGTCTGGCAAAATGACGGAAACAGTGATGGAAACCTGATGGAACTCATTAAAGTCAATGGGTTTTGTCTTGCCCGATAGATCCTGTGCTTCTGTTTTTCTTGTTGTTTTGCTCCTGTAATGGAGCAGAACAAAATAAAAAACTGAGCGCAGATGTGAACATAGCCTTAAATATGTTATACACACTAAGAGCCCAAGCTCAAATATCAGAAGAACAAATATTATGCACAGAAATTGGTCAAAAAAAGAAAACGCTCGGTCACAAAAAAAATATTAAAAAAACGCAAATCTCTCACAGGTTAAAAATCACAATTGAAATGTATTGCACATTGACACGAAGATTTAGGAGAAATAAGGAATAAAACTGAATGGGGAAAACTATTAAATTGATTCCTAAGGTGTCTAAAAACTTATCACATAGAATTACACAATATTTTATTGTACACAGATTACACAGAACACATTTGTTCTTATTTAAAATTGGGTATAAGGTGAATGATAAATGCACAAAATGGGGAGATGTTAGGGCAAATTGGGTTCACATGTTTACCCCAAAATACACAAGTTTTGGAGGGATGTAGTAATAAATATAAATAGTGTTTATAAGATAAAGTTGGAAATAAATCCATGGACGTGTGTTCTGGGAGATGTTGGAAATGTGAGAATAGGAACCAATAGGGGAAAAGCAATAAACCTCCAATTATTTATGGCCAGGAAATGTATCCTAAAACAATGGATATCAGAAGTAGGAACAAGTGTTGGCAAATGGAAACAATTAATAAAGGTATATAGGCGGCAGGAACAAAATTGGGCCATGAGAAATCAGAAGTGGATGGGATTTAATAGAGTATGGGGAACCTGGCTTAAAGCGCATGAATAAAATACTCATGGAAATGAACGGTCCAGGTAAAAGTAAGAGATATTATGGAATCAGCTGTATTTTTTTTTCTCTCTCCCCCTCTTTGTTCCTCCTCCACCACCTCCGGCATCCTCGTGCCTGGGAGGGAAGGGATGGGGATGGGTAAGGGGTATTAAATATAAAATGTTTTTTATTGAAATGCATTTTTGTGTAAACAATAATGTATGTTATGATGGAAAAAGAAAAAAAAGATTTTTAAAAAGCAAAAAAAGCACACAAAAAAAAACGCTAATCTCATTAAGGCCAGGATCACACACACAGTTTTGATGCAGTCTTTGGTGTCATTTTTGGCTCAGTTTTTGAGATAAAGACCAGAAATAAATATAAAATGAAGGAAAGGTATAAAGAAAAGACTGCTGCATCTCCTCTCTTTTGTGCTCACTCCTGTGTTTGGCTAAAGAAAATAAAAATGTGATCAGTATTAGGGTTATATTTAGGAGGTGAGCCATCTCACATATACACATAAAAAAAAAAGAAGAGGCATGTCCTATCATGATATGGAAACATAGGGGCGCTGTGTCCTGCCTAACAGGCTCCGTGTACATGATTTTGCCACATGCATACGCCCTAAGAAGTGATCAAAAAAATGAGAGAGTAAATATGGGCCGCAAAGTAGTTGTGTTCTAAAATGCAATTACATTTACAAAACTTTAGATCATGATCTCTGGACTCGATATTTGGTTTTCCTCTTTTTGAAACTTTGGTTTTATATAGTCACTATGATCATGTGGAGGTTGTCCAGTGTTTTTTTTAACGTGGGTTTGTCGGGGGGGGGGGGAGGGGGGTCAATGGAAATCTCATTTATTTGGGAATTTGGAATATGTTAGCGGGTTTTTCTAATTTTCTAATTTCACAAATACAGCTTGTTTGTTGGAGCCCAGTTTCACTCTAGAAAAAGTGATCCTCATTAGAAAGCCTCAGGATTATGCCAAATGAAGAACTCAAATTGGCAGCTCATCGCAACAATTAGCCCCTTGCTTTGAGGCACCTTTCAAAACTGCTGCGCTCTGTGAAAATCAAAATCATTTCCTTTGGCTATTTTGGGAAAGCGGATTCTCCTTAAAAATGATGCAATTGTTATTGATAAGAGATCACTCTGGGGGCCGTCTACATGACAAAAGCTTTTAATTGCTGTGTTGCCATGTCTGTTTCAATCTTCTTTGCTTAGCTCCAAATCTATAGTTTTCATTTGTAATTACACTGATGAAAACTAATTAATGTATTGGTGGAACATTGCAAGGAAATATTGCTAATTGGATATAAAGAATTAAATTACTTGGTTACATACCATGATGTCTAATTAGAGGGGGATCAAGGAATAAAAATACAATTGGCATATTTATTTATTTATTACCTATTGCCTATATAACACCAACATATTTCTGCAGTGCATCACTTTCCTCAGTCCTGAGCCCAATGGGACAATCTAAATTCCCTATCTCAAACCCATTTGGGCATATTTCATAGGAAGCCGTTTAACCGAGGATGTTTTTGAAGTGGTAGGAAAATCATGCAAACATAAAGGGAACATACAAACTCCACGCAGATGTTGTGCTTGGGCAGATTTTAAACCAGTACCCCAATGCTAACTGCTAAGCCACCCTGCTGCCACATTGAGCAAATATCCGGGGTGAGATTTAGCTATGGTTTTGTCCGCTCAGAAGTTCCTTTATTTATTTTTGTTACATTGCTCAGTTACATTGTACCCACATATCATCTTTCAACCCCCCTTTGTGCCTGTTCAGTTACTGGTAATAATTTTAATGGATTTTCTTTCTTAAAGGGCAACTAAACTTTTTAAAAAAACTTTTCACATGCCATAGTGACATGTCAGAAGCGGTGTACGGACGCAGACTTTCTTTTGAGCCCAGACACTGCTCCAAAGAAAGCCGAGGAGAGCCAATCAGAAACTAAGCATCACAGCACTCACCAGAATGCTTGGACCCACACCGATCATAACTTCTGACATGTCACTATGACAGGTCAAAAGTTTTTTTTAATGTTTAGTTACACTTTAATTATATTTAACCTAATAAGGGTGAAATACAGCAACTGAAGGAAGATATCTCGAAAAGACAAGGTTTTGGGGATTTTTTAGTGTTGTTAGATGTGGTGTTTGGCAACACTTGGAAAGTCATTCATGCCGAACAATAAATGAGCACCCTATCAATGGAAGCCCAGTCCAGGTTACAGAGCAAGGCCACCAAATGGTGGCGATTAATCCTTTTAACTTATGACAATGCTGTACAGAGCAATATTGAGTCATTCATACACGGATGTCTGAAATCTCTAGTGTATGGCCAACTTAAAGGTCCATTTACACATCACAATATGCTTGTTTATAAAATATCATAGCAATAATTGTCCAGAGTGAATGCAGGGAAAGATCAACGATAATAATATAGTTTAGCGTTGATCTTCATAGATCGTGCAAATGTAAAAAAACTCATCAGCAAGATTGCGCATAGTGACAATTACAATAAGCATTGCTGCCTGGCTCTTGTAGTGCAATAATATGCCTTGCCCAGCAGGGAGGAAATGCCTCCTTGACGGCTGCGAGGATCATCCTTCCTGATAGAAGTCGCCATTTACTTTTTTTACCGCTGATATTTCGTCAATGATTTGAAAAGTCAGTGCATATAAAGAAACCATAGGAGCTCATCCACATGCTCCGGAATTGCAGCGTTTTCTCTGGAATTTCGGCAGGAAAAAACGCAGCAGAATACAGTAGCAGCATAGTGGATGAGATTTAACAAATCTCATCCATATGCTGCGTAAGATTTCCATGTCGAAACTGACCTGCGGTGCATATTTTTCGGAACGCAGCATGTCAATTCCTGCTAAGAAAAGTGTGCAGAATTGCGGCGTTTTTCACAGGAGATGTCTTCATTTCCTAAAATTGGGAAAAAACACAGCAATTTCCACGCCATTTTCTGCCGTAAATACCGCGTTTTTGCCGCAGCGGAAAGCCTTTGACTTTCAACGGAATTGCTGCAGAAATTTTCTGCAGCAATTCCATTGTGTGTGGACAAGCCCTAAGGCTTGGTTTACACACACAGATTTCTGACCAATCAGACCAATTGCACCATATGTAAGACTGTTCTGATCTGATTCTGAGTTTACAGACAAATCTAACATGCCAGGATACCATAAATTCTCATTTTTCTTTATATTAATGCCTTTCGGATCACCTTTAAAAGCTGTTTACACTCAAAAATCACAGTGATAATGATGGCGGACAGACAAATCCGCAGGTCAGTTTTCTGGCAGAGGACACAGATTTGAGTCCGATCAATAGGGCACAATTAGAAATTGATCAGGAATCTGTAGATGACCTCTTACCTCCAAGAAACAACACCAACAAACTTTGAGATCATGTATAAATAGTGTCACTTGTACAATAATTATTTTATTTTATTATGCACCTAAAACAAAATATAAATTTGGTGTACTTCATGTACTCCACTTTTAGGTGCGATTTGTGCCAGAATTCTTGTACATTTTGCTTAGGAAATCTCCTTCATGGAGTAAAATGTTGATAGGTATTACATATAAGTGCCAATACCCCCGGAACCTTGTTTCTTCCTTATGGGCTTGATAGATAGCCCCATCTGTGCTTTCTAAGTTCAAATATGTTTTCATGAATCTGTTTTTCAGGCAGTGAAATTCGTAGCCAATCACTGAATGGCACACACAGTCCCTACTGTTAGGCAATGGAAGCAAACTATCAATAGCCTTAATCAGGGGGTAATCTGCATGTGGCTACTTGATTTTGTTTTTGCAGCAGAGTATGCCATAGAAACCATGTCAAGAAGTGGTAGGTACATTTTTTTTTTCAGCGGGGCGGTTTGCAATGCTACTCGCTGAATATTCTTTTCCTTTGTTGAAAGCAATGGAAGGCTTTAAAAAAGCGGAATTCAAGCGAAAAGCGGGTGGGAATCAGTGCAAATTTTTTGTTGTGTGAACAAGGCCTTACATACAACATGAGGAAATCCAGATAGTTTAAGACATTCTGAAATATATACAATGCATTTGCTGTTGTTCCATATTCTTGTATCTAACCCGTGCATGATTTTCATCAGAATTGTTCTGTGTGACAAACTCTTATATGTCTATTATGGTTTTTTTTGGTAGTTTTTTTTCTTGAATCAAAAATAAAAAATATTTTGTGTAGGACCAAAATGTAATATAAAATATATACTAGTAAATATCAAGGTTTTCTCCCAAAGTATAATTTATTAGCAATATGCCATCATATTTGACTACATGTGTATGGGTTGATAAATAGCTTTCATGTTCTTTAAGTTACATTGGTCAGTCAGCTTGTAGTACATCAAGAGGGAAGGTGGGGTGCTTAATATCCCTACACTACACATGAATGTTTTAACAGACTTTTTTTATTGTTACTAAAAAATCAGCTGTAGTTGTATATTAGACACAGCAGAGTCAAACATTGTGTTTATAATCTGCACTTTTCGGGCATTTCCTTCCCTTTCCATCATTTTTGTAAATAAACTTTTTCTGTGGAACTGTACAGAGTTAGTGGGTTGTTCCTTGTGTATTGGTCTGACCAATCAGAGCCTCTCTCCTGCAGCTCCTTCTTCCCTCTCACAGCAGGAGTCTCACACACAGGCTGAGGCAGCTTTATACCCCTCCTTCCCTTCCTCCTCTGATTCCTGTCCATAGTTACTGCTGAAAGGTGTGCAGAAAATATTGCTTTCCTCTAATAATATATATTACAAATTTTCATGTATTTACATATAATACTACTGAAACTACTGATGAACAATATATAAACAGATATGCGTTAATAATATTGCAAAACTACAAAAAAAAAAAAAAAGAAACTTATTCAGATGACAAAAGCTCTAACTATAAATTGACAAAAAGTCTTATATATTTCGATATGGTAACATGTGATGAGAATATGTCAAATGTTCCCTGAAAGAATGAAGACTTGTGAACCCACAAGAAAACCATTACTAATGCCCTTCTGATTGACAAGTTCAAGACTAGGTTGTTATGACTTAACCTTAGCTATTCCCTGATCAGATAAGTCTACTCTAGAGTCCAAGATCATAGGGCTGAATCATACTGATGCTTTTAAAGGAACCATCCACTTACATAATAGCAGAGGCGAATGAGACATAATCGCTGTGGACTAGAGTGTCTATTTAGCAGGGAGAGATGAGATGTTCCGCACATTGACACGTTTCTTGAAAAGGAAAAGATAAAATTATTTTGTTTTTCTATCACTAGAGAAGGAATTTCTATTTCTGGGTATTAGAAATTTAGAATAAACTTGTTGTAATGTCTCTGCTACAAGTAAAGTAATTACAAGGAATAGGCGCTCATCCATACATGTACCATGCAGTCATTTGGAGGTGTTCTATTTACTATGGACAGGCTTGCTTTGCCAGTTGCAAAAGTTGCTTACATTTTTTTTTTATTAGAGCTTACATATTTTATTACCTAATTTACATGTATGCGGAATAAATACAGTTGCTTTAAGGTTGCACCTTTCTCTTAGTGCTGGTGTAGTTGAAAACAAAGCCTAATGAATCAGCTAATAAATATCAACTTACTACTGAGTTATATTAAGGGTATGTTCACACGCAAGTCAAAAGCGTCTCAAAATACGGAGCTGTTTTCTAGAGAAAACAGTTCCTGATTTTCAAACGTTTTTTGTGCCACTCGTGATTTTCACGGCGTTTTTTATGGCCGTTTTTGGAGCTTTTTTCAGTAGAGTCTATGGAAAACGGCTCCAAAAACGACCCAAGAAGTGTCCTGCACTTCTTTTTCATGGCCGTTTTTTATGCGTAAAAAAACACAGCAAAAAACACTCTGTCGGAACAGAACGCCGTTTTCCCATTGAAATCAATGGGCAAATGTTTGGAGGCGTTCTGCTTCCGATTTTTACGGCCGTTTTTCGGGTGCTTATGGCCGTGAACAGGCCGTGTGAACATACCCTTACACAGTTGATAAGGTTGAAAAAAAGACACAGGTCCATCAAGTCCAACCTATAATCCTACCGTGTTAATCTAGAGGAAGGCAAAACCCCCATGAGGTTGATGTCAATTGCCTCATTAGGCTTAAAGAAGCACTCCACCTAATCTTTTTATTGCACCCTCCATTTGTACATTGGTGTTTCAGTGGCGTGCTGTGTGCAAAAATACTTACCAATCCCTGCATCTTGTCTTTTTAAGGTCTAGCGCCGCCCACGTGATCTTCCCTCTGACTTGTCTGGAGTCACTGTGCTTTTGAATAAACCGGAACTCAGGCTCTCAATGCATTCCTATGGGAGCCAGAACGAGGCTCCATAGGAATGCATTGAGAACTTGACTTCCGGTTTTCTGAACAGCAGCAATTCCAGGCCAGGTCGGAATGAAGATCACGTGAGCGGCGCTGGACTCAAAAAACGACAAGATGCGGGCATTGGTAAGTATTTCTACACACAGCACCCCACTGAAACACCAATGTACAAATGGAGGGGGCAATAAAAAAATAAAATGGATTGCTTCTTTAAATTCCTCCCTGACTTCAAATATGATGATCAGAATAAATCCCTGCATCCACGTCCCATCTCCAGAATCTAGTACTCATAACTTGTAATATTATATTTTTCATAAAAAAGGCCCTTCTTGAACTTGTTCAAAGAATCAACCACCACAACAACCTGTGGCAGAGAGTTCTATAGTCACACCGCTCAAAGTAAAGAATTCCCGTCTGACGGTGGTGAAACCTTTTCTCCTCTAGACATAGAGGATGCCCCCTTGTCCTTGTTACAGGCCTAGGTGTAAAAAGTTCATTAGAAAGGTCTCTGTAGTGTCTAGTTATATATTTGTACATTGTTATTAGATCGCCCCAAAGCCGTCTATTTTCTAAACTGAATAGCCCCAAGTTTGATAACCTTTCTTGGTATTCCTTTAATTACCTTGGTCGCTCTTCTTTGCACCCATTGTAGTTCTGCGATGTCCTTCTTATACACAGATGCCCATAATTGTACACAATATTCCATACATGATCTGACTAGTGATTTGTATAGAGGCAAAACTATGTTCTTGTCACGAGTATCTAAGCTTCTTTTGATGCATCCCATGATTTTATTTGCTTTGGCAGCAGCTGCCTGGCACTGGTTGCTAAAGGTAAATTTTTACTGTTCACCAATATCCCCAAATCTTTTTTAGTAGAAGTTTTAACCAGTGTTTTACCATTTAATGCATAATTTTAAAATTTGTTTTCTCGGCCCAAGTGCATAACTTTACATTTATCCACATTAACCATACATTTATCTACATAAATGTATGGTTAATGTGGATAAATGTAATGCACGCTGCGACGGGACTTCTTCCCACAGGTCCTTCACCAGAGCGATGGAAGAGTTAACAGACATCGCTTCCAGCCGCGCCAGGACGTTTATCCGAATCTGCAGTGGCTGGAGGCGATGTCTGTTAAGTCTTCCATGGCTCCGATGAAGAATATGTGGTAGGAAGTTCCGTCACAGCGTGATCTCGCGAGAACAAGCTGTGCAGTGAAACAAGTGGGCATGAATGAAGAGAAGTGTATAATGCTGATTGGTCACTGATTGGTCAGCGTCATACACTCCTCTTTACAACGCCCAGTTGGTCATTAAGAACTAATTAGCATAAATCTAAAATTGTTCATAACTTGCTCAAAAATGATCGCTTTTCAAAATAAAAGCCACTGTTGTTATCTACATTACAGCGCTGATCAGATTATGTAGGAGATAAAGCACTTATAATCTGGTGACAGAGCCTTTTTAACATTTTCCTCAGCAAAAAACAAAAAAAAGATAATTTATCACGCAGGAGCAAAAACAATTTGTAATCACCAAATGTCATAGGTAAAATAATGAATCGTTTACCATTCTAAGTATAGAGTATGATGCTGAAGCCATAACACAAATAAGAAGACAGTGTTATGTGAAATATGTAATCAATGAAATTTTCCAGGATTAGTGCTTAAAGTCATCCGCTGGGCATCTTCATGCTTTCCATCATCCCTAAGGTGCAATGAGCTCACAGCTTTCTGGATACGGCTAGCATAATCCGCTTATGATTGTAGGTTATGACACTGCCTTAAGATTGCTGTTAACTTTCACTAAAATATTTACTATATGGTACTTGAGTATTGGGCAGAATAACCCAGGTATTACTACATCTCAGACCTGCACAAAACATAAATTATACACATCATATTATAGACATGAGTCAGAGCACTTTATTGTCTATTTAAAGGGTTATTCCCATCACAGAACGTGAAGTCATATCCCTAAAATAAGCTATCCCTTTCTGATTAGTGGAAGTCTGACACCCACCGATCAGGAGATTAAAATTAATGGAGCTGTGATGCAGTGCCCTGCACAGCCGGTGTCTGGCAGCGCATCTGTGCAAGAAAAATAGTGATTGGAAAGTGAAGGCATTACCTAGTGATAAGTCTTTACTTACTGTGATGGGGATAGCCCTTTAGCAAATGTACTTATACTTATTTCTATATAGATAACTGCTGACAACTAGAGATTGCTATAGACAAAAATATTGCCTGAAATCAGGAAAAAGTGACGTCACAGCCGAAGGAGCACATCGCTGAGCTGAGCCACTCAGCTCCGAAGTTTTAGCGATCGGTGGGGGTCTGTGTAACCTGACCCCCATTGATAAAAACTTTTGACATGTCACTATGACATGTCAAACATTTTATGAAAGGTCAGTTACTCTTCAGCAGAGGTCAGCACACATTTACTAAACAAAAAGATTAAGGAACACAGTCTAATTTCAATTTGGAACGTCACTTAAAAAGAACTTTTAACAACTTGACATTAGAGGAGGACACAATCGCTTATGCTTACAGGTAATTAGATTTCATGGAATAACAGTGTTTAGGCCAGGATTACACACACAGTTTTGGTGACATTTTTGGCTCAGTTCTTTTTATGCCAAACAGAGAAGTGTACACAAAAGAAAGGAGATGATCAGTCTTTTCTTTAAACCTTTCCTTCCTTTTAGATCCAGTACTGGCATTGGCTCAAAAAAACTGAGCTGAAAATCTGAGCCAAAAACTGCATGTGTAACACCTCATGCACACAACCGTGTGCGCCGGCCGAGTCCCGTCAGTGATCCAAGGAAAGATGGAACATGTCCTATCTTTCCTCAGATCGGAGACTCAGATAATTTTTCACGGAACCGATTCACCCACTCAGGTGCCACTCGGATGCCGTCAAAAATGGCCTGAGTGGCACAACGGTGTGCATGAGGCGTTACCCTGGCCTTAAAGGGGTTGCCCACTACTGAACAACTAATGACCTATCCACCGGCTAGGTCATCAGTATATAATCGTTGCGGGGCCAACAGCCGGCCCCCGCAATCTTAAGCTGCTCCGGCTGCCTCCGGGCACCGGATGTTTTGCTATGTACGGAGGCGGAAGCAGTTGGCTCCGTACATAGCATATCGGCCATGCTGCAGACCTGCAGCTCTGCTCTTATTCACTTGAATAGGAGCAGAGCTGCAGTACGGCCGCTATTCAGTGGACGGAGCCAACTACTTCCGGCATGTGCATCCGGTGCCAGGAGGCAGCCGGAGCGGCTTAATGATGCAGGGTCTGGGTGTTGGACCCCCACAGATCATGTACTATCCGATGGATAGGTCATCAATTGTCCAGTAGTGGACAACCCCTTTAAGGAAAGTTTTAAACAATTTTACAAACTATAACAGGTCTGAAGATAATAGTTGAGCACCCGGCTTGTTTTCCTCGCTCTTTCTATAAAAAAGAACAAAAAAATATCCTTTAAGATATAACAAATCAGCCAGCGACTAAATGACTCCTTACATTCAAACTGCCTAATTGGATCATTAAGAATGTCATTGTGCTCGTCCATTCCCATCTACTATCCAATTTTTGTTCTCCCAGCAAAGAATCTAAAAATATAAATTGCACTTTTCCAAAATTACCAGCTTTACCTTACTGACTTTGTGAAAAATAAATGTCGTAAAGGTCAGCTGAACACAAGGACAATGTCTGCAACTCGCTCTTTTTTTAGAATAGAAGGAGGGTGGTAACAATAAGGCTGGGGCTAAACGTAGACTTTTCTCTGTAGTGAGTGATAAATCGCTGTCCATATGACTGCATTTGACTACAGTTATTTATCCCACTACAAGAATTCACTGTGATGTCGCAGTGATAAATCGCTGTCCATAGGAATGCATTGAGTAGCTTGAAAATCTCTTCAAAATCGCTCGTCAAGCAATTTACTAGCGATTTTTTTAATCGTAACATGCTGGGATTTTATAGCTACACATTTGTCAGGAGCAATTTTAAAGAAATTTTAAAGCTACGCATTGCATTCCTATAGATAGCAATTTATCACAGCGATATCGCAGAAATCGCTCTAGTCTAATGCATTACTAGGGACAGCAATTTTTTTGTAGTGAGATAAATATACAAAAAAAGTCTATGTCTAGCCCCAGCCTAAAATCTTCCATGGCACATGTTACAGAACATTGACTAAGGCTGGGTTCACACAGTGTTTTGCCGCAAACAAAACACATTTTGACCACACTGTGTAAACCCAGCCTAAGATAAATGGAAGCTTAATAAACTGCATTAATCCTGAACGCATTATCCCGTACATGCACGTCATGGAAAAGGTCCCCTTCCTGCATTTCGACGTGCATGTACGTGATATTGATCGCCTGGCTGTGACTGACATTTAAGTGGTACAATTTAAGGGGTTTGACAAGGAGGCGCTCCCGAATTAACTTGAGTGGGACAACGCTGCAATACTATGAAAAACTGCTATGTAAGTAATGGCGTCTGCAAATACTGAAACCTGAGGTAAATAATGAAGATTCTGGGGCACTCGCACGGGTGACCCGGGCCAAGGGTCAGACCCCCACAGATCTAATATTGATGGCCTATCCTGAGGAAAGGCTATCAATTTTGAAATCCTGAATAACCTCTCTTAAAACGCCAGCATTTTGTAAAATACAACAGCATTTTTTTCTGGCATATTTAGTAGTGTTTTTGGTGGCGTTTTTTTTTTAATCTGTATTATCCTTCTGCCGTTTTTTTATGTTCTGTAGAAAAGCCTATGGGGAAAAACGCCTAAAAGACACCATACCCGGAGCATGCTGCATTCGGAAAAATAAAACGCCACTGACCTCAAAATTGCCTTAAACACGCCACAAATAAAAACGCAGTTGTATGTAGTGCATTTTATATTTTACTATAGACTTGCTGCACCAAAAAAAGCATCACATAAACGCCATTAAAAACGCCACCAAAAAAAAACAACACAAAAACGCAGCAAAACGAAGTGTGTAAATTCAGCCCAACAGTGCAGATGTGCTGCAGATTTTTCATGTATTTTTTTAAACCAGGAAAATAGCCTAAACAGAAGTAATTTATAAAGGAAGGCCTTAAGCCTGGTTCCCACGGGGCGTATACACTGATCAAAAATAACGCAGCGTGTCCGACCTGGAACCCGCAGTCCAATCCGTCCAAAAATAAATAACTAAATAAATAAATAATTAGCACCATGGAACACCCGCTGCGGAAGAAAGCCATTCATACTTACCCTCTCCCTCCTCTGACGTCCGCTCCGGCCTCCCCGGATGATGTTGCAGGCCATGTGACTCTGCAGCCTGTGATTGGCGGCAGCAGTCACATGGGATGCAACGTCATCCCAGGAGGCCGGACTGCAGGAAGAAGGAGGGCGTTCTGGGTAAGTATGATTTTTTTTTTTCTACCATAGTTGCGATTTTTGCGAATACACCGCAAAAGTCACAATACTTGCCTTTCTGTTGCGGGTTTTGCATCCCCAATTGAATTCAATGGGGAAAACCCACAATGTAAACTCAACAAAAACGCAGCATAAATTGACATGCTGAACAATGAAATTCCGCATCGCAGGTCAATTTATTAACGTTTACGCTGCGTTTTCTTTCCGCAGCGTGGGCATGATTTTCTAAATCTCATCCACTCATATGCTACTCTAAATGCTGCGGAATTTCCACACAGAATTCCGTTGCGCTAATTCTGCAGGGTTTACGCTACGTGAGAACCCAGCCTTAGAAGTCTGTCCTCCCGGATACAATTCTGCTTTCAGCTTTAAAAATGCAGGCAAAATCTGCATTGTGTGAACCAGACCTAAGGCTGCAGTCATTCGCGGCACATTTTGTTGCAGAAATTTTTAGCGACTGAAAATCAGTTCCATTCATCTGAATAGAACTTGCAAAAATCCATGCATCTGCTGCAGAAATAACCCCATTCAGATGAATACAACAGATTTTCAGTCGCAGAAATTTCGGCTACTAAATCTGCCGCGTGTGAATCCACCCAAAAGCTTTCTTCACCCACACAAAAAAAATGCATCTAAAAAAACTCAAGTTCTTTATAAAATGGTACATAGATTTTAAGGGTGTTTTTTGGTGGCTTTTTTTGGTTATAGTGTGTTTTACTACACGTTTTAATACATGTACCTGTGTATTTTTTTGGTGGAGTTTTTCCACATTGGAAATCATGTGATTAAAAGATCATGTGATACAAAGATTTTCTCTTTGCAACACATGACTTAATTTGGAAAAAAATTTGGCACAAAAAAAATTCCATTTAAAGGGCAGATTCAGAAGAACGTTGCGTTTTTGCGCACGCAAAAACCACTTGACAGCTGCGTGTGTCATCCGTGTATGATGCGCGGCTGCGTGATTTTCGCGCAGCCGCCATCATAGAGATGAGGCTAGTCGACGCCCGTCACTGTCCAAGGTGCTGAAAGAGCTAACTGATCGGCAGTAACTCTTTCAGCACCCTCGACAGTGAATGCCGAACACAATATCGAGAAACCTGTTAAAAAAAAAGAAAAAGTTCGTACTTACCGAGAACTTCCCTCCCGGCCGTTGCCTTGGTGACGCGTCCTTGGTGACGCGCCTCTCTGGACATCGGGCCCCACCTCCCTGGATGACGCGGCAGTCCATGTGACCGCTACAGCCTGTGCTTGGCCTGTGATTGGCTGGAGCTGTCACTTGGACTGAATTGTCATCCCGGGAGGTCAGACTGGAGGAAGAAGCCGGGAGTTATCGGTAAGTCAGAACTTCGTTTTTTTTTACACGTTCATGTATATTGGGATCGGAAGTCACTGTCCATGGTGCTGAAACAGTTTAACTCTTTCAGCACCCTGGACAGTGACTATCTCCTGACATCGCGTACCAGAAAGTTTTTTGCCGGGTTCGGCCAAAACGAGTTCGGCCGAACCCGGTGAAGTTCGGTTCGGTTGTCCGGGTTCGCTCATCTCAAAGACACTCCGTTTGGATGTTTGGAAACAGAAAAGCACGTGGTGCTTTTCTGTTTACATTCATCCTTTTGACAGCTGGTGCGCTGTTTCAGTCGGTTCGCACGGAAGTGCTTCCGTGCAACCTGCGTGGTTTTCACGCACCCATTGACTTCAATGGGTGCGTGATGCGCGAAATACGCGGAGATATTGAGCATGTCGCGCTTTTTGCGCAGCTGACAAACGCTGCGCAAAAAGCATGGACTGTCTGTACTGCCCCATAGACTTGTATTGGTCTGTGCGTGGCGTGTGAAAACCACGCGGCCCGCACGGACCCAATACACGCTCGTGTGAATCCCCCCAAAAAGCCACACACATTGATATATATGTTATTTGAAGTGGTCAAAAAAAAAAAAAAAGACTAAGTGCTGGAGAAAACCACCAAAGCCAGTCTTACTGCAATTTTGTAAAAATTTAAAAAAAAAACATGTTTGTGGCTTTAATGAGTAGAAAAAAATGCCCTTACAATGAGCAGAATTTGGTCTATAAATAAGAAAATCATATTTTCAAATCTGAAAATCATGAGGTTGTTCTCATCACATTTATTTCTCTTCTCAGTTACTGTACATGTCCTTTAACTACGGAATATTCAACAACAAGTAGCTCATCACTTGAGACAAAGGCCATCTGCTCGTCTGTCAGTAAGGACCCTCTGCACATGCCTTACACTAAAAGAAGCGAGCTCTAAATTTTCTTTTACTAACAGGCCTTGAGTGTAAAAGCCCATTTATATGGGCCAATGATCGGGTGAATGAGGGTTCATACCAATGCTTGTTCCCGATCATTGCCTTGTGTAAACAGCGCAGTGATCAGTCAATGAACGAGCTCATTCGTCTGATGATTTCATCTTTTATGCTGTCCTGTAAATCAGTTGTCAGTAGCACATCTCCCGGTCTAAACAGGGGATCTGCCGCCGACATTATGTAAGATGTACGAGGTTCAAACGATTGGTTTAACAATTGTTCGTCCACTGATTGATCTGCAATTATCGTCGATCAGCGCTCATTATGGGCATGTATATGCCCGTGTAAACCTACCTTAAGGCCTTATTTACACGAGCGAACAACGGCCGTCCCACGGGTCTATGTAATTCAATTTGGCCGTTCACACAGCCGTTGTTTCAACGGACCGCGTGAAGGGTCCGTGAGAAAATAGGACATGTCCTATTTTTTTACGCTTCACGCATCCCTCCATAGACTCATCTATGGGCGATGCGAGACATCGCGTCCTGCAGCGCAGCGCACCGATGCACCTTGGACGTGAAAAATTACAGTTTTTCACGTCCGAGATGCGCCACGCTCGTGTAAATAAGGCCTAAGAGAAAGAGAGGGTTGTCTGAGAAACTGATATCAGTTAGCTTTATGCTTCATAGAATGAAACTAAATGGTTGAAATCTTAATGGAACCTAACTTTTCAGTGAAATATACCAGAAGCATACTAATTGACCTTTTTATTTTCAACAATTAAATATAGTAGATAACTGTTTCTAAAATTGTATTTAAAATTCTACTTGTTGACTATGGAAACCGACAGTCCCCTGTAATGTCAGACCAACCCCCTCTGCTGCTCTTACTGCAGAGATGGTGTCAGAGAAAGAACATGGACAGGTTCATTCATCACAGGCCAGGGGCATCTTGTGTGGGCCACATTGTCTTAAACTTTGTATACCAAAAGGACATTATCGGAGGTTACCACGTAATGGTTCCAACGTAGGAGATTTCTGTTACAAATCTATGGAACTTTAATCTAGGTCCCTACAAAAACTAATATTCCGAATATACTTTGTATACATGTTTTATTTAGATCTATATGTAATTTAGGTTGTTTTTGGAACCCTCTTTGTGAAAAATGTATATTGTTCCTAGTATCATAGATCAGCACAGAAAATAGTCCCTTAACCTATTCCCGCAAATGGACGTAAATATACCTCTATATTGCTGCATTCCTGCAAATCAGCATACAGTAATGTACAGTGTATAGCATTGGCACATAAGCTGTGCCCACGCAATCCGCTGCAGGTGCCGGCTATAATATACAGGTACATCCTGCACGACTTACCTGTGTTCTCTATCGATTTTTTTAAGATGATCTAATAAAGCTCTTTTTATATTATATTTTGAGGAATTTCTTTCTTCTAAATATCCTGCTGCAATGCCTGGGATCTAAGTTACTTCCAATCCTGGTAGTTTAATCCCTAAAATGCCACGGCCGGGATCTGATGGGGCGCTCTCTGTCACCCCATCGGCACCCACAACATTATTCCAGGGCATCAATGGGTTGCCATGGCAGCCAGGGCTTCAAAAGCTCCCAGGCCTGCCATGGCTGCATGCCTATTAGGCCGTGCTAATAATTGACCTTTTAGTCTGTTACTGACAGGCAATAATTCTTTGGTACACTGAGTATACCAAAGCATTATAGAAGTGATTAAAGGATCGCATTGTGAAGTCCTCTTGTGGAACTGAAAAATAATTCAAGTTAAATAAAGTTAAAAAACATAATAAAACTAATCAATAATTTCTATGAACCCCAAAATGGTTCTATAAAAAAAATATGACTTGTCCCACAAAAAACAAATCCACATACAGCTACATAAAGGATACAAAAGGAAGTAATGACTCTTCATGAAATAAGCTATTATTGGGCAAAAGTAGTTAAACGAAAAAAATTATACATAATTGGTATTGCCAGAATCATATGGACCCATAGAATAAAGATAACACATTATTCATGCAGCACGGTGAATGGCATAAATTTAAACCACGAAAAAAAATGACGGAATTAAGTTTTTTTTAATTTTTCCTCAGAAAGAGTTAATAAAATTTAATCAATACATTATATATACCCCAAAATGGTGCCATTAGAAAAAACAACTTGTTCTGCAAAAAAAGAATCATACGGCTACATCAAAGGAAAAATAAAATAGTTACGGATAGCAGAAAGCGGGAGTGAAAAAAAAAACTTAAATATCGCTGCATCAGAAAGGCCAAAACTGGCTGCGGTGGAAAGGGTTTAAAATATTGAGTTCCCTGTGTGGTAGAATTTGGTATTAAGTACGTATGCCGAAAAAGGAGGAGCGTCACTGACAGTTATATTGATTTATATCACCAGCCTGAGAATCTTTTTAAATAGCAGCACTTGCGGTTTCTGATTGGTTAGGTGCACGGCACATGATTGTGGTTGTGGGCAGTCGAGGCTCCAGCACCGATTCTACACGATTCAGCTGTTACCTCACGATTGTTGGAGGAGCTCCTTCTATTTAACACAGCATTGTGTGACACTCAACCTGGCTTGCAAATAAACTCGGAATAACATCATTGTGCGTCTGGTCAGAAAAATTTACATATGGCAGCGACTGATTATTAGATCGGTGGCAGCTTGCTCATAAACTGCTTAGCACCTGATGATCACTGTAGTACATGTATGTGTGATAGAAAGCGTAGGGATTGTTGTAGGAGTTTTGGGACCATAATTATAGAAGTTAGGGGTATTAGCCTCCATTTTGACAGATAATCCAGATTAGAAGACAAAAAGTGGTGGCTAATAACATTGAACAATAAATCCTGCTTGAGTTAGGAATATATGTGACTAAAGGCCTTTTTACACGGGCTAATTATGGAACAAACAAGCGTTAATGTGAACACTCGTTCCCAATCATCCTGTGTAAACAGGGCAATGATCAGCAGATTTTCGGCAGCACATCCCCCTGATCGGCGCTCTTTTACAGGCCCATGTCGGGCCGTGTAAGTGGACCCTAAGGGTATGTGCACACGTAGTGACCAAAAACGTCGGAAAATACGGAGCTGTTTTCAAGGGAAAACAGCCCCTAATTTTCAGATGTTTTTTGAGCAACTCACGTTTTTCGCTGCGTTTTCGCAGCATTTTTTACGTCCGTTTTTGGAGCTGTTTTCATTGGAGTCTATGAGAAAACGGCTCCAAAAACGTCCAAAGAAGTGTCCTGCACTTCTTTTGACGAGGCTGTATTTTTACGCGTCGTCGTTTGACAGCTGTCAAACGACGACGCGTAAATGACAGGTTGTCTGCACAGTACGTCGGCAAACCCATTCAAATGAATGGGCAGATGTTTGCCGACGTATTGTAGCCCTATTTTCAGACGTAAAACGAGGCATAATACGCCTTGTTTACGTCTGAAAATAGGTCGTGTGAACCCAGCCTAAGGTCTACATCTGTGGCAAAAAATATATATCCTATTCGCATTTGTTGTATGGTTTAAAGACCGTATTTTAATATTTATCAATAACGCTAAAGTTTCATCGGGTAAATATACCCCTAATAAATTAGTTAGTGACATAGTTTATTAAACTTTCTGGGGGTACCGCTAATGATCAATAAGCGTTCAATGAAGTAAACAGTGTTTCTGCTCACAAAAAAGAACTTTATCTATGATCAATCTTATAAAAAGAACAATGTAATGTTTGTAGCAAAGAACTGAATGTGCAATCATTGTACCCCCCTTCTGCACACAAAACAGAAAAACAATGAGTCTTGACCAGATTTCCATTAAGATTACATCTTGAACATTGCTAGTATCAAAATTAAGAACACTCTTTTAGAACTGACAGCAGATTAAAGCTATATCATTTATATAATGTTATCTTCCCTTTAACACAGCAGCACAGTTATTGAATGTGACTAATACAAATGCCCATTTGGGTCCAGGTATAATAAACCAGAGAAAAATTTTGGCTTTTTAAATTAGTCTTTTGCTGATCATCTGAAACCTGCCTTTTTTCTAACATGCCTCTTTTTAGATGTGGAGCCCCTTCTTACTGCATACTAGAACTCATAGCAAAAATTAGAAAAATTTGATCACATTTCAAGTCTCTTGGACCGGAGATCTGCTTTGTTTTATCGTAACATATATGATATACTGTAGAATTTACCTTGTGTTCCAAACTTGGTGTCTGTCTGTTAGGAAGGAGACATATTCAGGTCACTCTTCTGATTTCCCCTTGACTCTTCGGCTGGGTTCACACGAGAACATTAACGTCCGTAATAGACGGACGTATTTCGGCCGGAAGTCCCGGACCGAACTCAGTGCAGGGAGCCGGGCTCCTAGCATCATAGTTATGTACGATGCTAGGAGTCCCTGCTTCTCTGCAGGACAACTGTCCCGTACTGTAATCATGTTTTCAGTATGGGACAGTAGTTCCACGGAGAGGCAGGGACTCCTAGCATCGTACATAACTATGATGCTAGGAGCCCGGCTCCCTGCACTGAGTTCGGTCCGGGACTTCCGGCCGAAATACGTCCGTCCATTACGGACGTTAATGTGCTCGTGTGAACCCAGCTTTACCATGAGTGAAGGGGAAGGCCACAGACTACTGTAGAGTTTCATTTAACTGATATATTGACTTCACCTTTTTCTAGCTGCCTACTACAAGAATACTCATCTACTGCTGGGAATATTTTGTTCCCTTCATTATGTCTCTTGATCCATTTTAAAGCAAAGTATATATTAAATAGACTATTAAAGCTTAACTCCACTCAAAACCTAAAATTTTGACCATGTCATACAAGGGTCCTGGAAGCTGAGATATGAGAATTTAGTTAATGGGGCTCTCAGCTGCTATAGATGTCCACGTATTTGACAATGATGAGTAGATAACATTGTGGTCTTCATTTAGCACCTCTGCAGGGTCAAGGACTGAAAAGGGCTTTGTCTTAATGAAATAGCGGATTTTCAGAGTTAAGGTGGTCTTACACGCGCAGCTATTCGCCCATGTTTACCACATAATGAGCGCTGATCAACAATACAGCTTGTAGTTTGGCGCTCGTTTGCTCCATTCAAATGACACTATGATCAGGAGCATGGCCGGCCTTAGATATGTTCGACCAGTGCAGTCGCACAGGGCGCCAGCCGCCATACTGCAAGATGGGCGCCAGCAAGTGTGTGTATCCCCACGCCGTTGCAACTACCAGCGGGGATACACACACTTACTGCAGTCCCCTTTCCACCCAGATGCTTCTTCACTTAGTGGCCGTCGCTACCGCTGTAGCAGCCATACCGGCTGCTAGCGGTGACACCGGGCATGAGGGCGGTGGCGCCGCTAGCTGCTGCTGTGGCTGCTATAGCGGTAGTGATGGCACTATAGCAGAGCAGGGAGGTCTGTCCCTGCTCTGCTGTCTACTAGCGCCACTGTAGCTCCCTGAAGGAGCGGAATCCCCGTGTGGCCGGGGATTCTGCTCCTGGAGCGCTGCTTGATGTCTCTGTCCATATATGGACAGTGACATCAGGGGAAACTCCTGAAGCTGAATCCCCGGTCACAGCGTTGCAGACTCTATGACCGTGGATTCCACTCCAGGAGAAGCCAATGACGTCATGGACACAGACGACAGGTGCTTCAACTGGAGTGGAATCGACGGTCATAGGGTCTGCAACGCTGTGACCAGAGATTCCACTTCAGGAGTTTTCCCTGCTTTCACTGTCCATATATGGACAGAGGCATCAAGCAGTGCTCCAAGAGCGGAATCCACGGCCACACAGGGATTCCACTCTTTCAGGGAGCTACAGTGGCGCTATCTATACTGGAAGGGGGGGTTGCTATCTACAGGGGGGCGCTGTAGCAGAGCAGGGAGGTATATCCGTGCTCTGCTGTCTACTAGTGCCATTGTAGCTCCCTGAAGGAGCGGAATCCCCGTGTGGCCGGGGATTCCGCTCCTGGAGCGCTGCTTGATGTTTCTGTCCATATATGGGGGCACTAAAGTGGTAATATAGTTTTTTTATGGGGAATTTTTTTTTAATGATGGGGTGGGGCGCCGAAAGATCATTTCGTACAGGGCGCCATCTATCCTAGGGCCGGCCCTGATCGGGAGTATGGGGACGAACGATCGTAGTGTCCACATACATTTACACGAGGAGATGTGCTGCTAACAAGCGATTATTGATGGCCTCATAAAAGATCCAATCAGCTAAAGAACGAACATTTGCTCATTCATTGGCTAATCTCTGCCCTGTTTACACAGAGCAAAGATCAGGAATTAACATTTGTACGAACGTTCGTTCACCTGATCATTGGCTTGTGTAAAAGGACCTTTATTTATGGACAGAGAGTCACTACAATGTTTACTCCCTGGCACAAGCAGGTAAAGAGACAGCCAAATCATTAAAGAGGCTCTGTCACCAGATTATAAGTGGCCTATATTGTACATTATGTGATCGGCGCTGTAATGTAGATTACAGCAGTGTTTTTTTATTTAGAAAAACAATAATTTTTGACCTATATTAGCTTTATGCTAATGAGTTTCTTAATGGACAACTGGGCGTGTTTTACTTTTTGACCAAGTGGGCGTTTGTGGAGAGAAGTGTATGACGCTGACCAATCAGTGACCAATCAGCGTCATACACTTCTCCCCATTCATTTACACAGCACATAGCGATATAGCTATATCGCTATGTGAAGCCACATAAACACACTATAACGTTACTGCAGTGTCCTGACAATGAATATACATTACCTCCAACGAGGATGTGATGTCCATTAAGAAACTCATTAGCATAAAGCTAATATAGGTCATAAAATGATCGTTTTTTTTATAATAAAAAGCACTGCTGTAATCTACATTACAGCGCCGATCACATCATGTACAATATAGGGCACTTATAATATGGTGACAGAGCGTCATTAAGGATCACCAAACATCTTCTCATATCTAATCTTCCTGAACCTCTGTTTGGGTATGTTCACATGTTGCATTTCCACTCAGGCTTTTGCAATATAAATAAAATTTTCCTGTTATATCTACCCCAAAACAATGCTACAATTCTGCAGCATAACAAGGAGGGGGGATATTGGTTTTATGACAAAAAAAAATACTTTGAATTTTGGGAGAAATTTTTTTTATTTTACGGAAATAACTAGTTGCTAACTTCCAGTTATTGACATTGCAGATTCAAATGTAAAATCTAAGGAGAAATGTAGATATTTTACCTGTGTCATGCTATGTTTTGTACAACTAAACGATAATGTGGATGATCGTAAATTTTTTTTTTTTTAGAAATATCTGTGCCAAAACCCAGATACCTGAGTATTTTTGAAATTGTAATATCAAAGAACTAGTTTAGTTATAAATGACGGAAAGGCTACACAGGCACAAACCCCAGGCCACATCTCCAAGGTTTAACTCTAAAGAGAGATAAAGAAGGTTCTTTGATCGCAGGAACAGTGTAACACTGTGTTCTCTTCAATACACTTCTACTTATTTCTTTGATCCAATCTGTTCTGCATCTGTGTTGTAGATCCGACAGGAGTCAGACACCCTGCCAGCAGCTTGTCGCTCTAATGAGGCTGCACAGAAAAATATATGGAGCCATGTATTCTATAGTACAGGAAAAAAAGATAACTAAATTGCCACCTCACATACGAGTAGCCAATCAACAGGTGACATTTTAGGAATCCTGCGTCATCTCAGGTTCTTTCAAAAACACTACTAAAGGACTGCATGTTCTTCTCTTTTAACTTAGCTTTCTTTAGAGGACAATTTAAAAGGTCACCATTGATGGTTGACAGTATCAGTATCTTCTGCTGAGAGTCTTAGGGTACATTCACATAGTCGTGATAAAAGAGTGGGAAAATCATAAAGATTTACCCATGTTTGTGCATTTTTTTTCTCCTAAAGAAACAGCTTTAGGACATATTTTTGGAACGGACACTATGGGAAATAACAATAATATTACCTTAGTGTATCTTAATGCCTCCAATTCCATATGGAGTTTTTTTTTTCTTGGATTCATATAGAATCTGCCAAAGAAAAATAAAAATATGCCATATTCCATCAAGTGCTGTATTATGGAGATATTCTTCCCTAGAAACATTGAAAATATCTTCATAATGCGGAGACTTACAGCGGCACAATATGGCGGCATGGGGACTCCACGTGCTGCCATATGGGCTCCGTGCTCACCCACTATGCCATGCGTAGGTCTTTTAATTGTACGTTAACTGGATGTAACAGCTGCAACTTACCTCTAATTTTCAGGTGTAAAATGAATTTTTTAGAGCACCTGCCACTGTTTTGTAATTTACATGATTTAACCCCTACCCGCACCAGGACGTAACTGTCCGTCGTTGCGGGAGGTTACTTCCCGCACAAGGACATACAGTTACTGAGTTAATCCCGGTGCACACTGTCGGCGACAGTGTGCACCGGGAACCGGGAGGTCAGCTGTCGCCGACAGCTGACACTCCCTTCTTGCCGGCCAGCGGTCCTTTGCCGCTGATTTCGGCGCATTAACCCCTTAAATTCGGCGATCGGGTGCAATCGCCGAATTTTAGGGGTTTCTAACATATCGGCAGACCCCCGTCCGAAATCGCGGGGTCTGCCGATAGTTAGTATGGCAAACGGAAGCCAAACAATGGCTTCCGGGTCTGCCATGGACAGAAGCCCATCAGGACCAACCTTCGGCTGGTCCTGATAGGCTTCCTGTCAGAGTGACAGGAAGTCACTGTGTCGTTCCCGATGCACACTGTCGGCGACAGTGTGCATCGGGAACTTGGAGATCAGCTGTCCCCGACAGCTGACACTCTCCAGTGTTGCCGATCAGCGGCTCATCGCCGCTGATTTCGGCAATTAACCCATTACATGCGGGGCTCGATTGCGATCTCCGCATGTAGCGGGTTTGTAGCGCATCAGCAGCCCCCATGCAATCGTGGGGGCTTCTGATGCTTGTGATGGCACCCGGGGGCCAGACAACGGCCCCCAGGTCTGCCATGTATGTCAGCCTATGAGGATCAGCCTCTGCTGGTCCTCGTAGACCAACTGTCAGAGTGACTGTGACGTCACACTGACAGTTGGAATACGTTACACTACCAAGGTAGTGTAATGTATTCTAGCAGAGATCAGAGCTGCAGGTCAAAAAAAGAAAGTGTAAAAAGTAAAAAAAAAAGTTAATAAACAAAAATATAAAGTGTAAAAAGTAAAAAAAAGTTAATAAAAATGTTTTATAAAAGTGTAAAAATAAAAGGTTTTGTTTTCCTATAATAAGTCATTTATTATAGGGAAAAAATGAAAACGTTAAAAAAAAAGTACACATATTTGATATCGCCGCGTTCGTAACGACCCAATCTATGAAACTATAATGTTAATTGTTCCGCACGGTGAACGCCGCAAACAAAATAAACGGAAAACTGTCAGCATCGCTATTTTTTGGTCACCACCCCTCCCAAGATATAGAATAAAAAGTGATCAAAAAGTCGCATTTACCCCAAAATGGTACCAATAAAAACTACAACCCGTCCCGCAAAAAACAAGACCTCCCACAGCTTTTTTGACGAAAAAATAAAAAAGTTACGGCTCAGAATAGCGTGTCCCAGAAAATAAATTATTTTATAGAAACGTAATTTTATTGTGCAAACGCTGCAAAACTTAAAAAAACTATACACATATGGTATCGGCGTAATTGTACCGACCGGCAGAATAAATTAAAACGTAATTTATTGCGCACGGTGAACGCTGTAATAAATAAAGAATTTAAAGCGCCAAAATCGCTGTTTTTTGGTCACCTTAGCTCTAAAAAAGATCCTGAGGGGCCAAAATGCTCACTATACCCCTAGAAAAATTCCTTGAGGGGTGTAGATTCCAAAATGGGGTCACTTTTGGGGGGTTTCCACTGTTTTGGTCCCTCCGGGGCGTTGCAAACCCGACATGGCACTGAAAACCAATCCAGCAAAATCTGCACTCCAAAATCCAAAAGGCGCTCCCTCCCTTCTGAGCCCTGCTGTGGGTCCAAACATCAGTTTACGACCACATATGGGGTATTGCCGTAATCGGGAGAAATTGCTTTACAAATTTTGGGGTGCTTTTTCTCCTTTATTCCTTGTAAAAATGAAAAAAATCTATGTTTCCACAGAAAAATAGGTGATTTTCATCTTCACAGACTAATTCCACTAAATTCTGCCAAAAAACTGTGGGGTCAAAATGCTAACTATACCCCTCGAAAAATGCCTTGAGGAGTGTAGTTTCCAAAATTGGGTCACTTTGGGGGGGGTTTCGACTGTTTAGGTACCACAAGTTCTCCTCAAACCTGACATGGTGCCTAAAATATATTTCTAAAAAAAGGAGGCCCCAAAATCCACTAGGTGCTCCTTTGCTTCTGAGGCCTGTGTTTCAGTCCATTAGGACACTAGGGCCACATGTTGGATATTTCTAAAATCTGCAAAATCTGGGCAATAAATATTGAGTTGCGTTTCTCTGGTAAAACCTTCTGTGTTACAGATTTTTTTTTATTACAAATGAATTTCGGCAAAAAAAATGAAATTTGTAAATTTCACCTCTACTTTGCCTTAATTCTTGTGAAACGCCTAAAGGGTTAAAATATTTTCTGAATGTGGTTTTGAATACCTTGAGGGGTGCAGTTTTCAAAATGGGGTGATTTATGGGGACTTTCTAATATATAAGGCCCTCAAAGCCACTTCAGAACTGAACTGGTCCCTGTAAAAATAGCCTTTTGAAATTTTATTGAAAATATGAGAAATTGCTGCTAAAGTTCTAAGTCTTGTAACGTCCTAGAAAAATAAAAGTATGTGAAAAAAAATGATGCAAACATAAAGTAGACATATGGGGGAGGTTATCTTGTAAGTATTTTGTGTGGTGTTATTATCTGTTTTACAACCAGATACATTTAAATTTAGAGAAATGCTAATTTTTGCAAATTTTTGCTAAAATTTGAAGTTTTTCACAAATAAATATTAAATTTATCGACCAAATTTTTTCACTAACATAAAGTACAATATGTCACGAGAAAACAGTCTCAGAATCGCTTGGATAGGTAAAAGCATTCCGGAGTTATTACCACATAAAGTGACACATGTCAGATTTGAAAAAATCATCTGTGTCCACAAGGCCAAAACAGGCTGTATCCTAAAGGGGTTAATATTAGAATGTATAAAACTTTTTATTTTTGCATAGAAAATATGATAATTCTGATTCTCAAATTCAAGGGACATGGTAGCAAGGAGAATCAACAGGAAGGTAGGAAGACTTTAAGCAATGCTATCTGGGAAAAACATCCCTCCCCGAAAAGAAAGAAAACTGTCCTCTAACCCAATGTGGGTCATGTATCCAAATATACTGAGAGAAAAAAAGCATCCATGAGAGCCAATCAGAACTCTTTTGAATTTTTTTTTATTATGTACGAATCTGATTGATTGATTGATTGATTGATTGATTGATTGATTGATTGATTGATTAATTGATATAGCCAAGATGGACACTTTTCCTCTAAATCAGTCTTGATAGATGAGCTACAATGTCTCCCTGTAGAGCATTGGCGAAGCCTCCCTAGCTTCCTGCTGATTCACTTTCCAGACAAATATATTGCTAAATATATAAAGTAGCAGACAAATTTGCATTTACCATTCAAGTTTATTAAGCAAAGCCTAAAAATCTCCAGGTAAGTACCGTGTATTTAGCAGCACAGATTCTAGAATCCAGGTTCGTGCGAAGCTTCATCTTCAGTGAAAATAATTAGGTGCCTCTGCTCTGAGTAAATACTCCACAACTAAATTACATTTTCATTACCCGGCCACTGTAGTCCTCTTAAGTATTTTTTTCCTGAGTAATTCACTTTGGTTTTTGTAAATCCGTATTTTTACTAGTTTTCCATTCTTATTTTGCATTCAGATTTAATTTAATTCAACATTCAGTATTTTGTGCTTTGATTGTGAACTTACAGCTCAGCAGCCAGCCCAGCAAAACACATTTCTGAAAGAGATTACTAATGTGACTTGCAATCAAAAAGTGGCTGATTTTAGATCTGATATAAGCAAGCATCACTGTCTTCAAAAGTCGTTATCCTATCTTATTATATTTAAAGGGTAAAAAACAATTTATTATTATATCAATTTACATGATCAATTATTGCCAATCTTTGCAGCACTTAAAGAAGACTTATCATCTCTCCTTACATATCTGTTTTAGTAAATAATTGCATTTTCCATTAAATAATTCTCAAACATCTTTTCTTAGAACTCGGCGTTGTGCTTTTTCTGTTATTCCTCCTGGAAAAGTATAAATAGACAATTATGTGTTGCCATTCCCCTTGTCAATAACTGATTGTCTAATCAGTGCTAATAGAGTGGGGCTCTGTAGGGACACGCCCCTTTGTGGGGCACTGTAGGAACATGCCCCTTTGTGGGGCTCTGTAGGGACACACCCCTTTGTCAAGGGGAATGGTAACACCCAGTTGTCAATATATTTATAGGAGGAATAACAGAAAAATGGCACAATGCACAGTTTTAAGAAAATAAACTCCAAAATTATGCTATGGGTTATACAAGTATTTATTGAAAAAGACCTGTCAAGACAACTGAGAGGTCCTCTTTAAAATCTTGCTATGGCAAAGTAAAACTGAGAGTGAGAGCTTTAGGCTATGTTCACACGGAGTATTTTGGGGGAGGAATATCTGCCTCAAAATTCCGTTTGGAACTTTGAGGCAGATATTCCTCTCCCTGCACGCCGATTTTCGCGGCAATTATCGCGCCGTTTTTCGCCCGCGGCCATTGAGCGCCGCGGGCATAAAACAGCGAGAAATACGCTTTCTCCTGCCTCCCATTGAAGTCAATGGGAGGTCGGAGGCGGAAGCGCCCGAAGATAGGGCATGTCGCTTCTTTTTCCCGCGAGGCAGTTTTACTGCTCGCGGGAAAAAGACGCAGACGCCTCCCATTGAAATCAATGGGAGGCGTTCTTGGGCCGTTTCTGCCGAGTTTTGCGACGCGGTTTCCGCGTCAAAAAACTCGGCAAAATACCCCGTGTGAACATAGCCTTATATAGGAAAGCAACAGGTGCTGAAGATGACCAATAAGTGAATGCTGCTACTCCAGAGCCAAGGACAGCAGGTGCAGAGAGTTAAGTAACTAGTAGTGTGAGCTGTCCTCAGTAGTACCAGGAATAATAGATGTAACAGAGCTGGCACTACATGGATAGAGGCCAGACCGCAGCCTGTAGTGAATGGGGCGGTATTGTGAAGAGGTGAGTATGAGTGGAGGAGAGCGGTGCGGTGGTGGCCACTACAAAATTTCTATATATAAAATGATTGATGCTCAATTAAAAACAGGTAATTCTGCTGTATGCATTACTGCAGTTAACCCCTTCCCGACATTTGACGTATCCATACGCCAAAGTCGGGTAGGGGAAGTATAGAACAGGCTCACTGAGTGAACCCGCTCCATACGATGCATGTGTCGGCTGTTTGTTACAGCCGACACTTCAGAGTAACGAGCGGCATCGCGCTCGAGCGCGATCTCGCTCGTTTAACTCGTTAAAATGCTGCGGTCAATAGCGACCGCAGCATTTAAATCGTTAGAAAGAGGGGGTGTTGTTTTAATTGCACAGTGAATTCCGTAAAAACGGCGTGCAAAAAACCATGACGGAATCGCTGTTTTATTCATTTTCTACCCCACCAATAATTTTTTTCCCGTTTCCTACTATATTATATGGCAAAATAAATGGTGCTACAAAAAACTACAACTTGTCTCGCAAAAATCAAGCCCTCATAGTACTATATCGATGGAAAAATAAAGATGTTATGGCTTTTGGAATGTGGGGAGGAAAAAATGAAAATGAAAATCTGAAAAAGGGCTGCGGCGGGAAGGGGTTAAGTATACTGTAAACTAGGCTATGGAGACCCAATGTCAACTTTTCTATAGGACACTATGAATTAAAGTTATGCCCCCTGGTTAAAACAGGGAGGATTGCTCTGTTTCAATCTTGCTGTATGAATAGGGCAATACTTCTATAGGGACCTAACATGCTTTTCCTCCACTACTGTCTTCTCTTCTATATCAGTCACATGGCTCTCACGTGTGGCTCACTAGAGACAATCTTTCCAAGAAGTTTAGATCTCTTAATATGTACAGAAAGAGAATCAATAATTTTAAGTGCAGCACTGGTGTATAGTTTTAATGCGTACCAAAAAAGTATATACATTTTAAGAAAAATTGCTAAGGTTTGATAAAGTATGGGGACTGTGGTGTGATTCTCTACTTACTGTACATACACCTCAAACATACTCCTCTTCCTTGCTAGCTCTACAGGGCTAAATTAGTGATATGTGCTGGTGGATGGGAGATCCGTGGCATCCACTCATTTATGTATAAACCCTTGAGATATGTGAAAGGGATTTATCACTATGTTTCTATCTGTTATTTTTTTTAACCTAAAACTGATATGTGGTGTAAATACTGTATTATATACTTTTGGATTTCTTTACTGTCATCACTATACTATTGCTCTATTGACCCTTGTATGATATAATCACTTGACTTCTGTACACGTTTTAAAAAACCGGAGTTTAAAAAAAAACAAAGTTCCTAAGGTTTATCAGTGAAGACAGTTCTAGGCAATTTTTCAGAAACCAAATCTCAATTGTCAGGGAAAATATAGTTTTCTCTAGGGAGTTATGGTCAATCTTTTCCACTCATGGTGCCTGGTTATAAGTGGTGTCGTATCCTGACGCCCGCAGCCATGGATCTGTCAGCGCTGGTCCCCATCTCCTTCCCAGGAGATGCCAGCGCTCACTTCCGCTCCGGTCCGCTGTGTCCCGTAGCATGCGCGTGCACATGAAGAAAATCATCATCATCAACACACATGATTTCCTGGACTATAAGAAGGCCCCAGCCCGTCTGATCCTTGCCTGAGCGTTGTAAGTATATCCCAAGTCTGTCTTGCAAATGGTCTCTTAGTGTTTCCCACTCCAGTTGTTACCCGTGCCCAGTTACCTGTTCCTGTATCCCGTACTGTGTTCTTGTTCCTGTGCCTACTAGTTGGGAGTCGTTTCTACTGCACCTGTGTCATCCGCCACATCCTGTGTCATCTGCCACGTCCAGAGGGATTTGCCACGTCTGGCGCAACCTGCGGCACCTGCTGTCATCCGCCACCTCTAGCGTTACCTGCTGCATCCACCTCCATCCGTGCCAGAGCTGCGGCTACTGTCTGGTCTATCCAGGTACCCTTGTGCGGGACTTTGTATTACTGGGGTTCCCTGTTGTTTGGCCAGCTGCCTCCCTGCTACGACGGTGCGGCCTAGTGGGTTCACATACCCACAGATCGTGACAAGTGGTACACCATAGGGTACACCATAGGGTTCAGTGCTGGAACCTTTTATTGTTCCAACTATTTATGAATTATACAGAGTATGGGATTACTAGTACTGTTTGTGTGTGACCTCAAGCTATGTATATGTAGTTTAATATAGTAGATGAGAGATATATATATTTCGATTTTTTATTCCGTTTTTTTATTAGTGCACTGAGATGAACGTCCAAAACATCACATTTTTACATTGGAAAAATGTACCATGAAGCTGAAAACAGTAAAGTTACAGTATACAGGATATAATGTATTACATATAATATAAGAACTAAATTTATCAAATGCGAAATAAGAAGCTATAAATAACCATAAATACATCTATCAATTACTATAGCTGTGCAGCCCAAAAAAAAATAGGAAACATATACTGGGATAAGAGTAAAGATTGGATTGGTATTACTAATGGGTGGCACTAACCAGTTGCTACCTATGTTGGTTGTCCTCTTTTGGGGGCTATGAGGAAAAAAATGAAAAGGGCTAAACGCCACTTTGAAGGCTCTAAAAGCAGATGCTGTAAGTGGAGCAGAGCATATGCTATCCTCGGCCCTGTGGTGGGAGATGGAAAATCATGGTAGGTGGCTCAGGTGGTAGCAATATAGTGAAGGTAGGAGTCAAGAAACTAAAACCTAACGCAGACTCTGGAATACCTAATGAAGGAAGTAAGAACATATAGCAAGTATAAGGAAAATCTCAGAAAGAGGGGGTTTCTTTTCACAGGGGAACCAGAGGTGTCTGAGAGGTCCCAGGGGGTTGAGATGTCCGCGGCGGAGTGTCCAACAATTCGTATAAAGTCCATTTAGTTAGAGAAAGTCCAGCTTTTTAGAGGAAATCCGGGAGGTTAGCTGGTAAAAGGAGGGAGATGTAATGCCCATAATTGTAATCTATGAGGAAACGGGATTCCATTAGCCTGTAGTTTGTCGGTGAGGAGTTAGAGGACTTCTCTCTGGACTTCAGGTCAAATCGGGTAAAACTTGTAGTTGGGTCTCATGAAATGAGAGGGGACAATTGGAACTAATGCCCCTGAGGAAAGCCACTCTGTCTGCAATGTCAGTGAAAAAACAAAGGAGATCCCATGGTATGGTAGGGAAAATAGTGCGAGCCCTGAAGAGTCGAGTAGCTGTTGACAAATTAATAGGGTTAGCAAGGGGACATCCCAGGAAGCAGGAGAATAAAGTTTGTAGCGTGCTTAAGAGGTGAGAGTCCTGGACAATTTCTG
Organism: Rhinoderma darwinii; assembly: GCF_050947455.1. Taxonomy (NCBI): domain Eukaryota; kingdom Metazoa; phylum Chordata; class Amphibia; order Anura; family Rhinodermatidae; genus Rhinoderma; species Rhinoderma darwinii. The sequence continues at coordinate 418,956,869 of NC_134688.1, forward strand.
TCAGACCCGCATTTTGAGGTTAAAGCATTGAGCTTTATTTTCAGGATCATCGACCAATTAATTTAGTAGATTGGTATTGCGCATATTTTGTTAAGTGGTAGCTTAAATAGAGTCCACTTCCAAATGCATCGTAGTTTGGATTTCCTCCAGTCAACCTGTTCAATGGTCATATTCAAATCTGTATTAGTATCTTGCAGTTCCACCTTAAATGATGACTCCAATCGAGTCGCGACTGCCTCTAATTGCACCTGAAAGGATTCAGACAGTCTGGCAGTGAGACGGTGTTTAACAACTGAGATTAATGAAAGAGGTAGGTTTATCTATTGGGGTCGGGATCAAGTCCATAGAAGTGGAAAGTGTTGGGGGCTCCAGTCCTCCTTAAGGGAGAAGTCAGGGGCCATTGGATTAAAGTAGCCCTGGCTACTGAGCGAGGAAGTTAGTAATTAGAAGGTAGCTATATGGAGCCATTGTGAGGTAGAGTTGCTGGGGAAGTCGGGGAACATGTATGGAGACACTGTGGGGGCACGGTAGAGTGGGAGTTAGGGGTCCGCTTCATGCAGGCACTTACCTGTGTTACAGATGTTATCACAGCATTTAAGCCATTCACAGGAGAATCTCTTTCAGGGAAGGGAGTGGACCCCTCTCCGATAGTCACGTGTACCAGTGGACTGTGAGTTGGTTCAGCTCTTAAGGATGATGCAGTGCTCCAGTAGCTCGCAGAGGAGAAATCCGGGAAGTGAGGCAGAATATAGACCCTCCTCATGGTAGGCACCAGAGAAATCTTTGTTCATCTGCCTCCATTACTTGTATAAATAGAAATCCATACTACCAGCAGCTGGTCTGGCTTTCACACCAGCCTCAGCTTTAGTTTTCTTGCCTTTCTCCATGGCAGAAAATGCGCACGTCTTCTCCTGAGGATGTCCAGCCTCACCCCCGGGCAGATAATTACAAACTGGCCTAGACGCAAAGTGTTCGGGTATCGCATAGGATAGTAGGATTCAATCTGGATAAATGTAAAGATACATATCTGGAGTCTGCAAATCTGGATGTGCCATACATTTCAGGGAATCCTTTCTGTAAAAGAATCTAAATCCAAATGTAGATCATAGACTAAATAACAGCATGCAATACCAATCTGCTGCTTCTTAGACCAGTAGGATACTTTTGTGTATTGAAAGAGTCACACACTCTAAAGACAAGGACTTAAATAGGATGCCCTAGAGTAAGAAAAATTGCAAAGAAGGTCAACAAAATTGATAATGGGCATGGAGAAGCTGAGATATGAGGACAGGCTCAATTTATTTTGTCTTGAGAAAATGCTATCACTTTGTACAAATATATAACTGGCCATAGAAAAAAAATACTATGAACATCTGTGCTCCCCAAAAGACATGAGGGCATACTCTCTGACTACAGGAAAATAACTTTAATCCACAGCTTCTTTACTATAAGAGCTATTATTCTGTTAATTTGCCTTCCTCAGGAATGTCAGAATAAAAGATCACTTCATATTGGACACTTTCTCGAAATAAACTATTATGTTGGGTTTTAAATTGCTGCTAGAGGTCAGCAAGAGATTTTGTACTTTTTAATACAAATTGGACATTAGGTGGTCCCTGCAGAACTCTAAAGAGAGAACAATATGCTCTCTCCTGGGTAGGCAGTCACTTCCCCCGCACAGGCCTACAGAGTAACAATTGTCCAGAGAAGAGGGTAACAGTAATACACACGCAACCATGTATCCCAGGAAAGGGTACCTCTAAGTAAAGAACACAATAACTAAGTAATGTGTGGTGCTATAGCGGGGAGCCACTCACACTAGGAGAGAACATAGGTAGGAGTTCAGAACTGTTCCATATGTAATATTGGTTGAGGAATCAACTTTATGTGGGAGAGTCTTTTTATCCCTTAAAGGCTATGTACACCTTTGAATTTTATTTTATTTTTTTTACTAAAAATGTCTATCAGTGTGTTTGGCGCAACTTCCAAAATACTTTTTATTAAAATTTATTTTTACTTTTTGAGATCCATCTGCTTTGTATCCTGTATACAGAGCTGCTGTATCTAGCACTGAAACCTGTATAGGTCAGATGGATTCAGTGACAGCGGGTCCTGTATGACTTTGACCAATCACATCTAAGTTCATAACTTAGATGTGATTTATAACAGGTGGATCCTGCATGTCAGAAACACGTAGGACCCGCTGTCAATGAACCATCGGTGCCGCTGACCTGACTGATTCCGGTCTCAGCCCAAGACACAGCTGCTCTGTATACAGGATACAAAGCAGCTGTATCTCAAAAAGTAAAAATATTTTTTTAATAAAAAGTATTTAGAAAGCTGCACCAAACACACTGATATACATTTTTATTTAAAAAAAATATAAATCTTTCAAAGGTGTACAGATTGAGCCAATTTGCCTCACTGCGTTCTGGTAGCCATAACTTTTTTTATTTGCCTGTCAACAAAGCTGTTTGAGACCTTGTTTTTTTCCAAGACTATTTTTTGGGGAGATTTCTTTTAGACATAATTTTGGGGTACATATAAGCTGACATTTAATAATACCAACTTTTTATAATGCATGAAAAAACAAAACACAGTGTTTGTTGTATTTTTTCTTTTGTGTTGTTTTTTTAGCATTTTTTTTCATCCCGTTAGATTAAAAAAAGGGTTAAATGGCTGTGGATCAGTTGTTTCCATTAATGGCTGTCAGTGCAGGAGGTCGGCTGTCAATCATAGCCATCCTTCAGCGGGTGACCGCACGGGCACAGCTTTTGTGCCCAGCGCAATCACCATCATGTAAATGTACGTCGGTATGACCAAAGGGGACTCTAGCCACTGCGTACATGTACGTGATTTTCTGGAAAGGGGGTAAAATGGTCTCATTGGTTTCCAGTAAATTCAGCCCTATGGTGATCTACGTTTGATTCAGCAGAACTCTGGAGGAGGCTCCGTGTATTGCAGCCATAATGTGAATTTCTAAAAAGTGACTGTATTGGGGCCATATGAAACTGGTATAAATATAAATGCTGTATTTATATTTGGATGTATATTATATCTATTCCTGAATGCATTAAGGATGGAATTGCTAATTTAAGTTTCTTTACCAAAAATGTGATAATTGTATGTCTGCATTTTGAAAGCAGCAATTATTTGTAACACAGGTTCCATTATTCATATATGTCTGTAAACACTTTAATTTTTTACAACAATTCATTCTAGCCTTCCCTTAGTCATTTGATATATTGTAATAGATTACATGCTTTGACACCTAACACTACATTATTGTAGCCGGTTGACTTCCGTTTTAGAATGTTATGTGAAAATACATTCTAAAACAGGGGTCAGCAACCTATGGCACCGGTATATGCCACAGTTGGCACTTGGGGCATGGTTTGCTGGCACACTTTCCTCTCCTAGTGTCCAGAGCCGTTGAGTGCTTGGCAGCACTGCACAAAGGGAGAGAAAGCGGCCCTTCACAAGGCGCTTGGCGGCACTGATCACCAGGACAGAGAGAGCAGTGCTTCATTGTGTTTGTCGCTGCTGAACACTTGGCCAGCACACAATGCAGCACTCCTCTCTCTTCTGGTGTTCAGCATCGCCAAGTGCATAATGAAACGCTGCTCTCTCCTAGTGATCAGCACCGCAAGGACGCAGTTCAGTAACCGCTCTGTAGAAGAAAAGGTTAGCAAAAGTTGTCAGCTCCCTCTCCTATGTGCACCCCCCCCCAGGTTGGTGTTCAGTAGTCACGATCTCTCCTATGTGCACCCCCCCCCCAGGCTGGTGTTCAGTAGTCACGATCTCTCCTGTGTGCAGTTTCACCTAGCTGGTGTTCAGTAGCCGCAGTCTCTCTTTTGTGCAGTTCCCTCTAGCTAGTGTTCAGTAGCCCCGGTTTTTCTATGTGTGACCCCCCCCCCCAGCTGGTGTTCAGTAGCCTCGTATGCACCACAGATGGACCATCTTTGCAGAGAAAGTCATGGACAAGGGGTTACTCTAAAATATACGTTTAATTAACGAATAAAAAAAATTCTGTCACATACGTGGTAACAGTTTGTCTTATATGACTTTTAGATTTGCATGGCACGTTGAGTACTTTATCATTGATTTTTTTTCTTTTTTTCGGCACGACATACAAAAAAGGTTGCCTACCCCTGTTCTAGAGTGTAATACATGGACCCTCCATCTTCTCTTTTTCATTTTAGCACCTGATCACAGCATATGTTTCTATGTGTATTTCTGCAGCAGAGATAAATATATTTAAACCAGAATATGTATTTTGCCTTCGCAGATCTGGCTCATTAATAATTGAAGTCATAATGGAGTAAAGAGCCAGGAAAAAGGGTTTGTTTTAGGCAAAGAAGTGATAAAAAATAAACTTTGGACCTTAAGCAAAAAATCACAACATTTCAGCAATTTTTGCCTTGGTAATTTTCCATTATCTATAATACAATTAAAGTTATTGCAAAGTGACTTGAAGTCAATGTCAGGAACCTTTTGTTCTGCTGAGCTCTGGTATATTTTCTTTGCTGATCTGTTTCCAGAAGTACAACATTCATCACTAAAGGAATGCAGAATGAAGCATAACACTACTGAGTAATGCTCAACCACCACAAATTATCTTGCGGTATGTAGTAATGTCTGAGGAAACATGGTGATGTGTATACAATTAAAATATATCTCCATACTGTGTTTCCACTGGTCACGTTACTTCATTATATGAACCTGTGCTACAAATATCTCTCTACAGTGGCCATAATGTAGTTTTTTTTATCTTTTTAAGTATTTTTTATTCCTTTTAACCCAAGCTAATGTTGAGCTTGATGACCAAATGTTTTCTTTTTGCTATTTAATTTTTATATCTCAGCATTCCCGAGTTAGCTTTTTATTTTGTTGATGCAGCTGTTTTTTGTTAAACAAGTTGTAATTTCTAATTTAGAGTTTCCATATGTAAGCATTTAACTGTCATGAATTTTATTTTGGAGGGAAAATGTTAAAAAAAATTATTACTGTTATGGTGATGTAAATACTAGTACTACATATGTGGCAATTAGTTTATTTGGTTTCTACTAAATGACATGTAAGTTATATAAAGAAACTGCACACTCAATAAACTAGAGAATGAAGCTGTTTCCATAAGTTGAAATACTCTGGGATCGGTGGTGCAAACTGCATGTGTCTAGGCCATCATGGCTAGTGGCACCCCCTTCATTAATGACAGGTAAAGGTCCCTGTGTGATCACACAGGTCAAGGCCGGCCCTGCTGCCATACTCCTGGAGTACAAATGATCTTACTGGGGACTGTGCATATTTCCAAGTATTTATAAAAGACAGCACTGGGAGCCTTTGTCTGGTCCTGGGCTTGTTCTATACTGATGCCAGCCCTGGCGATCGCCATCACAAAGTGGGACCACTCCTGCTAGGATCAGAGTTTTGTCTCACCCCAGCAGTTGCCTGCATTCCATCACCTTAATGTAGTAGTACATCTAGTCCACACCAGTTTTGTCTTCTTGGATTATGTTTTTTATTAAACAGTAATGTAGGTCCTTTTGAATCTATTGTGTCCTCAGAATAGGAGGAAATCAGTCAAAGTAAATGCTCTGCATGTAAATTCCAGTCTGAGCAGATGTGACATGTTAACGCTTAGAAAAGATCAGGGGATAAATTGCATCTGTCTCTGGAAGTGGTTTGGGTTAACATACCAAAAGAAGAATAATACTCAACAAAACAACAAGCAAGCTCATTCTGAAAGCACATGTCCCTTTGGAACTGCAGAGAGGCTAAGGTCAGAATCATGTGCGTAGCTCTTTTTTTAAATGCACTTGACAACAGAGCCATTTTTACTGAATTAATAATATTGAAGAATATTTTACAGTGAGGGGTATATTTTCTTTACCCAAAGAAGAAGTTGTAATGGAGCTCTTTTTGTTCCATAGTAAAACTATCCAGGCCTGAAAGCTACACTTTCATATTTTTCAACTATGGTCATAGCCTAAGACTATTACTTCATAAGTCTTCACTGCAACAGGTGACTCAGAAGAATCAGTTACGAAGCGCCTGGCTTGAGGATCATTTAAACGCGGTACATACCATAAAGGCAGTCCATGAAGCTCCTATGGGGCCGCTGAAGAGAGGTGGCCCAGCCCAGATTGGCCTCTCTCTTATTTTAATTAGAGGTGAAAACCTGTGCAGGGATCTTGTGTTCACAGGCCCTATAACATTAGCAAACAAGGTTGTGTCTGAAGTGGTTGGTGGTTGATGGTTTCAACTAGCAGAGAGACCCATTTTAGTCTTTGCTATGGAGCCCCCTTTCCTCTATGTACACCCTTAATTACTCAATATTAAAGGGGTATTCCAGCCTTCAGCATTGTTCACCTTTCCACTGTATAGGTAAAAAATACTAGATCGATGGGAATCTGACTGCTGGGACCCCACCCATTTCCAGAAGGTTAGACTCCAGGCCTCCATTCCGCCCAGCCAAAGGAATTGAGCGGCACTACACATGCCTAGCCTCCACTTCAATCAAACTCCTCCTATCTGCCGTTTTGTGGCTGGGGTAAATGAGGACCGGGATCCCATGGCAATCAATGTGGGCCCCAGCAGTTGGACCTCACTGATCTAGCATTTTTCACCTATACATTAGATAGGTTAAAAATACTGTGTTACAAAATGCATTCTTGCTCACCACTTCCCTGCTGGCAACGTCGTTTTTGACCCTGGTGGGACTGAGTGTTCACATCAAAGTCAGCTCTGCTACATTACCTGTTTTGCCTTAGCTATACTCAGGTGCATTACACAAACACACCCTGCAGCAGCTAAACAGCCATGAACTCTTGTGCTTTGCAACTTCTTGCTGTTCCGTTGGATGCTGCCGATGATCTCTGCTATTTAAATCCTATCTGTCCCTTTAGCCTTTGCTTAAGGGTTGTGTATTGTTCCTGAATGTAGCCCTGTCCAGTCTGATGTAGTCTGTCTCTTGCCTGTAGATCCTGATTCTAATTCCTGGTACCAGTGCTCCAGGTATAGACCCCTGGTTACTGTGTGAGATCTCTTGATCTGTAGCTGAGATTGTATATCAGTTCTGCTATCCTGTGATGTGATACCACCTGCTCCTGATATCTCCTGGTTCCGACTGGCTACTCCTAAACTCTGTTCCTGGCATCTCCTTTTTCCAACTCTAGTCCTGGTTCTGTCCAAGGTCTGCTCCTGGATCCATCTGAGGTCAGCTTCATCTCTGCCACTCCGGTGTTTGCCATATCTGGGCATGTTTGCCCTTCTGTCTATTTATGGACTGTTCGGTAACCCCACTACCTGTTTCTGCATCCCTAGCCTTGTGTTGTCACTGCTGCTTCTAATTGCCAACTTTGGTTTGGCTTCTATTTGCCAACTGGTTGAAGTCCAAGGATCCACTACCCAAATTAATAAATTACGTGGCTTTATCCTGATATCTGCTTATCTGTTCCTGTATCCAGTACGTCAATAAAGCATTGTTACATACTGGAGGCTGGAATATCCCTTACACTTAGACTCTAGAAGACTGTTTGGCTATGATAAATGATCATGTACTTCTGTTGATATTGCTCAGAGATTTTCCGAAATGTTGGCCCGACAAACCTACAATGAAGTGAACTGGCTTATTTCTCAAACAAAAAGTAAGAGCTGGATCATGTATGATCTTTCTGCTCTTCCAGGATCTCCACATTGCTACCAGCAGAGCAAGGTCTGAGAACCAGACTATGACTAGCTTTAGAGGCAACTTCATGGACTTCACAAATATATAGCCATTGAAGTTTCTAGAAATGCAAGCTTGCACATGTAACCAGTTTGTATATATTAGTATTGTATATAGTAGTATTGTGTTATTATTTGAGGATTTTCCCATATAATAATTCTGTGGTCTTCATAATCCTCATTAGCTTATTTTTATTTAGCAACCCATGGCCGACAGGCTAAACAAATTGGAAGCTGCTTTTGAGCTATCTCCATGGCAACCATGATCCTTCTTATAGTTTCCAAGGCTGATGTGTTTTGGAAGAAGCTGGTTTATCTGTGGGAATGTCGATATTATTCTGTACTTCAATCAGGAATATGAGCTAAGTTTATGTCTGTCTGTTTTCACTGGATATTTACAAGCACTAAAACACATTTAGAGACTTTGCTTGTAGGAAACAATCTCCAAATTATGTTTAAATGAATCTAAATGTTTATTTTCTACAATTGGAAAACTCGATTAAATTAGGTAAAAACGTATTTCTTTATTATTGATGTGTCATCATGTTTCACTTATTAGCTAGAACACAAACATTTGTACCTTAGTATTGCAAATGTTTAACATAAAAAACAGACCAGAGTATTTATATCTCAGACATTTATGTCATATCCACAGGATATATGAAGAACAGGGGTCAATGAGAGTTATGGAAACAGCCGCACATACGTGGCCACCTCTGCATTCTCTGCCTGCATGCAGCAGTCTGTGGCTACATTACCAGGTGCGACAGGGTTGGGGATCCCCATTCCCGAGATAGAAGCAGGTCCTAGAGTTGAGACTTACACCTATAAGACATTTATGACATATCTTTTGGATATGCCATAAATGTCTGAGATGGGAATACCCCTTTAAAGGGAATGTCCCGCTTTGAATACCATTTTGTGTTGTTTTAATCAAAATATTTTCCAAAATTTGTGCTGATTAATTTCTTATTATATCTTTTAGTGGTCGGAGTCCTTAACCAAATTTAAGCAAAGGTAAGGGTGGACCCATCTTCTGACATGTCTGGCTGACATTGGAGGTTTGTGAAACAGTACTACAGATCTGACTGAGTTGTGGTAAGGCTGGGTTCACACGACCTATTTTCAGACGTAAACGAGGCGTATTATGCCTCATTTTACGTCTGAAAATAGGGCTACAATACGTCTGCAAACATCTGCTTATTCATTTGAATGGGTTTGCCGACGTACTGTGCAGACAACCTGTCATTTACGCGTCGTCGTTTGACAGCTGTCAAACGACGACGCGTAAAAATACAGTGTCGTCAAAAGAAGTGCAGGACACTTCTTTGGACGTTTTTGGAGCTGTTTTCTCATAGACTCCAATGAAAACAGCTCCAAAAACGGACGTAAAAAACGCCGCGAAAAACGTGAGTTGCTCAAAAAACGTCTGAAAATCAGGGGCTGTTTTCCCTTGAAAACAGCTCCGTATTTTCAGACGTTTTTGGTCACTACGTGTGTACATACCCTAACAGGAAAAAACAACGGCATGAATTTCATTGCGAAGAATTAAAGGGTTTTGGCTCTCGGGGCAAATGGAGGGGAAGGAAAGGTTGAAGAACTTTGCAGCATTAGACCTCATGTACATGGTCATTTTTGGGATCTTTGACTCATGGATCATGAATACAGCCCCATATAAATCTATGACTCCAAACTTCACCTCTGTGTGTGTGTGATTTTATTTTCATGGTCGTATTATGGAGCTAGATAAAGAGGCACATGGCACACCTATGAGTATATGCATGCCATAGATACTCAGGGTGCCACCATACACGGTCTGTGCACATGACCTTGCCCTTACCTGAAGTTAAGTCAGCCTACCAAATAATGACTTCATGATGGTCATCATGTTGTAAAACCAACAATAGTAGTGCCACCCTGACCTGCCATTATGCTGAGATGTACAATTTGACAATATCCAAAAAAGTAACGGTTACACCACAATACTATCTATTACCTAATTAAATGTTGAGTGTGATATGAAAAACTACTATGATACACAAATATACCGTGACAAGGAAAATACAGGTACATAATGATGACATATTAGCTGTATTAAATTGGAATATGAGCGAAATGAATATTAATGGTCTCTATCAGTAGGTAATTAGCAGTTAATAGCATTGGCACTTTTTCATTTATACAATTAATTAGGGAATTTGTTTCTGCCCACAAAAATACATTTTCATTACTTAATGTTGGACCCATTTATTGGACATATGGCCAGGATGGGAGCCATGTAAAAACAACTTCTTGAAAAAGGAAAATATAAGAAGTGCCAAAATAACAGTGCTGGCATTAGAATTAATGGGTACTGTGGTTCAGCTTTCATACATATTCCAAAATGCTTATATAGATGAACATAATAATCAGCATGTGAAACAAGAAATCTACTATTATGACATATAAAATTATAAAATGTATAGACATAAAATGAAAATACACAACCAACCATACAAAAGTAAAAGTACCTATGCTGCCGGGTCTTATTTCAGTTCATTTTTGCTTTTTAGCCAGGGGATGCCTTATGATTCTCTTTTTTCTAAACCCTCACCAATTTATCATATCATCGTAATCAGACCTAACTATATTGTGATTAAATATATAGACATTCAGATTTTTCCAGCAATCCTATAGCTATTGAGATGAAGTGTGGTATTACTATGCGGATATACCACTTATGAGTCTGATAAAGCTGCGAAACAAGCCTTTTTGTAACTGTACTGGTAGCCATACTTGTCACTCAGCTTTGATAGATATACATGTAACTAAGAAAATAATTAATATAACTTTAATTCATTGCACTTTTTATTAGTCATTCTAGAATACATAATTATATACACAGTATATATATATATATATATATATATATATATATATATATATATATATATATACACACAATATGGACAAAAGTACAAGAAAAAAGGAGAGATGATTCAGCGCTGAATGGAGTTTAAAAAGTAAATATTGTTCCCACTTTTATTAGCAAAATATTTAAAAATGAAACAGAGACGCAGTCTCAAGGCAAGGAGTAGTGCGGGTGAATACCCGCACTAATCCTTGCCTTGAGACTGTGTCTCTGTTTCATTTTTAAATATTTTGCTAATAAAAGTGGGAACAATATTTCCTTTTTAAACTCCATTCAGCGCTGGATCATCTCTCCTTTTTTCTTGTACTACACGCCGCGGGCCGTCGCGGGGATCCGAGCGAGATATCTGGAGACGCAGAACCGGTGAGCTGGAGGTTTCCTCCCTTCTCTATGGACAAAAGTAGTAAGGCACACCTCTTAATCATTACATTTAGGTGTTTCATTCAGTCCCATTGTCACAGGTGTATTAAAACCAGGCAGTCTGCCTTTACAATCATTTATGAAAGAATGGGTCGTTCTAAAGAGATCACTGAATTCCAGCGTTGTACTGTAATAGACAGTTGCATGCATGCCTTACATCACCAAATGCCAAGCGTCGGATGGAGTGGTGTAAAGCAAGACTCCACTGGACTCTGGAGCAGTGGAAACATTTTCTGTGGAGTGAAGAAGCACACTTCTTAATCTCACAGTCTGATAAATGAGTCTATGTTTGGCGAACCCAGGAGAACGTAATCTTCCTGACTGCATTGTGCCAATCATAAAGTTTGGTGGAGGAGGGAAAATGGCCTGGGGTTGTTTTTCAGGGATTAGCCTAGGTCCATTAGTTCCCTTGATGGTAAATCTTAATCTTTAGTAAACCAAGAAATTTTGGACAATTGTATGCTTCCAACTTTGTGGGAACAATTTGGGGTTCGCCCCTTTTATGTACCAGCATGATTATGCCCCAGTTTATAAAGCAAGGTCCATAAAGACATGGTTGGGTGAGTTTGGTGTGAATGAACTTGACTGGCCTGCACAGAGCCCTGACCTCAACCCCATCGCACACCTCTGGTATGAACTAGAACGGAGATTGCGAGTCAGGCCCTCTCGTCCAACATCATCATCTAACCTCACAAATGCTCTCGTGGATGAATGGGCTTTATAAACTCCCACAGACACTCACAATCTCGTAGAAAGCCTTCCCAGAAGAGTGGAAGCTGTTTTGTCTGCCAAGGGGGACCAACTCCATATTAATGCCTGTGGATTTAGAATGGGATGTCATAAAAGCTCCTGTAGGGGTAATGTGTAGGTGTCACAATGCTTTTGTCCTTAGTGCATTCGGAAAATCTTCAGACCCTTTCACTTTTTTCACATTTTGTTATGTTAAAGCCTTATGCTAAAATAAAATAAATATTAAAGTTTTTCTCCATCATTCATCACTTAATACCACATAATGACAAAGTGAAAACAAAATTGTACATTTTTTTGAAATTTATTAAAAATGAAAAACTCACATTTTGCATGGATGTAAGTATTCTGACCCTTTGCTATGACACTTAAAATTTAGATTTGGGGGCCTCCCATTTCTCTAGATCATCTTTGAAATGTTTCTACACCTTGAAAGGAGTCCATCTGTGGTAAATGTATTTTCTTGGACATGATTTGGAAAGACACACCCCTGTCTATATAAGGTCTCACAGCTGACAATTCATATCGGAGAAAAAACCAAGCCATGAGGAGGAAAGGGCTGCCTGTAGAGCTCAGAGACAGGATTCTGTGGAGGTACAGATCTGGAGAAGGGTACAAAAAAATTCTGCTGCACTGTAAGTTCCCAAGAGCACAGTGGCCTCCATAATTCTTAAATGGTATAAATATGGAACAACTAGGGTTCTTCTTAGAGCTGGCCACCCCACCAAACTAAATGAAGGGCCTTGGTAAGATATGTGACCAAGAACCCAATGGTCACTCTGGCTGGGCTCCAAAGATCCTGTATGCAGATGGGAGAAACTTCCAGAAGGTCAACCATCACTGCAGCACTCCACCAATCTGGTCTTTATGGCAGAGGGGACACAAAGAAGCCTCTTTTCAGTAAAAGACACATGAGAGCCCATCTGGAGTTTGCAAAAAAGCACCTAAAGGACTCTGAGATAGTGAGAAACAAGATTCTGCGGTCTGATGAAACCAAAATTGAACTTTTTGGCCTCAATTCTAAGCATCATGACTGGAGGAATCCAGGCACTGCTTATCACCTGCCCAATACCATCCCTACAGTTAAGAATGGTGGTGGCAGCATCATGCTGTTGGGGTGTTTTTCAGCGGCTGGGACAGGGAGACTGGTCAGGGTTAAGGGACAAATGAATGGAGCAATGTACAGAGATATTCTTAATGAAAACCTGATCCTGAGTGCTCTGGACCTCAGACTGGGCCGGAGGTTCACCTTCCAACAAGACAATGACCCTAAGCACACAGCCAAGACAACACAGGAGCGACTTAGGGAGAACTCTGTGAATGTCCTTGAGTGGCCCAGCCAGAGCCATGACTTGAACCCAATCGAACATCTCTGGAAAGACATGAAAATGGCTGTCCACCGATGGTGCCCATCCAACCTGACAGAACTTTAGAGGCTCTGCAAAGAGGAATGGCAGAAAATACCTAAATACAGGTGTGCAAACCTTGTGGCATCATACTCAAGAAGAATGGAGGCTGTTATCGCTGCCAAATGTGCTTTAAAGTGTAGCTAAACGTTCGGCAAACTTCTGACATGTCATAGTGACATGTCAGAAGTTTGGATTGGTGAGGGTCCGAGCACGGGGACCCCCACCAATCGCTAGAACGAAGCAGCTGAAGCACTCGTGTGAGCGCTCAGCTGCTTCATGTCTGTTCGTTTTTTTCCGGAAATAAATGTATCGGTGTACGGACTCAATACAAAGTCTATGAGCCCGTACTCTGATACATTTATTTCCGGAAAAAGCCGAACAGAAACGAAGCAGCTGAATGCACACGAGTGCTTCAGCTGCTTTGATCTAGCGATTAGTGGGGTCTCCGTGCTCGGACCCCCACCAATCTAAACTTCTGACATGAGACTATGACATGTCAGAAGTTTGTTGAACGTTTAGTAACATTTTCACTAAGTACTGGGTAAAGGGTCTGAATACTTATGTCAATGCAATATTGTTCTCACTCATTATGGGGTATTGAGTGCAGAAAGATGGGGAAAAACTTAATTTTTTTAAATTATTTTAGCACAAGACCTCAACATAACAAAATGTGCAAAAAGTGAAAGGGTCTGAAGACTTTCCAAATGCATTATATATATATATATATATATACATATATATATATATATATATATATATATATATATATATATATATGTACATACAATCAAATTTACCATACTGTATATCCAAAGAATTGTCACACTTTATTACTTTAATAGGATGCTAGACTTTTGTTTTGCCGTGTGTAATAAAATGGGTCAGGTGTATCCGTTGAGTGTTAGTTAGTCAGTTATAGTATTATTCTGAATTGAAATGTAAATAAATTGCATTCAGTTAATTCCAAACGGCTAATAAAGGCAAATTTCAAATCTAATTTTCCCTGCAACTAAATGTGGTAATGTGCCAGATAGAATTCAGCAGGGAAATAGCTTCTGCCAAGGGAAGAGAAGTGTTCACTTTGCTGGATCTTGTCACATCCAAGAACTGCCAATATGGGTCTTATTCAGTAAGCTGTTTCTAATGGGTTTTTACAACTCAAGTTGCTGAATTATGTGGTCATACATAATGAGATAAATCACTTTGGTGCTCTACATAGGCACACTACTTATCCTTCTGTGCAATAAAACGAGGCAGAAACACAAACATTCCTCCCCATAATAATATTTATGAACTATTAGAAGACTGTTATGTGGTTTTACCATGAATTTCCATAGTTTTGCGATGCGGCCGCTACGGTGCTCCTTGCCCTGACCCTTGTACTGTTTGATTACAATGGATCCATCAAGAGGTGGGATACATTAGTCAGTAAGTGAATAGTTACTTCTTGAAGTTACGAGGTGTTTTGGAAGCAGGAAAAATGGGTACCACCTTCCCAAATATTGTTGCAGATCAAGTACACACTTACATGGCAATGGTATTCCCTAATGGCAGTGGCCCCTTTCAGCAGGATAATGCAAAACTTGTTCAGAAATGGTTTGAGAAACATGACAGAGTTAAAGGTGATGACGGCCCCCATATTTCCCAGATCGCAATCCATTCATTTAGACCAAAAACAAACAAAAAAGGGAGCATATAGACTAAGATATATTTTGTATTACAGAATATATTTATTTATTTTAGATAACAAAGATAAGAACACAAATTTATAGTGCATAGCAAAAATAAAAATAAATATAAAAAGATATCAACACCATATATACAACGCCTGATTATTTCACGAGTGAGTATATTAGTATGTGGTACTATTTAGCTAAATTTTATGGGAGTAGCATGGCAACAAAAAGGTGGTACGGATACATGTCAGTGTGTGAAGCTTAATATATGTCACAGTATAAGTATATTAAGTCAAGAACTGTGGATCAGAAAAGGGTCCCAAACAGTAAGGGTATGTTCACACGGCAGCATCCGTTACGGCTGAAATTACGGGGCTGTTTTCAGGAGAAAACAGCACCGTAATTTCAGCCGTAATGGCATGTTGAGGCGCTTTTTCGCTGCGTCAATTACGGACGTAAATGGAGCTGTTTTTCCATGGAGTCAATGGAAAACGGCTCCATTTACGTCTGAAGAAGTGACAGGTACTTCTTTGACAGCGGGGCGTAAAAAAAATGACCGTCGGAACAGAACATCGTAAGACCCATTCAAATGAATGGGCAGATGTTTGCCGACGCTATCGAGCCGCATTTTCGGACGTAAATCGAGGCGGAAAACGCCTGAATTATGACCGTAAATAAGCCGTGTGAACATACCCTAAGAAAGGTGAGGATATCAAGTATAAAATCCAATTAGAAAACATTGCCAAAAGAAAAGTTAACTCTTACTCACATGAAAAGAAATGCAGTGACTGGCGTCAATAGCCGCTTCGTGTGCTGGAAAAACAAGTCCAAACCATGGCCCCACCATGTAACTAACAGATCTTGGATCTGCTGCTAAAGTTTTGGTGCCAGATACCACAGGACACCTGTAGAGGTCTTGTGGGGTCCATGTCTCGATGGGTCAGAGCTATTTTGACAGAACAAGTGAAACCTACACAATATTAAGCTGATGGTTTAAATGTAATGTCTTATTGGTGTATGCTATAAATTACAACCATCTCCAAGAAAATATTACATGCATGTCTTAGAAATATATTGACTGAAGTACCAGATTTGCATTAGTTGGAAGCCATTATTGCCAAGTGTGCAGGGATTTGTAGCATCAAAGTGTTATTCGCATTACAGAAAGTGATGGTATGTTGTTAGGATATTATCCCCTTCAAAGTTTTTCTCTGTACATCTGCATTCCCGGCCACTGGCTGTGCAGTGGTGTACAGCACAGCTCTATTCAAATAAACTTAGTCGCTCTGTAGTTCCTTGTACAGTCGGTGGCCGGGAGGGCTGCTGTTCAGGAAAAAAACAGTAAAGGGGCCACTAAAGCAGTGCTACACTACCTTTAATTTCATGATCAGTTAGGGTCTCAGTGGTCAGACCTCCACCTATCAGAAAGTGATAGCATATCCTAGCGATACATCATTACTTTCTGTAATGGAATAAGCCTTTAATTCACATACAGATCCTTCTCATAATATTTTAAGGAATAAAGTTAATTAAATGACTGCCCTCCTAGGTACCATGCTTCTTACATCTGTCCAGTTAGGCATTATTCATAAATGGCATATTTGTTGCCATCCTATACTGAATATCCACAATAAAGTACAGTACGAAAGAAGAGAATGGGATTTTCCAAAACCCCATTTACACTCAGCAATAAAAATAATGTGCACAGTGAATGTGGTGGATCTCTTCTGGATTTACCACAGATTTCACAATTATTATACAGGAAAACAGATGAGCAACAGCCACGTGGCAGAAAATCTGAATCAGGGACCAAGTAAGATCTCAGCCTCTCAAAGTACAGCCATAGCCAAACATTACAATGAATGAGGATGGGCAAAAGGAGACCCAACATGGAATTAACCAGAAATACAAAAAAAGAGGGAAAGACCCGCGCCTGATAGTGTAGTAGTTTATGCAATTGGCCAGATAAAAAGTCAGTACTTAGTACTTACACAATCCCATATGGGTAATACAGCTTGTCTGATTCTCCTGGCCCTCGCTGGTTCACCTTCTCCTCTGGGTGTGGTGGAGATAGAAGGAAATGCCAAGTCTCTACACTCCCACATGGTAGAAAAAAAAAGCTTGTCGGGTTCTCCTGGACCTCACTGGTTCACCTCCTCCTCTGGGTGTGGTGGAGATTACCAGAAAGAAGTCCAAAGTTTCTCCATAGTAAATTAAAAAGTCTTTATTTTAAATTATTTAGAGGTATTTAAAAAAATATAAAATAGCTCGACGTTTCGCAATACACTGATTGCTTCCTCAGGAGACTAGAGAAAGTGCATCTTATAGTCTGAAAAATATAGTATTTTTTGGGTTACTTTTACCATGAGTTATCATATTAGGTATTATGCAAATTAGCTTTCCTCCAGAAGGAAGAAAACTATCTCTCTAGTGCCACCTATAGGTGACTACCCTTCAAGTTTTATTCCACCCATTAAAGAGCCTTGAAACATGACTAGGGATATATGCTAAACCAGCTACACCCATCTGTAAACAACTGTTTCAGTGTTTTTGCGCCTCGTCAATACAGAGCAGGGTACTTGGCTGAATGAGATGCCATTAAGTTACTACAAATAGAAAATAAGTGTGATAAGACATTAAGCTATTCTAAATGGTGAGCTTCATGGCAACCTGTGCGGTACAACAAGATGCAATGTTATAATGACTGCAATGCATTTCTTGCATTCTGTAAACTAAGCTATAGACTACACCTGTCTATCAATGGGCAGCAATGCAATACGTCTGCAGAAGTGAGGCAACTTACTGGAGTTACCATTTTTTTAAATTCATGTTTATTACTTATCTCTGCCCAATATAGCGTTGTAGAAACCTGCCCGGGTAGTTGGAATTCTACTGCAACTGGCCCACTCTGATGATATCACGCCTGGCGAAAAATTTATGTGGAAGTTCTGCTATGGACCAACTTCGTATGAGTTAAGGTACATTTCCTTCCTGCTAGCTTATGTCTATTCTACATCTTGACCCTGAACTTGTACTTGACCCTGAACTTGTGCCTTCGCCTCTGTATCTATCATCTGGTATTTGTGTCCCTTCTCCTGATTATTGATCCCTGGCTCATTTGTTGGTTTCTCTCCTCCTGTTCCGTGTCGCGCCATTCACTTCTGCAACCACTCCAGACGTTCCTAACAGTGCACTTGCCACCAATCAGTGACTTCTCTGGCGATCACTGAAGGAATCAAACCGGCAAAGAACTTATAGTCTTCACCGATGTTCCAGCGTAAAGACCGGGGAGATTCCTTAGACTCAGCAATCCAATTTAGCGAGCATCAAACCAATTACTATACAAGGATCTTTTTTTCTAGTAAAAGTTGTAACAATCCTATATGTTTGCACAATTCCTTATATTGGTATAAAAACTTACTTCTGATTGAAAATCAACGATTATGTTATGTAAACACTTTTCAGCACAGGATGTCAGTTCTTGTTGTGCTGGTACTGAAAAAAAACGTATTACCAGTCATCTCAGACTGCAGCGAAAGTAGCCATAAATGACTCAGTCAGAATACTATTTCCTATAACCATTTCCAACTGCCTTTTTCAGAATATAATGAAAAGAGTCAGAGAACTGGGGGAAGGTTGTTGCTCCGACTTTTATTATATTTTATTAATGTGGTCCACAGCACAAAGGTAAACATTACCAAAATTCTGGAGGCTTGCCACTCGCTAACTCTGCAATACAAGTACTAGAATAAACACAGCAGAGAAAGGGCACGGAAAGTCCTGTAACAAGCTAATATCCTAATATTTTTACATTTTATTTTCTGTGACAATTTATTTTTATCTATTTACATGCAATTAATAATCTTTAATTTTCAATAGAATGATAAAAACAGTATACACAGTTAACAGGTTACCTTTGACTAAAATGTATATTAGCAAACAACAATGCAACAGCACATGTAGTTGACAAGTAAAACTCAAATGCAACATTAAATTGACACTATTATCTGAAATATTTATTTCCCTGGTTTGTTTTTTTATGCTTCTTTATTGCCTTTGGTAATATAGCTTTGTTGTGACTACCTTTGCAGTAGTCATATTAACCACCAGATGTCAGCATAACAGACTACACCACAGAATAGTAAAGTAAAGCATCTCGTTTTACAACCTACAGCAAAACCAACATTTTAATTTCTTCTTCTTTTTTTTTTAAATTATAATTATTATTATTACTACCAGTAGGCAGATTATTAATTACAGAATGGTGGCTCTATTGATCTGCCTTAGATTAGTTAAGCAGAGATTCACAATAACAATAGTAAGAAAAAAGGATTCCTCAAGCATGAATGAGTACTAAGAAGGTCATGGGATAGTAGTGTCAGCATACTTACATGTAGTAACTAGAAGCACTAGTGACATAGAATTAGTAATGAAATGAGAGAAGAAGGATGAGGAGTGAAATGGGAGTCCTAACAGTTGTGACATGGGAGAAATAGTAGCAGGGGTGACATCAGACTTAGTGTAGTAAAAATAAATAGTCTTGGCATGTGAGTAATAATTGTAGTGCATGGGAGAGGCAGTAGTGACTAGATCCTTGGACCCCTGACTGCCGTAGGATGCTATAGCACTTGCACTGTGGATTGTTAATGCTCCAAATGTGAGGCACATCTGATTCTGGCTGTTAACTGTTGCTGACACTGATACAATGTGAAGAAGCATAGCACTGATGATTCAAGAATTAACTCTACGCCAAGTTCTACTGAAGTTGCAAAGAGCAAATCTTATCTACTCCACCTTCCCGGTCCATGATAGGGTTGCCAAGATTTTTCCCAGGGCTCTTGAACATACAAGCCACAGTACAGTCACAAACTCATTTATCACTAATACAGTCTGTGTAACTCTTCACAATTATTAAAATATTGAAGGCTGTTAAAAAGTACATAGCCCCCATAACTCTTTAAAAAAAAATCATTTTTATGACATTATCCTTTTAAAGTCTTTCTTTTAGACCCAAAATAGAGAATAATAGGAAAAAAACAGACTGAGTCATGAGCAAATTAAAAGAACATGGAAACAAATACAACAGCACTTATACTTGAAGCTAAATTATTGAGAGGATGTCCTCAAAAATATTTTTCTCTAAACTATTAGTGCACGGCTGATCTCTTAAAAACCTCCATAATATATACCTGTGACTGGGAAACTCTCCCCCATCAATACATAAGGTCCCATTCACACCATGTTTGGGCTTTAACGAAAGTATATGTTTAGACAGCAAAAAAATACCCAATCGTATCTTGTGGTTTCTAAAAGTCAAATGTATGTATTAAAAAGAATAGCCTATGGTGGGCTTTTGTTTTGTTTTTTATGGTTTTTGTACAATGAATGTCAATGGCAGAGTGCACACACAGTTGATTATACACTACCGTTCAAAAGTTTAGGGTCACTTAGAAATTTCCTTATTTTTGCAAGAAAAGCACAGTTTTTTTAAATGAAGATAACATTAAATTAATCAGAAATACACTCTATACATTGTTAATGTGCTAAATGACTATTCTAGCTGCAAACGTCTGGTTTTTAATGTACTATCTACATAAGTGTATAGAGGCCCATTTCCAGCAACCATCACTCCAGTGTTCTAATGGTACATTGTGTTTGCTAACTGTGTTAGAAGGCTAATGGATGATTAGAAAACACTTGAAAACCCTTGTGCAATTATGTTAGCACCGCTGTAAACAGTTTTGCTGTTTAGAGGAGCTATAAAACTGACCTTCCTTTGAGCTAGTTGAGAATCTGGAGCATTACATTTGTGGGTTCGATTAAACTCTCAAAATGGCTAGAAAAAGAGAGCTTTCATGTGAAACTCGACAGTCTATTCTTGTTCTTAGAAATGAAGGCTATTCCATGCGAGAAATTGCCAAGAAACTGAAGATTTCCTACAACGGTGTGTACTACTCCCTTCAGAGGACAGCACACACAGGCTCTAACCAGAGTAGAAAGAGAAGTGGGAGGCCCCGCTGCACAACTGAGCAACAAGACAAGTACATTAGAGTCTCTAGTTTGAGAAATAGACACCTCACAGGTCCTCAACTGGCAGCTTCATTAAATAGTACCCACAAAACCCCAGTGTCAACATCTACAGTGAAGAGGCGACTCCGGGATGCTGGCCTTCAGGGCAGAGTGGCAAAGAAAAAGCCATATCTGAGACTGGCTAATAAAAGGAAAAGATTAATATGAGCAAAAGCACACAGACATTGGATAGAGGAAGATTGGAAAAAAGTGTTATGGATAGACGAATCGAAGTTTGAGGTGTTTGGATCACACAGAAAAACATTTGTGAGACGCAGAACAACTGAAAAGATGCTGGAAGAGTGCGTGACGCCATCTGTCAAGCATGGTGGAGGTAATGTGATGGTCTGAGGTTGCTTTGGTGCTGGTAAAGTGGGAGATTTGTACAAGGTAAAAGGGATTTTGAATAAGGAAGGCTATCACTCCATTTTGCAACGCCATGCCATACCCTGTGGACAGCGCTTGATTGGAGCCAATTTCATCCTACAACAGGACAATGACCCAAAGCACACCTCCAAATTATGCAAGAACTATTTAGGGAAGAAGCAGGCAGCTGGTATTCTATCTGTAATGGAGTGGCCAGCGCAGTCTCCAGATCTCAACCCCACAGAGCTGTGGTGGGAGCAGCTTGACCGTATGGTACGCAAGAAGTGCCCATCAAGCTAATCCAACTTGTGGGAGGGCCTTCTGGAAGCATGGGGTGAAATTTCTCCTGATTACCTCAGCAAATTAACAGCTAGAATGCCAAAGGTCTGCAATGCTGTAATTGCTGCAAATGGAGCATTCCTTGACGAAAGCAAAGTTTGAGGGAGAAAATTATTATTTCAAATAAAAATCATTATTTCTAACCTTGTCAATGTCTTGACTATATTATCTAGTCATTTTGCAACTCATTTGATAAATATAAGTGTGAGTTTTCATGGAAAACACAAAATTGTCTGGGTGACCCCAAACTTTTGAATGGTAGTGTACATCTTTTAGTCATAAAACAAATAATTATACCTCAACATAACTGTAATCCTAAACAACATCTGAAAACAAAAGAAGTCTCCCATATTCTTTTTATTTTGATAATTTACTCTTGTGTGGCTTAAAAGGTTTTTCTTAGACTGATGGCCTATCAATATTTTATCAGTGGGGGTCCAACTCCCTGCACAACTGCCAATCAGATATTGAAGGGGCTCACTGGAGCACTGCTTCTCCTTCATTGTTTATATAGCACTGTAAATACAGTTGTGACTGTGTCTGGTACTGCAGCTCACTGTAGCTTAGTCAAATTCAAGTGAATAGGACTGAGCTGCAATACCAGGTCCAGCCACAACCTTATGTATAGTGCTGTAGACAATGAGGAAATACAGCACCATTCATTCAGCTGATCGGAGAGGGTGCCAGGAGTTGCAACCCTACCGAGCAAATATTGGGAATACCACTATGAAAATGCTTGTGATTTTGAACCAAATGTTCCTACCTTTGACTGTGTCTTCACAGTTTTCATGTACCTATCTGGTCACTGTTAGGGTATGTTCACACGGCGGGGGTCCGTAACGGCTGAAATTACGGGGATGTTTCAGCCTGAACACATCCCCGTAATTTCAGCCGTACCGGCATGTGCAGGCGCTTGAACGCCGCGTCAATTACGGCCGTAATTAGCGCTGCTATTCATTGGAGTCAATGAATAGCGGCTCCAATTACGGCCAAAGAAGTGACAGGTCACTTCTTCTACGCGGGCGTCTATGTACGCGCCGTCATTTGACAGCGGCGCGTAAATATACGCCTCGTGTGAACAGACAAACGTCTGCCCATTGCTTTCAATGGGCAGATGTTTGTCAGCGCTATTGAGGCGCTATTTTCGGGCGTAATTCGGGGCAAAAACGCCCGATTTACGTCCGTAAATAGGCCGTGTGAACATACCCTTACACTGATCTTCCCTCTGCAGACAGAAAGCTTCAGGCTGATCTCATAAGGCCCAGTTCACACAGAGTTTCTTGGCACTGATTTTGACTCGGAAACCACATCGGAATCAGCGCCAAAAAATGGCCGAAATCGCCTCCCATTGATTTCAATAGGAGGCAGAGGTGGTTTTTTTTTTAGCCGTTCGCTGGAAAAAATTGGCATGTTCTTTCTTGCCGCAGTTCCTCCTCTGACCTCCCATTTAAATTTCAATTGGAGGTGAAAAAGCGCAGGTCTCGAAATTAATTGCAGACAGAAAAAATCTGTCTCAAAATTCCTTCAGGAATTTGGAGGCAGATTTTAACCTGCCTGCGCTCTATTGTCTTGGCTTTCATTCCACTATTTGTGGAGCTTTTCATCTGTGGGTATTGAGGAACGCGGGCAAAAAAATGCTTTTTCTACCTCCCATTAATTTCAAAGGGAGGTCAGAGCCGTAACCGCGGCAAGAAAGGACATGCTGCTTTTTTTTCCTGCGAGCGGCTATAAGCTGCTCAGGGGAAAAAACGCCTTAGTCTACCATTGAAATCAATGGGAGGAGATTTCAACCATTTAAAAATATATTGTTTCCTACAATGGTAAAGAAATAATATTATTTTAAGAGTTTTACTTTAACTGGTTCGGGGCCGCCCACTGTATATAAATGAAGGGTGGTCCAGTTCCTTATATTCCGCGCCATAGTATATAAATACATAATGTCCCCCAAAGTTCCTTTTTGTCCTTTGAGGGACAGACCATAATAATAAATTTAAAAAAATGCAAAAATAAATAAAATAATAAATACACATAAAATACCCCCCAAAAAAGTTCCTCCCAACAATCATTGTCGTGACACTAGCCCTGACCCAATTACCCTAAAATCGACATGTAATATACCAAAATTCACAGTAAAGAATGACAATCACAAATAAAAGGTCTATTTTAGGGTAACACTATATTATTACCAGAAATAAATTAGACTGAAATTAAAGAAGTATATTTTTTTACTATTGTTTTCAACCCATAAGCCGAAAAATTCTAAAATAGTAAAAAGATTGTGTATAAAAATTATGAAAAAATAAACGTGTATTGTTTGCAAAAAAATTAGCAAAAATCACATCGCTAGCTCCGCAAATAAAAGTGGTATAGCCATTTAACTAACATGTGCTAAAAATGGCTAAACAGTGTCTTGTCGTGAAAGCTCAAAATAGCCAGGGCTTGAACCGGTTAAAAAGATTTAAAAAAATTGCTTTTGGATTTAAGAAACAATTTCTTTCTAAAAATATAGTCTTACCCAAAAGCCTTAAAACTGTTTACAACATGATTGTATTAAAAATTTGCTTCCTGTTCACATAATTCACTTTGACATTTTACAGCACAGAATAAGTCAATGAAAATAAACATTTGTTGCAGTTTGTTTTTCACTAGAATATTCCTTTTATATCAAACCCACTTCAGTAATACATTATTTCTCCTGAATCCAACATTTTGCTAAATTTATACCATTTTAGGCCTCATGTACGCAACCATATTACAGCTCCTTACAACCAATTTTATAGGGAGGCATACTATGTTTTTTTCATTCGGACTCCACATGAATTAGAAAAAAAATTGTACCATGTATGTATGTCTTAATCAATCTTATAATCGTCATAGAGGGGTCCCCCGTTCTATGAGCAAGAATGGAGAGGCGCTAAGTAAGAGTGGCTGCCACTCTCGTACCGTAACCCGAGACTATTTTTAGAGAATGAGTTGTCTAGGTGAAACAACCTGTTTAAGTAAACCAAGGTGTTGTTTACAAGTGGGGCTCATGTATAAAAACAGGTGCAGATATTGTAAAAACTGGAGGTGTCAATGGCATCAAATCACATTGCAGTGGTCATTGGCAGGTTGCAGAATGAAATAAGTGATGCAATTAGTTGCTAGGGGCAACAGTTTAACTATTTTGTCTAGTTTAGACTGCATTTTTATATAGTTGGCTCACTGGGTGGAAGATCTCTTGGCCTTCCAGCAGAGCAGGCAAGTTTCCTGCAAAAAAGTGGCTGCAGCAGCCACTAGGGGGAGGTAGCTACATATGTATTTAGGTTGCCCCCACTGGCTTTAATGGGGTCATCCAGGTTTTTAAAATGCATAGCCTAACCTAAGGATAAGCCATCAACATTAGATCAGTGGGAGTCCGACTCTTGGCCCCCCCAACAGCTGTTTGATGGTGCCATAGCGCTTGTACGAGCTCCGCAGCCACTTCTTTGTTTAGCTACATATGTATTTAGATTGCCCCCACTGGCTTTAATGGGGTCATCCAGGTTTTTAAAATGCATAGCCTAACCTAAGGATAAGCCATCAACATTAGATCAGTGGGAGTCCGACTCTTGGCCCCCCCAACAGCTGTTTGATGGTGCCATAGCGCTTGTACGAGCTCCGCAGCCACTTCTTTGTTTACATGGTTCTCGTTCGTATTTTGCATGCGCCGTTACATTTGTTACAACAGTGGTTGTGCAAGATATTGCACCACTTGAATGGGACAGTGGTGTAATACCTTGCACAACCATTATAAATGTAATGGCACATACAAAGTACAAACGAGAAAGAAACCATGTAAACAATGAAGAGGCTGCAGCACTCGAAAGAGCGCCATCACCCCTTCAAACAGCTGAACTGAGGCGGTGCCGAGAGTCGAACCCCCACCGATCTAATATTGATGGCCTATCTTAAATATAGGCCATCAATTTTAAAAACCAGGATAGCCCCTTTAACGAGAGCTGTAAAAATATGTATCTGGTGAGCTCCCCCTAGTGGTAGCTACACGCAGACAGAATTGTTTTATTAAATTCTATGGCTGCATAAAGGGAGTCACTATGTTGACACTGTCTATTTTGGACAATCTCCTGGTTTATTGGGCTCACTGGCCCTGTTTACGGAGGGCACTCTGTTGGCTCTATTTATGGAGTCAACCACATGGCGTTGTTAATGGAGGCTCTTTAACTTTCCGGTTAATATTCCCATGACACTGGTTCAGCTGTGCTAGGATGCCTTATAGATGTTAGAATATTAAAGGGTGTCAGTACTAGTGGCATGTTTATTTTAAATCAAATTAAATACAGTACTGTATGTGATAGCTTATTGTATAGTAAAAATAGACAACAAATATTATCAGCCAATACACAAAATGGTTTTTTATTTCATCTTTATTCTTTGCTTTGCTGCAGCTCGGGTCTCAATTCTGCCCAAATCTAATAGGAACGCTTGGGGAATTACAAAATCTGATGTAGAAAATGTAAGATTTGGAAGTAAGTGTAATTGATGTCATGAAGTATCAGTTCAAGTCCTGTTTAGAGAGAATATCAGCAGTATACTATTAGTGGAGGACAAACTGGTGCCTGGAAGGCTCAGATCATAGCCAATACTTGCTGTTAGGTAAGGAGGTGAGAGAAGACTCTACGGCATGTCCTGGTGTAAACTTGTCATGCTGACATTGCTGTACCCTCCACAGATAACGGATTTCACCGAATAATTCCTTAATATTGGATAAAGTCGAGGCTTACTGTGAACTTAAAAGGAAACAATACTGTAGGAGGATAAGAGTAAGGGTTTATTCAGACGGACGTAGCATACGTCTATGTGACGGACGTTTTTTTTTAACGGCCGTCACACACACGCATGTATTTTAATGGGGCCGTTCACACGGCCATTGTTTCAACGGACAGTGTGAAGTGCCCGTGAAAAGATAGGACATGTCCTATTTTCGTCCATTTTCATGGATCCCTCAATAGACTCAAGTCTATGAGGGATCCGTGAAAACGGCCATTTTTCACGTCCGAGTTTGCACTCGTTCGTATGAATCAGGCCTAAGAGTTACCTTGTTTTACAGACCGTTATTGCAGGAGGTCTCCATAGACAGTGGTTATTTAAATTAGTAAAATGATCATTTACATTCACTTTTTCTGTGTCCCGTCCCCCCAACATTCTTAGTATCTGGGTGGGATAAGAAGTATTTTTGTTCATCCGGTGCTCCCTGGTTCATAAATCTAATGCAGTGTAGATTCTTTGGCAAGGTCTGTTGGCAAGGTCGTAGCTATGAAGTGGGACAGAGGTAGAGGTTGCACATGGGCCTGGTGCTTGAGGGGGCCCAAAGTAGACACCAGTATTATAAATGACACATGGTAAGTATGGGTAATGTTCTAGATTTTGTATTGGGGCCCAGGAGCTTCAAGCTATTGCTTCAGTCTATTGACAATGCAATAGCTCCCATTAGTGGTGGTCATCTTTGGAAATCCAGTATCTGTTAGACCAAGATAGCTTAGAAAGGGATGAGAAGAATATAAAAAGGCAATGGGGTATGTGTACTTTGTCATTGGTCTTGTTATCCACTTAAATCTCTACATCTGCTACTCCTATTTGTACGAATGTCACCTTATCCCTATGCAATTGACCTCTTCTACCATATGTATTGTAATCAGATATGTTTGTAACCCTATAACTTACTGTTACTATTTTATGCTCTTGTGGATACCTCATGTTGAGGCTCCAATGTATGTTTTGTTTCTTGAAAAATTGTAAATAAGAAGTGAATTATTAACCCATTAGGACGCAGCCTGTTTTGGCCTTGTGCACAGCCGATTTTTTCAAATCTGACATGTGTCAATTTATGTGCTAATAACTTGGGAATACTTTTACCTATCCAAGCGATTCTGAGATTGTTTTCTCGTGACATATTGTACTTTATGATAGTGGAAAAATGTGGTCAATAAATTCAATATTTATTAGTGAAAGACACCAAACTTTAGAGAAATGTGCATTTTTCTAAATTTAAATGTATCTACTTGTAAAACAGATAGTAATGCCACACAAAATAGTCACTAGTTAACATTTCCCATATGTCTACTTTATGTTTGCATCATTTTTTGAACGTCATTTTATTTTTCTAGGACATTACAAGGCTTAGAACTTTGGCAGCAATTTCTCAAATTTTCAAGAAAATTTCAAAAGGCTATTTTTACTGGTACCAGTTCAGTTCTGAAGTGGTTTTGAGGGCCTTATATATTAGAATCCCCCAAATAAATCACCCCATTTTAAAAACTGCCCCTTCAAAGTATTCAAAACAGCATTCAAAAAGTTTCTTAACCCTTTAGGTGTTTCACAGAAAATAAAGCAAAGTAGAGGGGAAATTTACAAATTATTTTTTTTTGCCGACATTTATTTGTAATAAAAAAAATTCTGTAACACAGAAGGTTTTACCAGAGAAACGCAACTCAATATTTATTTATTTATTGCCCAGATTCTGCAGTTTTTAGAAATATCCCACATGTGCCCTAGTGTCCTAATGGACCAAAACACCGGACTCAGAACCAAAAGAGCACCTAGTGGATTTTGGAGTTAGTGGATTTTGGAGCTATTTTTTAGATTATATTTTAGGCACCAAGTCAGGTTTGAAGAGGTCTTGTGGTGCCAAAACAGTGGAAACTCCCCAAAAGTAACCCTATTTTGGAAACTACACCCCTCAAGGAATTTATCTAGGAGTATAGTGAGCATTTTGACCCCACAGATATTTTGCTATATTTATTGGAGTTAGGCCTCATGCACACGACCGTATTTTTTCCCACCCGTAAATACTGGCGTAAATATGGGTCCGGTGTCACACGTATTCGACCCGTTTTGCACCAGTATTTACGGACCCGTGCCCGTAAATATGGGTCCGGTGTCACCCGTATTCCACCCGTATTTACAGGCACGTTTTTGGCTGCAAAATAGCACTGCACTAATCGGCAGCCCCTTCTCTCTATCAGTGCAGGATAGAGAGAAGGGACAGCCCTTTCTGTAATAAAAGTTAAAGAAATTCATACTTACCCGCCCGTTGCCTTGGTGACGCGTCCCTCTCTTCACATCCAGCCCGACCTCCCTGGATGACGCGACAGTCCATGTGACCGCTGCAGCCTGTGATTGACCTGTGATTGGCTGCAGCGGTCACATGGGCAGAAACGTCATCCAGGGATGTCGGGCCAGATGTCGAGAGAGACGCGTCACCAAGGCAACGGCCGGGAGACCGAACTGGAGGAAGCAGGAAGTTCTCGGTAAGTATGAACGTCTTTTATTTTTATTTTTTACAGGTTGCTCTATATTCTGATCGGAATTCACTGTCCAGGGTGCTGAAAGAGTTACTGCCGATCAGTTAAAGGAACAGTGTCATCACAAATTATTTTTTTATATGTTAAAGATTTTAGTGCTTTATTAAAAACGTTTATATTCATTTGTGTGTTTGTGTTTTACTTTTTCTTATTTTTACACTTTTTCTTCCCTATGGGGGCTGCCATTTTTTGTTCCATTTCTGTCTGTGTCGATTAACGACACATACAGACATGGAATACGGCAGCCACAGTCCCATAGGGACTGCGAACGGCTCCCGTCCCATTGACTTCAGTGTACGGCGTCTGTGTGGGAACTGCGCATGCGCCGCTCCCACACAGTCCAATTCGAAATTGGCGCCGTCCGGCGCCATTTTCCTGTGGACCGGAAGTCGCGGCCGGACAGTAATATTACTACTTCCGGTCGCGGCTTCCGGATTTGTGCACTTGGACCAGCGGCAGCAAACAGAGCGGACGGGCCGGAGGGAGCCGCGGCGGCAGGAGCAGGTAAGAGATTTCAATGTATGTTCGTGTTTGTGTGTGTTTACTACTGTATGTAAACCTACTACACTGTGTGTTAGCTCAAAAAATGGCGACACACAGCGTAGGAGGTTACACCGTTCAAACCCCTCGTTTATCCCGGCACTAGCCAGGATAAAGGAGGGGGGGATGCTGAGAGCTCACTAGAGCGAGGGCTTTTAACCCATTGTTGCAATGCTGCAATTTTGGGAATAGCTCCATCTAGTAACCAAAAATGGGTAGTATTATAAATTAGAATTAATTTATAATATTTCCTGACTATTTCCTGACTCGTGAAAAAAATAAAAAAAATTTGAACAATGTTTAATCACCCACACACTAAATGTTTAATTTTTAAAAAAAAAACATGTTTTTCTGGCAACACATTCCCTGGACAGTGACTTTCAGCACCCTGGACAGTGACTATTTACTGACGTCGCCTAGCAACGCTGCCGTAATGACGGGTGCACACACGTAGTCACCCGTCATTACGGGAGCTCCATAGACTTCTATGGGCTGTCCGTGCCGTTATTACGGCCTGAAATAGGACATGTTCTATCTTTTTCAACGGCATGGGCACCTTCCCGTAAGAAAACGGGAAGGTACCCGTGGCCAATAGAAGTCTATGAGCCCGTTATTACGGGTCGTAATTACGACCCGTAATAACGGGAGCTTTTACGGTCGTGTGCATGAGGCCTTAGTCTGTGAAAATGAAAATCTACTTTTTTCTGAAAAAACATAGAAATTTGTAATATTTACAAGGAATAATGAAGAAAATGCATCGCAACATTTGTAAAGCATCTTCTCTCCATTACGGCAATACCCCATATGTGGTAATAAACTGCTGTTTGGACCCACAGTAGGGTTCAGAAGGGAAGGAGCGCCATTTGGATATTAGAGCGCAGATTTTGCTGGATTGGTTTTCAGTGCCATGTCGTGTTTGCAACACGCTGGAGGGACCAAAACAGTGGAAACAACCCACAAGTGACCCCATTTGGGAAACTACACCCCTCAAGGAATTGTTTTAGGGGTATAGTGAGCATTTAGACCACACAATTTTTTTGCAGAATTTAGTGAAATAAGGCCGTGAAAATTAATATCAACATTTTTTTCCACTAAAATGTTGAATTTTTTCATTTTTACAAGGGATAAAGGAGAAAAAGCCACCCAAAATTTGTAACGCAATCTCTCCCGAGTATGACAATACCCCACATGTGGTAATAATTGTTTTTTTTAACCTTTTGCAGGACTGATCCTTTTTTGCTTTTCCATTTTAGCTATTCACTCCCCGCCTTCCAAAGACCATAACTTTTTTATTTTTTCATCAATAGGGCTTCTTTTTTTTGCAGGAAGAGTTGTAGTTTCTATTGACACCATTTAAAGTACCATATAATGTACTGGGAAACCGGAAATAAAATTCTTTGCGGAGTGAAATTGGAAAAAACTGAGATTCCTCTATAGTTATTTGGGTTTCGTTTTTATCGCTTTCTCCATGCGGTAAAAACAACGACTTAACTTTATTCTGCAGGTCAATATGATTACGGTGATACCAATTGTATATAGTTTTTTTTATATATTTTACTACTTTTACAAAGAAAAACTATTTGTTAAAAAAAAATTGTTTTCTATCAACACATTCTGAGAGCCATAACTTTTTTTATTTTTTGGTCAATTGAGCGGTGTGTGGGCTTATTTTTGGTGGGACGAGCTGTAGTTTTTATTGGTACCATTTTTTATACATACAACTTTTTGATCACTTTTTATTACATTTTATTTAGAGCTAAGGTGACCAAAAAACTGTGATTTTGACGTTTTAAATTCTTTATTTCTTACGGTGTTTATTATGCACTAAAAATTACCATTTTACTTTATTCTGCGGGTCGGTACGATTACGGCGATACCATATGTATATCGTTTTTTTCTGTTTTGAAGCGTTTGCACAATAAAATCGCTTGTTTATGAAATAATTCATTTTCTGTGTCATCATATTCTGAGATCCATAACGTTTTATTTTTCAGTCAAAAAAGCTGTGTAAGGGCTTGTTTTTTGAGGGACGGTTTGTAGTTTTTATTGATACAATTTTGGGGTACATGCGACTTTTTGATCACTTTTTATTCTATATTTTGGAAGGGGTGGTGACCAAAAAATAGTGATTCTAGCAGTGTTTTTAGTTTATTTTTTTGCGGTGTTCCCTGTGTGGGAAAAATAACATTGTAGTTTTATAGTTTGGGTCGTTATGAACGCGGTGATACCAAATATGTGTACTGTTTTTTAATGTTTTCATTTTTTTCCTATAATAAGAATATTATTATAGGGGAAAAAATATCTTTTATTTTTACACTTTTGTAAATCAATTTTATTAATTGTTTTTATCATTTTTTTTTTCTTTTTTGACCTGCATCTAATCGCTGCTAGAATACATTACACTACCTGGTAGAGTAATGTATTCCAACTGTCAGTGGCTTCCATACATGGCAGACCCGGAGGCCGTTATCTGGCCTCCAGATGCAATCACAAGCATCAGCAACCCCCACAATTGCATGAGGGCTGCTGATGTTCTACAGCCCCCTAAATGCGGCAATCGCATTTGAGAGATTAATTGCCAAAATCAGCGGCGATGAGGCGCTGATCAGCAACAGTGGAATGTCAGCTGTCGTGGACAGCTGACCTCCCATTTCCCGATGCACACTGTCACCGACAGTGTGCATCGGGAACGACACAGTGACTTTCTGTCACTCTGACAGGAAGTCTATCAGGTCGCCTTGCTAGCCATCTGGAAAACCTCACGCAGTAACTGTATATCCTCGTGCGCTAAGACACTGGCCACCAGGACGTAGAGTTGCGTCGTGGTGCGCCTAGTGGTTGAAATAGACAATGCGGAAGATTTATTCAAACTGGTGTTTCAAATGCCAGTCTTAATATAAAGATAGCTGGAGTGAAAAGCGCTTCATTTATTAATAGGCGCACATCTCTTATTAAATTAGGCGCATCTCTGGCTGTCTCGTTTTTTTGTGCAAATTGCTATTTTTTATGCATATATTGGCAACTGCTATATACCAAAATACTGGAATAGAAAAATGTATGAATTCACCCCATATCATATAACTTAAAGTTTTTCTTTTTATATATAATAAACTAGAGAATATAAACACAAACCACATAATATAGAAAAATTATTACTATAGCTTTTGCTAATAATCAATTGCCATCATTATGCTTATGCTATAGATATGTATTCTCTGCCTATGTACACTTTGCCTCTGAAATGTATTTTATATAATCTTGCTTGCTAAGGTTTGTTCTTAAACCATATTCTCTGAATATCAGACTGCTGGCCTCCTTACAAGGCCTTCAAGGCCATTCTGATATAAGATTCCCAAGTTTACTGGACACAGACGTGATAATCAGACAGCATAAAGCTTATAAACACAATGATGTGTTATTAGTACGCATTTCTTATGTGGACAATAACTTGTAAGGCATTTCTTGATGGCAGCTATCCAGAAAAGACCTTTAAAAGGCAAATCTAAAAGCCAATCTTTAGATGTTCTGTATTACTCTTTAGAGGATCTCCATGGCCATGTTTTTCTTATTTCTTACAGTTCTTCTCTCTCTAAAAGTTTTTATTTAACCTTACTTCTTAATAAACTTTGCATTTACTGTCACCGTGAGACAAGAGAGTTTGTTCAAGGTTTCCTTATCAGCTGGTAGAGAATGAGGGCATGCCCAGCAGCCTTGATTTTCCTTGCAAGTGACCAGGACAGGAGGAATTTCAGTATAGACTAAGCGGACGCAGGTGAGATTTCTTACCAGTCTCTCCTCTCCCTCCTCCTTTGTGGGGCTCGCTTCAGGGGCTCTGTGTACAAGTGACATTGGCGATCTCTCTTTCTCTCACATGACAGTTTTCCAAGGGACATTTTAATTAGGGCATTTGTCAATTACCCTTTCAAATATGAAGTAACAGGTACAGTGCCCTCTAATCAGTCTTTCATAGGCTCCCCTCATGCCACATTTTTGGCCTCTGTCGGATGTATACTGTAATGTACCCATAGGCTTCTATTGTGCAGACGTATATCAAAATTGTATCCTTTTGGTATACATTTACCAGGTTTATGTCTGGATACGTTCTTTTGAGAGAACTTAAAGGTGTAGGTTACTATGCTTTACAGAACTGCAAAATATCTATATGTTATAGTATGTGCTTTTTGGAAGCGTTGGAAGTACTGTAAGTAACACACAGACCTAACTGTATAGATAACAGGGGCGTACGCAAGAGGGCGGTAACATTGCTAAAAACCCCCACCTGCACCCCTCTGTGTCCCTTCATGACACAAATACAGTTGATTACAATGCTGGAACAGGGAGCTACCTTCCCCGCTTTACACACTCGTAGGCCGCAGGCATTTTCAGGCCTGCGGCCTATGAGGAGTCTTCAGGTTTGCGGCTGGGAACTCTATGCAGGCCAGCGCCATGCAGTGAGGTAATTGCTCCAGTCTGTGCCAAACCTACTGACTGTGCAGGCCATAGGACAGACAAAGCCTGTTTACAGGAGTATTATTTTTTTCATAGGGCACTTTTACTGTGTGTGTGGGCACTAAGGGGGCACAGATGCAGCTGTTTTTAACCCTGAACACAAGTAGCCATATCCTCTGCTAACAGATTCTACTGTGCACAGCCTGCCTGTCCTAGGAGTAGGAGAATACTTGCTGACTACTACTACTTTTAGGCACATAGACACTAGGACAGGCAAGGCAGGCTGTACAGTACAGCAGACTTTGCGGAGCAGGGGATGTGTTTGGGGAGAAAGGATCCCAGTCTCTTCTACAGAAGAAATTAGGAACCTTTCTCCCCAATCACTAGTCAAGTCCTCGTCTCAGCCTGCTGTAGTAGGAGCTATGAGAATGGGGGTAAATTTAGTTTTCACAACACTCCGAGTCTGGTCAAAGCTTTGTAATTATTTTTATTTTTTTAAATCTCAGCCTTCCCTCCCTCTCTAGAAAATGTTGCGCTTTCTTCTGTATGAGTATATGCAGAGGCATTATTTGAGGCTTCTAGACCCCAATGCCAAATCTGTACCAGGACCCTGCAACCATAGAATACCATTTATTGTACCAGTGTATACTTACATGACAGAGGGGTTTTGGGGCCTCCTGAAGCACCAGGGCCTGGGAGCAACTTCAACCTCTGCACCTCCTAAAGTTTTGCATATGTTTACACACTTAAACGTTTTGATCCATGTGAAGAAAAAAAAAATCACACTGCCTCTATAAAACAAATGGATCTTTTTTTTTTCTAATAGAAAAGTAGGCTTTACAATGCAGAAAACAATTAGGGATGTGTAGACTTGAAATATTTATAATATACTGTACATACAGTATATACATTAGATAATATTTTACTTTACATAGAAAGGTGCTCATATGTGTTTCAAACATTACATATACTCCATAGAGTTAATATAGGGGATGCAGAGGTTACTGTCGTACCTGGGCACTGAAGACTGAGGGGGCCCAAATGGGCATTTTTCCCCATAAGATGACACCAGTATTATAAATGACAGCTCACAGTATAAGGCTCTATTTCAGATTTAGCATTGGGGCCCAGGAGCTTCTAATTACAACTCATGTATCAATAGTAATGTTTGCATGATGTATGCATTTTCATTGGGAGGTGCTGAAAATAAAATACGTATACACCATTTTTTTTTGTTTGCACATAACTAGTCATATGGGAAAATCAGCGTTATGAACTGTGGATCCATCATAGGAGCAGAAAAATGGAAATCAAGCTGTGATGGATCCGTCACACAATGGACACCAACAGCGCCTGGGGAATCCCATTGACTTATATTCCGTTGCATTCCATCATGGTTTTTATCATTTTTCCGGAAAATATAGTGCTGCATGTTGCAGGTTTTTTTCTATCAGAAGTGATGGAATTTGCTACAGAGAATCCAGAGTCTCCAGCACAGATGTGAACAGAGCCTTAGGACCCCTTCAAATCATGTTTATTGCACTATGTTTGTCATTTAATGTATATGTCATGAAAAGCTAATAAATAGCCCATGACGTATACGTTAAACATACACCTGTGACAGTGGCATAAATCACTGATAGGGACGCATATTAAAAACTGTATACCGCCCATTTTTTATGGGATTCCGTCTACTATGCTTTAAAAAAAAACAAAAAAACGGTATACAAACTCAACAGAGGCTAAAAGGACAGTCAAAAAGTACAAGCTAAATGTAGTGACTGAATGTGATGTGAAGGGGGCCTTAGCCATAATCTTTGTGTAGTAAAGGAGAAAGTTGTCGGAGTTGTCAATATATGGGGACGAGGTACAATTTGTTTCTATCTGTGATACATGTTTGAGGCATTTTTTGTCATACAGGAGCAGCTGGTCTTTATCACTGTGATATTCTTCCATGAACTGTAATATTCATCCCGCCAGTGAATCCGTTACATATGCTGTCTACTTTCCTGAGCCAATTAACTTCCAACTCACCAAATTTCAAACTGAATCTTTCACAGATGACAAGGCCAACTCATCTTTTGTATGGAAGGTCTGTGCCTGCCAGCAGTGCGGATGTTCCTGTTGATTATCTTTCAAACTGTCACAGGTAAATTACCTGTTGATTTGGACCCCAAGGACAAATAAAATTGGAAAAGTAAGCTGTCAGTATCTGAAATGTTTAAAAATGCATCAACACTTTAAATATTTTAACAAACGGGGTTGAGAGAACTGGCGAGGATTCAATGTAACCTGAACATTGTGTTGTATTGAGGATTCTATTTCATGAGCAAAGGTTACTGTAACATTTATTTTTGTACATTTTTTGTTTAACAATGTGAATATTTCATGCTATTGTGGTCTCTATAAAGTTACGTTTCTGGCTGAAGTAAAGAGATAACAGCAAGAGCTAAGGTTACTAATATGACACTGACAATGAGTGACTAGCTGACACCTGCATTAGAAACAATGCTTGTTACAGGAAAACAGGTTGTTTTGTGTGCGCCCCCCCCACCCCACCATTCCTCCCCATGCTCTATTCCAAACTGCATGTGTAAAAAAAGAAATTTTAAGAAGATATGTCACCTCTCTTAACATGTCTATTAGAAAAAAAATGTATTCCTATAAAATAACAATTCTGGGAAAAATTTTTTTAGAACTCGGTGCTGTGCTGTTCCTCTGTTTTCCTCCTAGAAATGTATGATTAAATTGACAACTGGGTGTTACCATTCACCTTGTCAAAAGGGTGTGTCCCTGCACTGATTGGACACTGTTAGGGGGGATTCACACGAGCGTGTATTCGGTCCGTGCGGGCCGCGTGGTTTTCACGCGGCACGCATGGACCAATACAAGTCTATGGGGCAGTACAGACAGTCCGTGCTTTTTGCGCAGCGTTTGTCTGCTGCGCAAAAAGCGCGACAGGTTCAATAACTCTGCGTATTTCGCGCATCACGCACCCATTGAAGTCAATGGGTGCGTGAAAATCACGCGCACCACACGGAAGCACTTCCGTGGGACGAGCGTGATTCGCGCAACAGCAGTGAAAAGGATGAATGAAAACCGAAAAGCACCACGTGCTTTTCTGTTTCCGAACATCCAAACGGAGTGTCTTTGCGATGAGCGAAGCCGGACAAGCGTACCGAACTTCACCGGGTTCGGCCAAACTCGTTTTGGCCGATCCCGGCAAAAAAATTATCGGTACGCGACGTCAGGAGATAGTCACTGTCCATGGTGCTGAAAGAGTTAAACTGTTTCAGCACCATGGACAGTGACTTGCGATCCCAAAATACATTAACCTGTAAAAAAAAAACGAAGTTCTAACTTACCGATTACTCCTGTCTCCTTCCTGCAGTCCGACCTCCCGGGATGACACTTCAGTTCAAGTGACAGCTCCAGCCAATCACAGGCCAAGCACAGGCTGCAGCCAATCACAGGCTGCAGCGGTCACTTGGACTGCTGCGTCATCCAGGGAGGTGGGGCCCGATGTCAAGAGAGGCGCGTCACCAAGGACGCGTCACCAAGGACGCGTCACCAAGGCAACGGCCGGGAAGTTCTCGGTAAGTAGGAACTTTATCTTTTTTTTTTACAGGTTTTTCGCTGTTGTGTTCGGCATTCACTGTCGAGGGTGCTGAAAGATTTAGCTCTTTCAGCACCTTGGACAGTGACGGGCGTTGACAAGCCTCATCTCTATGATGCCGGCTGCGCGAAAATCACGCAGCCGCGCATCAGACACGCATGACACACGCAGCTGTCAAATGGTTTTTGCGCTCGCAAAACGCTGCGTTGTTTGCGCGCGCAAAAACGCAACGTTCGTGTGAATCTCCCCTAAGTCTGTATAGGGACACACCCCCAGAAGGTACCACCCAGTTGTCAATTGATTCATAAATTTCTAGGAAAAATAACAGGAACGACACAACATAGATGTGTCCAGAATTGAAAAGATGCTCCAGAATTGTTATTTCATGGGGAACACAATAATATGTCAGAAACTGTGACAGGTCCTCTTTAAAAGCTCTATTTAGCTTTAGAAAGGATCTGTAATGACAACAAACCGCTTAAAATTAGGGTGTCTATTAGATGCCATTATTTAACCCCTTCAGGACCCAGCCATTTTTGGGATTTGTTTTCATTGTTTCCTCCCCACCTTTAAAAAGCTATAACTTTTTTTTCTTCTGTCATTATAGCCATATGAGGGTTTATTTTTTGCGGGACGAGTTGTAGTTTTTAACAGTACCATTTGTTGTACCGTATAATGTATTGGGAAACTGTAAAAAATATTATTTGTGGGGTAGAATAGGAAAATAAATTGCGATCCCTCAATCTTGAGGGGTTTCGTTTTTACGACGTTCACTATGCGGTAAATATAGCACATTAACTTTATATTACCGGTCAATACGATTACGGCCATACCAAAGTTATATAGTTTTTTTTATGTTTTACTACTTTTACAAGGAAGAAAGTAATTGTTAAAAATAAAATTAGTGTTTTGTCGGCACATTCTGAGAGCCATAACTTTTTTATTTTTCCATCGATTGAGCGGTATATGGGCTTATTTTTTGCAGGGCGAGCTGTAGTTTCTATTGGTATCTTGGGTTACATGAGACTTGTTGATCACTTTTTATTTAATTTTCTGTGAGATATGAAGTGACGAAAAAACAGATTCTGGCATATTATATTTTTTTGTTTTTACAGCATTCACTGTGCGGATTAAATAACGCTATAGTGTAATAATGGGCGCCCATGAAGAGCGGTAAGCCGCCAAATACAATTTATAGCAGCGCTACTATGCATTGTACACTCGGATCGATCAAGTCCCCAGTACACGCTATAGGGAAAAAGGAAACAAAGCGCACATAGTGCATGAGCCTGTATTAGGTGAGAACAAAAAGGAAAAAAGTGGTCAATTGTGCTGACCTGATGTTGTTATGCTCGGAGCATAACATCCCAAGGTGCGTGTCCAAGTTAGACTTAGGTAGAGACAGTTGCAGCCCAAATTCCGGTTTGAAGATTGGTAAAAATCCACTATGTAGATCCAGGAGATAGGGAGATAAAAAATGGAATATCCGAGGGCGCAGCTGTACTGGAAATAGCTTTTATTTGTACAACAACAACAACAATGTGTTTCAAGGCCGTACCGGCCTCTTTGTCAGGTTAGGTACAAGTGTGAAACAGCGGCCGTCCCACGGACCTATGTTGTTCAATGTGGCCGTTCACACAGCCGTTGTTTCAAAGGACCGCGTGAAGGGTGCGCGGGAAAATAGGACATGTCCTATCTTTCCACGCATCACGCATCCCTCCATCTATGGACTATCAACAATGGGGGATGCGTGACATCGCGTCCCGCAGCGCCGAGCATGGATGCAGTATTTCACGTCCGAGACTCGCAGCGCTCGTGTGAATCTAGCCTAAAGAATGGAATAATAAATGTACAGAGCCGACTTAAATTAATAATAATTATAGGTCACATAAAAAAGAACTACCACCAGCTATTGCTGGTTTAATAGGTGAAGCTGGTGACAGGTTCCCTTTAATTACTTTATTGCAGTTTATTCCAGCATTCATTTTTAAACAGGCTTGTGAAACACCAATTTAACTAAATCTTAGCATGTTTTTGTACATTTGCGATTTCCTGAATGACTGTTTATTGTTTTACAGGAGACCTGTACTTCTGTAATAGTATTTATCCCATTTTTGCCACCAACATTAAGCTTCTGCTAGGGACTGGAGAAGAACAGCTCTAGGGTTTACCCGCTCTAACTTATGCTATGACACACACCACACCATTTATATATCCTGTACTGCATCTTTTATAATGTCCTCTGACAGTACACATAACGGTTGCTTGGACTTGATGGCAATTTATGTCTCTGTAGTGTTGTATGAAGTTTGTGAGAATCCCTAACCAAGCATAACCTGTCTTCTTTGACATTTACATTGTGGCTAAAAATAAATGTAAAGTACAAGAATACTTTTAGGACAGTAAAATATATTTACAACAATCTAAGTAGTCGGTGCTAATACATCTAGGAGATGACTGCATCAACTGTCTCAAGCCAAATTTTAATAATATGGAAAAAAAAGAAAAAAAATGGAAAACAGTGTGTCTATGACAAGAAAGAAAAATTTTGAGATTATCTAAAAAAAATCTGTCTTAACCATAATAACAGCCACACAAAGTTATGGACCTAACATCACCACTAAAGACATATATAAGAAATAGTACAAAATTCTAAAAAAAAAAGTGCTACATCTTAGCATATACCGAGAAAGTAGAAGAAATAATGAGCGAATTCATTAGGAAAAAGTGTTTAATGCTGAACCATTTATGGAATTCATAACACTTCAATATTTTCTTAATATATGTACATTAGATGAATACCTATGTCTTGTGCTTCCTACCTTTAAAATGATTCAGTATGGGGCCTCTTCTCATAAATATAGGCTCAATAAGGCTCTATTAAAGGGGTTATCCATGACTTTTATATATATATACACTACCGTTCAAAAGTTTAGGGTCACTTAGAAATTTCCTTATTTTTGCAAGAAAAGCACCGTTTTTTTCAATGAAGATAACATTAAATTAATCAGAAATACACTCTATACATTGTTAATGTGCTAAATGACTATTGTAGCTGCAAATGTCTGGTTTTTAATGCAATATCTACATAGGTGTATAGAGGCCCATTTCCAGCAACCATCACTCCAGTGTTCTAATGGTACATTGTGTTTGCTAACTGTGTTAGAAGGCTAATGGATGATTAGAAAACACTTGAAAACCCTTGTGCAATTATGTTAGCACCGCTGTAAACAGTTTTGCTGTTTAGAGGAGCTATAAAACTGACCTTCCATTGAGCTAGTTGAGAATCTGGAGCATTACATTTGTGGGTTCGATTAAACTCTCAAAATGGCTAGAAAAAGAGAGCTTTCATGTGAAACTCGACAAGTCTATTCTTGTACTTAGAAATGAAGGCTATTCCATGCGAGAAATTGCCAAGAAACTAAAGATTTCCTACAACAGTGTGTACTACTCCCTTCAGAGGACAGCACAAACAGGCTCTAACCAGAGTAGAAAGAGAAGTGGGAGGCCTCGCTGCACAACTGAGCAACAAGACAAGTACATTAGAGTCTCTAGTTTGAGAAATAGACGCCTCACAGGTCCTCAACTGGCAGCTTCATTAAATAGTACCCGCAAAACGCCAGTGTCAACGTTTACAGTGAAGAGGCGACTCCGGGATGCTGGCCTTCAGGGCAGAGTGGCAAAGAAAAAGCCATATCTGAGACTAGCTAATAAAAGGAAAAGATTAATATGGGCAAAAGCACACAGACATTGGACAGAGGAAGATTGGAAAAAAGTTTTATGGACAGATGAATCGAAGTTTGAGGTGTTTGGATCACACAGAAGAACATTTGTGAGACGCAGAACAACTGAAAAGATGCTGGAAGAGTGCCTGACGCCATCTGTCAAAAATGGTGGATGTAATGTGATGGTCTGAGGTTGCTTTGGTGCTGATAAAGTGGGAGATTTGTACAAGGTAAAAGGGATTTTGAATAAGGAAGACTATCACTCCATTTTGCAATGCCATGCCATACCCTGTGGACAGTGCTTGATTGGAGCCAATTTCATCCTACAACAGGACAATGACCCAAAGCACACCTCCAAATTATGCAAGAACTATTTAGGGAAGAAGCAGGCAGCTGGTATTCTATCTGTAATGGAGTGGCCAGCGCAGTCATCAGATCTCAACCCCATAGAGCTGTTGTGGGAGCAGCTTGACCGTATGGTACGCAAGAAGTGCCCATCAAGCCAATCCAACTTGTGGGAGGGGCTTCTGGAAGCATGGGGTGAAATGTCTCCCGATTACCTCAGCAAATTAACAGCTAGAATGCCAAAGGTCTGCAATGCTGTAATTGCTGCAAATGGAGCATTCTTTGACGAAAGCAAAGTTTGAAGGAGAAAATTATTATTTCAAATAAAAATCATTATTTCTAACCTTGTCAATGTCTTGACTATATTTTCTAGTCATTTTGCAACTCATTTGATAAATATAAGTGTGAGTTTTCATGGAAAACACAAAATTGTCTGGGTGACCCCAAACTTTTGAACGGTAGTGTATATATATATATATATATATATATATATATATATATATGGCCTCTCCTTAGGATTGGTCATCAGTATCAGATCGGTGGGGTCTGACTTCTGGCACCCCCACTGTTCAGCTGTTTGGACGAACGCCGCAGCCTCTCCAAAGTTTACCAGGCACAGCGCTTTACACTTCCATAGTGGCTGTGCCTGGGAATGCAATTACGGTCCCTTTCAAGTGAATGGGACCGGGCTGCAGAGAACTGCAATTCCAGGCAGATGGATCCCTACCAATCTGATATTGATGATCTATCCTAAGGAGAGGCGTTCAATATAAATGTCCCAGAGAACCCCTTTAACCAAACAAAAATATGTTTCTGGGGCATGCTTAAAACGGTGAACGTTAGCAGTCAGTTCAATAGTCTGACATAGTTTCCCAAACCAGTCCTCAAGAAATACCAACAGGCCATGATTTAAGAAAGTCCTTAATGTTGTGAAGAGGATTTAATTAGATTCACTAAATTAATAAATAGAACATGTTTTCTCTATGGGAAATTATGTTGGAGTTACTTAAGGACTGGTTTGGAAAACTATCTCTCTGAGACAAAGCATTCCAGAATGTAGGTGCAGCACAGGAGAAGTATTGGAGATGGGAATGAGAAGCTCTGATGATGGGTGACAAGTTGTAAGTCATTCGCCAGGATAGGGGAAAATAAAAACCAAAAATGTGTTGGCTAGAAGGATTTAAAGGGGTAATCCAACAATAAACATTTATCACCTATCTAATAAATGTTAGATCAGTTAAAGTCTTCCCATAACTTACATAGTCTACAACAAAATGAGTCAATGTGCTAGCTAAGCGTCTGCTCCTTTCCTGTCCCCCCTCCGCCGTTAATTTTATTATAGCATGATGGGACATGGGTCCCCCATTCATCTTCTATGAATAGAGGATAAATGTTTATTTTCAGAATATGCCTTGAAGTATACAGGGAGGAGACTGAATGGACCACAAATGATTGAACCACTGCAAAGGTTGTCTAAATGGAAACGCAATTACGAATTAAGCAGAAAGACCCAATTTTGCTAAATACTGTACTGCACTCTAGTAATTCTTCAATTATTACATTATTTGGATTATGTGACATTTAGCAGCCACTTCTGCCTGGCTATAGAGACTTTCTTTATCTCCCAGGATAGACAACATTAAGGGCTTGTCCACTCGTAACGGAATTGCTGCGTATTTTCCGTCCAGAATTGCGGACAGAAAATATGCAGCAGAATACAGTAGCAGCAAAGTGTGATTTAACAAATCTCATCCACATGCTGCGTAAAATTTCCGACCAGAAATTTACCTACGGTGCGTGTTTTTCTTACATCAGAATGTCAATTCCTGCTGCTGAAAGTGGACTGAAATGCTGCATTTTTCAGCGATATCACCATCTCCCAGCAAAAATATGCTTCATTTTCTGCCGTAAAAAAATGCAGGAAGTGGTGTGGTTTTTCCGCAGCGGAATGTCTGCTATTTATAACAGAAATGCTGAAGAAATTTTCTGCAGCAATTCCGTTACATGTGGACAAGCCCTAAGAAGCACAGACACACAATCCTAATCACCCCACTATGTAACCGTCACTTTCTACCTCCCCATTTCAAGAGCAAAAAAACTAAATCCTGCCCTTGTAAGGAAAAACACAAGCAGTAAACATATTCCGAGGGTGAACTGATCAATGCACAGCATAATTATGTTTCTGAATTAACAGCGCACACTGTTTTCATTCCTAATGGCTGCTAAGTGATCTTAATTAAATACTTAAGACCACCAACTGAGGACTGTGCAGAGCTGTACAGAACAGCCGAGGCATATGGTGGAACAGCATGTTCCAATACATGTTATCACATAGCCATCAATTTGTAGGGTGTAAGAAATAAACACTCAAATCTGAAAATATAGGAAAAACACCAGAGAACTATTATAGATTTCTAAGGCTAAGTTCACACTACCATTAATATACGTTTACCTCTCTTTCGTCAGAGGAAGAGAGGATCGAAAGATTAAACGGAAAGCAACGGCTCCATTAGAATTACCATTGATTTCA
Organism: Rhinoderma darwinii; assembly: GCF_050947455.1. Lineage (NCBI taxonomy): Eukaryota > Metazoa > Chordata > Amphibia > Anura > Rhinodermatidae > Rhinoderma > Rhinoderma darwinii. The sequence goes on from NC_134688.1 coordinate 419,001,082, forward strand.
ATGTTAATTTTTTTGTTTCAGTTGCTTTCTGTTTGTCTCCGTTCGCTAGGTTTCCGTTTTTTTTCACGGAAACAAAAGTTCTGCAGACTGCACTTTTGCTTCCGTAAAAAAGAAAAACAGAAACCTAGCAAAAGGAGACAAACGGAAATCAACAGAAACAAAAGAATTACCATGGAAATCAAATTCAAACATTACTTATCTTAAAGAAACCATTAATGCACTTTTTCAATGTAAAAATTATTATAATTAAGTAATTTTATGGGGTTCTCCAGAATTGAGTAAATACAGGTAAAAATAATAACTAAGCACATGATCGAACTCCCATATAGGCAACTATACGGACAAAGTGCATGTGATACATTGTCTGAGACCATTGTATGCATGGGTCCTGTCTATAGATCAGCCGGTATGAACAAGCAGTTTGTAAATAAACAATCAAGAAAACCCCTTTCACAGCAGCGGTCCCCAAGATCTAAACGGAGTGTATATTAAGAAGTAAGATTACTACACTTGCTCAATAATTTTAGCCATATTAACATACAGTACAACAAACCACAAATATATTTTAGTATAAAGAATCATTCCAAACCATACTCTTACAACTGTACAAAATATCTTTATATTGTACTTGTATGACCTTTTTTTAATCTTTTTGTCACATTACGGTCCAGTCGTCTAGGCTGATTAATTTCTTAATATATTGTTAAAATAATCAGAGCTTTGTTTTTATGATAAAATCCAAATCCCTGCACAGACATTTGTGTTAAGTAAAATAAAATCTGTCTGCCTGCAGTCACCACTAGGGAGAGCTTAGGAGCTTACTGAATACTGTGTTATTATTGAGTTTCATGCATAAATAGTATGCAGTAAGCTCCAAAGCTCCCATCAGTAATAACCACAGGCAGCCAGAATTTTATCATTTAAAGCAGTGGTCCCCAATCAACGGGCCGTGGACCAATACCGGACCGTGGATCATTTGGCGGATAAAGTTACACTGCGTATCCGCCCCGGTGGCCACAGGGAAATCCGGATGAAAAACCGCACCAAACTGTGAATTCATCCCAGGAGACCGCTGCAGCCTGTGATTGGCTGCATCGGCGGTCACGTGGGATGAAACGTCATCCCAGGAGGCCGGCCCTCTGATGTCATCCAGGCTGGCCACCTGGGATGACGTTTCATACCATGTGACCGCAGCGGTCATGGGATACAACGTCACCCCAGGAGGCCAGACTGGAGGAAGGAACACAGACTTCTGGGTAAGTGTAATATTATTATTTTTTTCTAAGTTGCTTTTTTTGTGGCGTAATCACTATGATTCTGCCGTAATAAACACAACTGCTATTTTTGCGGGTATTACCTCCCCATTGAATTCAATGTGGAAAGCCTGAAAACAAATAAGCAGCATTTACGCAAATACAAATCACATGCTGCGAAATAAAACTCTGCACCGCATGTCAATTTCTGAGCGTTTTTTCCGCTCCCTATTTATGCAGTCTGTGGATTTATTCTATCTCATCCACTTTGCTGCTACTGAAGTCCGTTGCGGAAACTCCGCAGTATTTACGCAAAGTGTGAAGTGACCCTAAAAACTTTTCATTTTTATTTTATTTCCATTTAATTGCAGTCTGAAGGGTGTTTTGTAATGCGTGTGAAAGGTAGGCTCAAATACAAGGTCCAGCAGACAGTAATCTTATACAGTATAAGATTACTGTCTGATGGGCCCTGTATCTAAGCCTACCACATGGTAGGCTTAAAGGGGTCGTCCAGTCCCTAAACATTGATGACCTATCCTCAGGACAGGCCATCAATAGATGATGAGTCGCGGTCCGACTCCCGGGACCACCGCCAATCAGCTGTTTTGCAGGGGGTATGAGCGCTGCTTCCCCTTCAATTCCCTTACTTGCTCACACTGTGAATCGCCGGATTCACAGTGTGAGAAAGTGACCAGAATGAAGGGAAAGTAGCGCTGCACTCCCTTCAAAACAGATGATTGCGGACGCCCTGGGAGTTGTACCCCGACCTATCAGCTCCAGCAGACAGTGATATTAAATTTACCCTCCTCTTCGGCTGCAGCGGAGGTCCTGACTCCATCCAGGGTCAGGATGTTGTGCGCAGTGACGTCAGGACCTCCGTTGCGCTCTGTAGCGAGAAGGGTAAGTACTGTCAGCTACTATAGTAACAGGGGCTCATGTAGTTTATTACATAGGCCCCAGTTACTATAGTAGTTTTTCACTGATGTGGTGCGGGGGGCCGCAGGCCCCCCTGGCTTCGGGGCACCGGTCGCAATTGCGACCGCTGCAACCCCTATAGTTACGCCACTTCCTGTGATGAACTGTGAAAAGCTTTCATTTAAGTCCTACATAGGTGATTTGCAGCTATGTATTCCACCCATATGAAGATATATCCAGAAATTATTCAGCGCTGAATTTTTGACCTATGTAGCCTAAAAAAAAGGTGGACATTCACTTTAAGAAAGGAGTTTTCCACTTGGCTACTTTTGCGACTCTTCAGGTGATATAATTATTACATTTCTGTATCCTTTACAAGATCAAGGGAAAGCTGCATCCAGAGAGGGCTAGGTCATTTTCTATAGCCATGAGAGTAGAGGTGTACCGGTAAGCATTGCAGCATAAATAGACAGATTTGCAACAATAGATGCTGTGAAATATGCAACATTGAGCGCACTGTGGAGGGGAATTCATAATCAGCAGGAAAACAGAGTGTGTCATGTTTTTTTATCGCACAATATGAAAAATGAGGCTTCTTTTCGAAATAAAGACAAAAAACCTAACGTAATCTTCCCAGAAGTATACTTTACATCATTCACATTCTTACAATTTATATAAAACATGCTGCAGACGCACAACTTTTACTACAGGAAGAAGATGAATTCTGCAGACAAGAAGCCGATAATATATTCTCAACCAAGCAGACTTTCAATGACGCTTAGGGCACATAACAGTATATCTTGTTGGATTATTTGCCATTTTACTTACTATTCTAAAAAAATTTTGCCACAAGACATTTTATTTAACTGAAATAGGTGAAAAATGGGTTCTACAGATTTATAGATAATGTTCAGCATTTTTCAACAATGTATATTTTCTAACATTACATACTTTCTTAATCTTTTTTTATAAAAAATACTTTTCCACAGGGTAGTGTTATGTAATTTGTGAAAAATGTAGCGACAGAGCCAATTAGTAAAATATGCAAATCATGAGACTGTAACCACAATAGTCAATAGTGTATAATCTTAGTCATACATTTTCTCAAGTGCCATTATCATCACTGATCTGGATCCTCAAGGGTCTTATTTTCCGTGTTTTGGATACTATAGATAAAATCAATGCACTGTAAAACATATCTTTAGACCCCTAATTAGGGTGTCTGAAGAATAGGGTACACTTCTCAAATAAAATATAATAAAAGTCCCCCTCACATTGTGTTAATTGCCTTCCGTCAGAGTTATACATCGGGTTTACCCCTGACGTATACCTCTGATAGAAGGCTGCAATGTATCCCACCATAGATGCATGTAGTGGCATATGTTGCCCGAACAGCCCCAACCCCCTTGCAGAGAGCCTGGGGACAACAGCCCTTGGGAAGCTCCTGACATCACTGCTTATGTATGGACTCTGGTCCATGCTCTCCGGTCCAAGGTAAAGCCCTAAAGTCACTGTCCATATATGGACACAGACGTCAGGAGCTTCCCCAGGGTTGGAGTCCCCGGACAGAGCGCTATCTGATGCTTCCTCCTCCCGGGAACACTGGCTTTGGGGAAGCTCCTAAAATATCTGTCCATATATGGACATTGACATCAGAATCTTCCCCAGGGCTGGTGTCCCAGGCAGAAAGCTTCCTGAGGACAATAGTGCTTCCTGCCGCCCTATCCATAAAGTCAGTAGTGAGAGCTTGAGGAAACCGATATAAGAGAAGAGGAGCTTTGAGTTTACTTTTTAATCTTTTTTTTTGTTGTCCGATGGAGGGGGTCTGACTGGGGGTAGTCCAATCTAGGGAGGGGAGATACGGAGCCTGGCACGGGCCTCTACCTTCCCACAGAGGGAAATCTATGCCAGCTGATGTACATTTCTGCTATTATTTACGCTAGTTTTCTGGAGTAAATTATAATAATTTGCCCATCCTCATTTTGTAAACCATGCCCCCTCTTAAAAAAGTGGTGTAGAAAGGTTTATAAATGTCCCCCAATCTGTAAGGCCGAATTGATTACATCTTCGTTTCCCACTCCATGTTAGACTCCCAGCTCTCCACCCAAATTGACTTGATCCTATAGTCTGATCATGCCCCAATCTGGGGATCTATTCAACTCTTTAGAGAAGACCATCTATATGGAGTTTAAATAATAACTTGCTGAATGACCCCGTTTGCATGACCAAGGTGAAGTGAGCTATCGCTAACTTTATCTCTGATCATGGATCTGACTCAACTTCCACCCCATATGAATGGGAGGGTCATTCCCATTACCTCACCCCTGCATCATTCAAAAACTGACCTCCTTGTGTTTCCACCATCTACTAACCTACCCAAACCTGAGGTCTCCATCTTAGTGTGTGGCACTACCATAACTCCTAGGCAGCGCGCCCGCTGTCTTGGCGTTATTTTTTACTAAAATCTTTCCTTTACTCGGCACACTCCTGTCACCTTTACCTCAAAAACATCTCCAGAATCCGCCATTTTCTTACTCAGGAAAGAGCCAAAAATTCTCATTGTTGCTCTGATTCATTCTCGTCTTGACTACTGTAACTCATTACTAATAAGTACAGGGTGGGTCATTTATATGGCTACACCTAAATAAAATGGGAATGGTTGGTGATATTAACTTCCTGTTTGTGGCACATTAGTATATGGGAGGGGAAAACTTTTCAAGCTGGGTGTTGACCATGGCGGCCATTTTGAAGTCGGACAATTTGTATCCAACTTTAGTTTTTTCAATGGGAAGAGGGTCATGTGAAACATCAAACTTATCGAGAATTTCACAAGAAAAACAATGGTGTGCTTGGTTTTAACGTTACTTTATTCTTTCATGAGTTATTTACAAGTTTCTGACCACTTATAAAATGTGTTCAAAGTGCTGCCCATTGTGTTGGATTGTCAATGCAACCCTCTTCTCCCACTCTTCACACACTGATAGCAACACCGCAGAAGAAATGCCCCCCGATCTGACCCCCTTAGACTTTTATCTTTGGGGTCATCTGAAGGCAATTGTCTATGCTGTGAAGATAGGAGATGTGCAGCAACTGAAACTACGGATACTGGAAGCCTGTGCTAGCATTTCTTCTGCGGTGTTGCTATCAGTGTGTGAAGAGTGGGAGAAGAGGGTTGCATTGACAATCCAACACAATGGGCAGCACTTTGAACACATTTTATAAGTGGTCAGAAACTTGTAAATAACTCATGAAAGAATAAAGTAACGTTAATACCAAGCACACCATTGTTTTTCTTGTGAAATTCTTGATAAGTTTGATGTGTCACATGACCCTCTTCCCATTGAAAAAACTAAAGTTGGATACAAAATGGCCGACTTCAAAATGGCCGCCATGGTCAACACCCAGCCTGAAACGTTTCCCCCCTCCCATATACTAATGTGCCACAAACAGGAAGTTAATATCACCAACCATTCCCATTTTATTTAGGTGTATCCATATAAATGGCCCACCCTGTATTTTCCTCAATAAACTCTCCCCTCGCCAATCTATCCTTAATGCAGCAGCCAGGCTAATCTTTCTGACCAACCACTACACCAAAGCCTCTACCCTGCCCATTCCCTTTAGAATAAAAATTAAACTTATTATTCTCACCCACAAAGCTCTCCACAGTGCTGCACATCCTTACATCTATTTCATCTCTGTCTACCACCTTACCCGTGCTGCACCAGTCGTCTGGAATGCGTTACCCCAGACATACAGATTAGTTCCCAGCATTCATAGTTTTAAGCGTGCCATGAAAACACATCTTTTTAGACAGGAGTATAACATTCCCTCATCTGACTCCTTTCCTTGGCCCCACTATTACATTAGTCATCAGAACCTGAACCCCTCATTCAACAGTCTGCCCAACAGTGGCTGGTGACTGGCTTTTGCAGCTTTATGTGTACTACCCTATATGTCTAAAACATTGTATTTAACAAGTTGGCACTGCAATAATGCCCCAGGCACATATTACCATATTTGGTGGGAATGCCCTGTCATTCACATTTTCTGGACGAGAGTTTTTCACTATATAACAATTTCCACAGCTAAATTTCCTCATCTTCTAGATATTTCCTTGCTGTCCCTGATTCCTGGTCCCTTTTCATTGGCTAAAAAGGGGTTGTTTCAACACTTTCTGGCAGCAGCTCGGCAACTATAACAGAACAGAGGAAACAATCAGGACCTCCACCTACAGTCACTTTCCTTAAAATGCTTTAATCATATCATGAGGATGGAGGAGTTGATGGCTACTAAGGTGGACAAGTTCTCTTCCTTCATGGGGGTTTGAATGTCTTGGATGCTGTTACATGACTCTGATGGGTTCAGATCCTGGCTGATCATTAATTCCCCATAAACAACCTGCCCACTGTAGTCTCAACTTTTACTTTTCTTTAATATTATCCCTCTTCCCCCTCTTACCTTCTGTTCTTCCTATGTCTGTTTGGTGTCTGTTGTCTTTGTCATGCTATTGCTCACAGAAAAACAGATTGACCCGTTAGTGACCGCCAATACGCCTTTTCACGGCGACAACTAATGGGCTTTATTCTGATGCATAAGCCTTTTTACGGCGCTGCATCAGAATAAATAAACAGAGCAGGGAGCTGTCAAATCTCCCTGATCTCAGCTGCCAGAGGTAGCTGAAGGCTGGGGGCATCCCTGCTCGAACGGGTAAGATTATTTGCCAGATACCCAACTTATGATTTCGTGACTATTGCCTATATTCCTCTCTTATCTGTTTTCAGTTTAAACCTGTCAATATTTCTTGACTCACTTATTTTTTCTGTCATCTGCTGCATAACATTTGAAAATATTTAAACAAACACTGATTTAAATTAAAATCACAAAGGGAAAATTTTGCCATTGTCGTTTAATGATATAAATTGAGTCAATATCTCAAGAGGACATCTGGACTTTTTTTTTTTTATTGTTCATTTGCTTTCTAAATGCAAAGTTAAGCAACTTTCTAAATTGTCTTTATTAAAAATGTCCTAACATTTTGTTGTTGTAGAGTCTGTGCAGCTCTGTAGATAACTGGCTGTGCTGCTTTTTTTTTACTCACATCCGTCGGTCCACTTCTCCTGATGTGCTGATGTAATCTCTCAACATATGGCAGATCAGAGAGTGGAGAGGGGGGAAAGCTTCAAGTCGTCAGAGAGTGCAGATCACACAGGCTGTCCATATCAGAGTGTAGATAGGAGAACTGAGGAAAAATCACACTATCTATCAATATAGAGAGAAAGCTGTGCTGATATAGGAGAGCTAGTGAAGCCAGCAGTAACCTGGACACACAGAGCTCACATTCTACATGTATTACAGCGAGGCCAACGTCCATAGTAGAAATGCCGAAACTAGGAGCAGCTTGCAAATTTAATAACAGGGGGTCCAAAAATAGAGGAAGGAATAGAGATTGTAGCCTGAAACTTAGTGCAACTTTTTTAACCACTGATATATATATATATATATATATATATATATATATATATATATATATATATATATATATATATATAAATCCTTTTTTCCATATCACAGGTTTTCATAGCCTTTAATGCAAATTTGGTTAGAATCCATGAGAACCAGAGATAAAAACAGAGCATACTTCGGGTCCCAGGGGAATAGTTGCCTAGTAACAAAAAGATGCGCAGTGGTTGATCATATTGCCTAGAAACAGCAAAGCATCCGGTGCCTGTGTGTACTGCCTGGGAACCAGATAACTCTCGACGCTAGTACGTGCTGTTTAGATACCAGGGGACAATGTGGTTTGAATACACAGGCATCCACACGTCTTTCCGATCGATTAATAAAGAAACATAGTGGTTTACTAGATGGTATGTTTATGGACCAAGGAGCGCTAGGGAATCCTACTGATAAAGGTAATCAGGGTCACATCAGGGCCCCAGGGAGGGAGATAAAAACCAATTGGCAAATCTAAGAAAAGTAAATAAATAAATAAACATAGTACGCCCTGCTGGTATTTTAATGATCCTGTACAGTATGTAGGCATCAGTTGTAACTCAGGTACATTATGTCTTATGCATTCCATTAAGAAGGCACCCTCTCAGGACCTCAGCGTTAAAGAGAATGATGTTACCCTGCCTTTTCTAGCACTGTGCCTTCATTAGTTAAAGGTGAAATACAGTCAAAATGATCTTTTGAGATATAATGGATACATATGAGAAGATCACATTGGTGGAATTTGTGATCTCAGACTATCACAGATTTTCTAAATATAGGTGCATTATATAGCACCACATGCCAAATTAGTATTAATGAAAATCTGACACAAAAAGCCGTGGTCTATTTTAATAAATGACAGCGTGCTTTAAATGTTGTGATGGATTCCCAGTAACAAAAAAACATGAGCAGTGCCAAAGGGAGCCTTTCATTCTGCAAAACAGTGGAGATTTGAGATCACAGATGTTGACTGGATTTCCCGTTTAAGAGAGCTACTCAGTTGAGCTCATGGTTGTTAACCAGTCAGAACAATGGTGTATATTATGCGTGGTTGCTGAGGTCTGAAGGCCAAGTAGCACAGAGGTGCTACCATCATTTTGCATATGCAACCAAGAAAAATTTCAAATTTAGGTCATTGGAGCCAGGAGCACCACCTGAGGCGAGAAGCTCGATTCTCATAATCAACAGTGTGTCCATGTATAGATGTGTACGACATGCAATTAACTTGAATAAGATTCTATCTTTAAATGATTAGAAACTGTCAGACAACAGATAGCTCTTTATCCTGTCAAATAGAGGATTCTAAGTTTCCTCTGCCAGATTTTCATTAAAACCATCATTGCAGGGTAGGAATCTATGCTGACCTTTTGTGTGTAGCTACTGACAATTCTGGAAGTATCCTTACCCTCAGGCTCTGAAAGCGTTAATGTCGTCAATGCTATTTCACTGGAGAAAAAAAAACGCATTCATCGACTTGGAGAACTCTATGTAAAATTAGAAAGAAAAAATAACTTGCAAGTGTCTCAGGTGATGGAAGATAGATAAAAGAAATATCATTCGCTCCTCTCTATCAGAGACAAAGGCACAAATAACGTCAGGTAGCTGTCTGGTCAAATCTATGTCAATGGAAAATTTAGCAAAAATGATTTCTTCAATAACACATTTCTATGTGACACTTTTGTAAGCTAGATTACTTGAAGCTGCTGAAAATAAATCTATCTATCTATCTATCTATCTATCTATCTATCTATCTATCTATCATCTATCTATCTATCTAAACATATATATATATATACTGTAGATATATACATATATATGTTTAGATAGATAGATTTATTTTTATATATATATATATATATATACATATGTATATATGTATATATATATATATATATATATATATATATATATACAGTGAAGGAAATAAGTATTTGATCCCTTGCTGATTTTGTAAGTTTGCCCACTGTCAAAGACATGAACAGTCTAGAATTTTTAGGCTAGGTTAATTTTACCAGTGCGAGATAGATTATATAAAAATAAAAAAAATCACATTGTCAAAATTATAGATATTTATTTGCATTTTGCACAGAGAAATAAGTATTTGATCCCTTTGACAAACAAGACTTAATACTTGGTGGCAAAACCCTTGTTGGTAAGCACAGCAGTCAGACGTTTTTTGTAGTTGATGATGAGGTTTGCACACATGTTAGATGGAATTTTGGCCCACTCCTCTTTGCAGATCATCTGTAAATCATTACGATTTTGAGGCTGTCGCTTGGCAACTCGGATCTTCAGCTCCCTCCATAAGTTTTCGATGGGATTAAGGTCTGGAGACTGGCTAGGCCACTCCATGACCTTAATGTGCTTCTTTTTGAGCCTCTCCTTTGTTGCCTTGGCTGTATGTTTTGGGTCATTGTCGTGCTGGAAGACCCAGCCACGAGCCATTTTTAATGTCCTGGTGGAGAGAAGGAGGTTGTCACTCAGGATTTGACGGTACATGGCTCCATCCATTCTCCCATTGATGCGGTGAAGTAGTCCTGTGCCCTTAGCAGAGAAACACCCCCAAAACATAATGTTTCCACCTCCATGCTTGACAGAAGGGACGGTGTTCTTTGGGTCATAGGCAGCATTTCTCTTCCTCCAAACACGGCGAGTTGAGTTAATGCCAAAGAGCTAAATTTTAGTCTCATCTGACCACAGCACCTTCTCCCAATCACTCTCAGAATCATCCAGATGTTCATTTGCAAACTTCAGACGGGCCTGTACATGTGCCTTCTTGAGCAGGGGGACCTTGCGGGCACTGCAGGATTTTAATCCATTACGGCGTAATGTGTTACCAATGGTTTTCTTGGTGACTGTGGTCCCAGCTGCCTTGAGATCATTAACAAGTTCCCCCCGTGTAGTTTTCGGCTGAGCTCTCACCTTCCTCAGGATCAAGGATACCCCATGAGGTGAGATTTTGCATGGAGCCCCAGATCGATGTCGATTGACAGTAATTTTGTATGTCTTCCATTTTCTTACTATTGCACCAACAGTTGTCTCCTTCTCACCCAGCGTCTTACTTATGGTTTTGTAGCCCATTCCAGCCTTGTGCAGGTCTATGATCTTGTCCCTGACATCCTTAGAAAGCTCTTTGGTCTTGCCCATGTTGTAGAGGTTAGAGTCAGACTGATTAATTGAATCTGTGGACAGGAGTCTTTTATACAGGTGACCATTTAAGACAGCTGTCTTTAATGCAGGCACCAAGTTGATTTGGAGCGTGTAACTGGTCTGGAGGAGGGTGAACTCTTAATGGTTGGTAGGGGATCAAATACTTATTTCTCTGTGCACAATGCAAATAAATCTATATAATTTTGACTATGTGATTTTCTGTTGTTTTTTTTTTATATATATAATCTATCTCTCACTGGTAAAATTAACCTAGCCTAAAAATTCTAGACTGTTCATGTCTTTGACAGTGGGCAAACTTACAAAATCAGCAAGGGATCAAATACTTATTTCCTTCACTGTATATATATATATATATATATATATATATATATATACATACATATATATACATATATATATATATATATATATATATATATATATACATATATATATATATACATATATATATATATATATATATATATACATATATATATATATATATATATATATATATATATATACATATATATATATATATATATATATATATATAAACTACTGCCCAATGTTCACTTTACAGGGTAATATACATATTTTTTTATGCTAGTAAATTGCAATTTAAAATAAGGATTAATAAAGAAAATTCCATCATGAGATTAAAAAAATAAAAGAGGGAGAAAAGCCATACATTTTAAGAAATGCGCATTCAAAGACAACAAAGAATATAAAAATGTGCGGTATCCCCATAACAGTAATCACCTGTACAATAAATTCATAATAATATTTATGATAATTGGTGAACCGTGTAAAGAAAAAAAAAATGGAATTGCAGGTTATTTTTGCATTTCACCTAAAATATTTAATTAATTGAAATTAAACAGTAATGTATATTTATCGCAAAATAGTGCCAATAATAATTAAAAGTTGTCCAAAGAAAAATAATAACCATCAGAGTAAAAAAAATTCTGAGAATGTGAGAAGGCAAAAACGAAAAAAGTTTTGGGTGCTTCAACCCAACACTGGCTAGTTCCTTAAGGATTATCCAGTTGGGTTATGGCGAATATTTAAAATGTTTTTATTGTTTGTTTTTTTGCATGTGTGTCAAAATCCTATTAATTGGTCAATTACACATGTGGTTTACTTTAAGGTGGGCTTGGTTACATAGACAAAACTTTCTTGTAATTAAAGGGCTTGAATGAGATTAGAAAAATTGTCTTTTTTTTTCTTAGAAACAGCTTTCTCTTGTACTTGGACTGTTTTCGGTACATCAGTTCAGCCCCATTAAGGGAATAAGGCTGAGCTGCAATTCCAGACACAGCCCATTGACACCAGTGGCGCTGTTTATGAAAAACGAAGGAGACAGTATTTTCTAATCTCATACAACCCCTTTTAATGCTATAACAACTACTGTGCGTATTTTTCCAGTGCAGGGGAAAATAGACAAGTTACTGAAGCTGAAAGCACTAAGAAACAACACGACTCCATAAATAATAAATTATTTTATTGTTCAGGTCTTGAAGCACAAATCTGAACAACAATCATTAGTGGTGCTATTTTTATATGTTATTTTTAAGAACCGGCAATTGTGTACGTCCACCAGCTGTAAGCTCGGCCTTATATATTCAACAGAATATTGCCTCCTAAAGACAAAGAGACACCCAAAGCAAAAGATTTTGGAGTGCTATCAATTTGACATGTTTTAACCCTTAGGATTCTTTCATTTGAAGACTGAAATACAGAGATAAAGTTCCTGAGATGACTCATGTGGAGGAATCTAGTTAACAATCATTGATTTTTAATATGTGTAGCACCCTCTAGTATTGAGAAGATCTCGGAGTGGACAGTGCTCTGGATAACAATAAGGGATGACAGGCACTGAGATATAGTGATAAAGTGCTTATTATCTGTAAAGAGACATGAAGCATAAAATGACAAAGCTCGAGATGGATTACGAGGACATTTCAGATTTTATATTAGCATTTCGGTGAAAGCATTCCTCTCAATTCTCAAAATTAATCAGGCTAAAAGGGTCACACTTGAACACCATAATGTACCTTTTCTCAGTGTCAGTCATCCTGTGATATAAACTGCTAGAAACTCATGCAGATTCCAAAGTGAAATGTATATAGAACATGGTACATGCATGGTATACTTTAAAGCTGTCCAAAGACGCTAGATATTGCTTGGCACGATCCGCAAGCAATCTAATGTCTTTGGAGCTTCTAGACCATCACCTGATGGGTTTTATTGTGTTAAAATTCATCATTTCCCCAGAGTTGTATGACAGTCAGTCATACCCCACTGTTTCCATGTAATAAACTTTTAGGCCAGGATCACACACACAGTTTTGATGCTGTTTTTGTGGCAGTTTTTGGCTCCGTTTTATGAGCCAAAGCAGAAGAGGGGAAAGGTAAAAATAAAAGATAAATGCATCTCCTTCTTTTGTGTCCACTTCTGTGTTTGGCTCGAAAAACTGAGCCAAAAACTGCCACTAAAAGTACATCAAAACTATGTGTGTGATCCTGGCCTAAATATTTTTTTAAAGGTTATGAAAATTGATGGTCAAAAAGTCAATACAATTATGCCAGTTGAAAATATGGTGTTCGGCATGCACATCATATGTATTAAGGTCACATTAATTGACATAAATTACTTTTTTTGTTTGTATCTAGAATAGCGGGTGCATCCTCCAAGACATTAAAAAACGGAGCGAACAATAATCCTGTGAGTTCTGTTAGCTGTCTTTTATAAGGGTGCCAAGTTAAATATGGGTACGCATGGTGGCTAAGTGGTTGACAGTGATAAAGGGAACCGGTCACCAGCATTTCACCTATTGAACTCTACTAACCCCTTGCTGGCTGCTACTGTCAAAAGTTCATTGCCGTTATCACCGCTCCTACCCTCCTCCTCTAACCGTAAATAATGGTCTGCAAACCTTTAGTGCCTTTTATGGTAATAATCCGGCAGTCTCGTTCGTTCCTCTTCTTATGCCTGCTCACTGTTAAAAACTGGCCCGTCCTGAATGCGAAAATCTTGTCTGAGATAGCACGCATTCGCCCGTCATGTATGGTCCGACACCCTTCCCTGCTTCGTCTGGGCCTCAAATCTAGCTTCTGCGCATGCACCACTATGGTGTCTCTTTGTGCGCACGCACCAGAACAGGACATCGCATCGATGCAGGTGCAGGATTTTGTTTGTGCTGGAGGAGGCGAGGAGCTGTCAATCAAAAGTAAGGAGGCGGGGTAAACTCAGAAACGCTTGAGGAATGAAGCTATGACTCTTTTCAAATGAAGATATGACTCTTATATGCTCATTAGCATACGGTGTGGGAACACTAAAAAACTGAATACTAAAGGTACAGAGCCGACTAAGAAGATAATTATAGGTAACACAAAAATTATTTTTCACCTACTTCCACCAGGTATTACTAGTTTAATAGGTGAAATGCTTGTGACAGGTTCCCTTTAGGGTATGTTCACACGGCCTATTTACGGACGTAATTCGGGCGTTTTTGCCCCGAATTACGTCTTAAAATAGCGCCTCAATAGCGCTGACAAACATCTGCCCATTGAAAGCAATGGGCAGACGTTTGTCTGTTCACACGAGGCGTATATTTACGCGCCGCTGTCAAATGACGGCGCGTAAATAGACGCCCGCGTCAAAGAAGTGACCTGTCACTTCTTTGGCCGTAATTGGAGCCGTTATTCATTGACTCCAATGAATAGCAGCGCTAATTACGGCCGTAATGGACGCGGCGTTCAAGCGCCTGCACATGCCGGTACGGCTGAAATTACGGGGATGTTTTCAGGCTGAAACATCCCCGTAATTTCAGCCGTAACGGACGCCCTCGTGTGAACATACCCTTAGGCTGGGTTCACACGACCTATTTTCAGACGTAAACGAGGCGTATTATGCCTCGTTTTACGTCTGAAAATAAGGGTACAATACGTCGGCAAACATCTGCCCATTCATTTGAATGGGTTTGCCGACGTACTGTGCAGACAATCTATCATTTACGCGTCGTCGTTTGACAGCTGTCAAAAGACGACGCGTAAAATTACAGCCTCGTCAAAAGAAGTGCAGGACACTTCTTGGGACGTTTTTGGAGCTGTTTTCTCATAGACTCTATTGAAAACAGCTCCAAAAACGGCCGAAAAAATGGCACGAAAACGCCGCGAAAAACGCCGCGAAAAACATGAGTTGCTCAAAAAACGTCTGAAAATCAGGTGCTGTTTTCCCTTGAAAACAGCTCCGTATTTTCAGACGTTTTTGGCTCAGCGTGTGAACATACCATATGGCTCAAATTTCATATGCATGCAGTCAATATGTTCTCCAAATCGCACTTCCCACAGGTCCACCAATTTGCTACCACACGCCAAAAACATACAGGTAAGTTAATTGGCTTCTATGGAATTGTCCCTAGATTATGCGCATGCCTTGAGAAAGTAAGGTGATAATTATGAGCCCCACTGGACACAAGGAATGTATGTGGATATGTTGGTACTATATAAGCAACAGTAAAAAAAAAAAAAAAAATGTTAAATTATATTTCAAATGTGGCTTTGTTTATTTTGAATAATAATAATAATTTAAAAAAATCCTCCACTTTTGACTGTATTTTTGTCATTTTGGCTTGATTGTTATTTTATTATTATTTTTCTACATTTGAAGAAAATACAGATGTTGCAATTTTTAGCTATTGAATAACACATACTGACAATAATAAACATAATAGTCAAATAGAATTGCTTCTTCCTTCTTGCCGATGGCAGCAAGTCTCCTGTTTGCATTGTGTCTTACATACCGTGGCGAAATTCATTGTAAAATAATTTCCTGAACTGACCTCAGGTCAGGAGGCTGTTGAATGGATGAGGTAATATGTCAGACAAATATAAAACAATTTCCCTAGGGAAAATAGACACAGAACTGGACTCCTGTCATATTCGAGATGGTCTTCATAAAAAAACACAGGTTAGATTAAGAAAATCAATGTGTCCTCATATTTAGAATCACAGGATTCCGGCTGACTTTATACTCCATTGATACAAAGGCTGTAAAACCGCAATTATGCTTCCCTCCTGCTAAAGATACTTTTATGCAGGTTATACTAGATGGTCCAGAAAATATAATCTATATGGCAGTTTTTGACTCACTATTATTTAGTGACGGTTTTCTTTAAAGTGAATGTCCATTGTAGAACGCCGGTTTGCTATTTATTCTAAATAGGTTTAAAATTCTGTTCTAAATCCCCTGCATAGACCTAATCCCATTCAGGCTGCCTGCACCAGCCACTAGGGGGAGCTTAGAGGCTAACTGCCTATCATTTTATTATTGTGTTTTAGGTATAAACCACCGGTGGTCAATCTACACATTATGAGGCCTTAGGTGCAGCCTTTGATTTTATCCAATTACAATCAAAGTCCATTCCCCCCGGTTTGCAGCGGACAGGTCATCTTACACATGCTTGCCTTTATAGAAATAGGAGATATGAAAAGAGAAGAACACAAGTCTGCTGCATGCTGGGACAATTGTTTAAGTACTACCTCCCAAATTAAGTGTCGGGCACATGCCAGCCATATGTTCCTCCTGAGTATAGCCATATGCCCCCAATAGAGAGTCCAGTCACAAGCACAGCTCAGGACTGGTATAAACATTATGCACGAAGCTGCCACTAACGGGTGGATCAGGCAGCCAGAATCGCATCACGTATGTGGCAAGGGTTTTGGAGCACCGTATTGGAGCTTCGACCTCTTCAAAAATATATTAAGATATTAATCAGCACAAAATCTTCAACCTAAAACAGACATGGCGTTAAAAGGTGGAGGAGATTCCCTTTAAAGGGAAGACCAATAATTTTTAATAGATAGACTAAATATGTTGTTTCTCTGGTACCCTGTTTGTCTTTGTTTACCGTCGTCTTGACACATGACCAATGCAACAAATCACTGGCCACAGTAGCAGGGGTGCCCAATAGCTGTTGCTTGGACAATCATAAACTTAATTTTCCCCGTCACATTAATCCCCAGTGTTCTTATTTATACAGGGAAACTGAATGGTAAAAAAATGTAAAGGTAGAAAATAGCTTTTTTTTATTCCAAAAATTGCACCTCCCCTCAATGGTGCCCTAGGCGGCCGCCTACTCCGCCTACACCTCTTCCCATCTCTGAGCCGTGGGTACGCGTTGACCTCACTCACTGTACAGACAGTACAGACAGTAATATATTATTTTCAGTACCCTTAATGAAAAAGGTATCCATATGTAAAACCTAAACATATGACAAAAGAATACATTTTTGGCATTTGTCTGCACAAAAAAAGTCTATGGGAACAGTATATGTCTAGATACTCTATGTTATACTGATGTAAATATCTGAAGTATGCCAAAAACATGGTGTGAACAGAGTTTTACTACAAGGAGATTGCAGCTTGTGGAAATACAGTATTTGTTTTAAAACTATTTTGATACAAAGGGCATCCAATCTATAAAACACAATGCTTCTCCTGTATAAAACTAGGGCAGACAAAAAGTGGAACTGTTGTCCATAGCAACAATTCACTCCATTCATCTATAACCTGAACTGAAAAATTAAAACTGGAACCTGATTGGCTGATAAGAGCAACTTCTCTACTTTTTGTTTGCACAAATATTTATATTTGTGACCCTATATGTTCCCTATATGTTTTTTCTATTTGGATATGCTGTATGATTCTTATATTCGTAGTGGAAAAAATGGTATTGTGTCATGTCAACCACTGCTCAGCATCAGGGAAGGTGCCACCCCTGTAAAGACACCCATGGATCTCCAGAAGGACAGGGACCCGATAAGTATAACTTTGGGGGTGGGCACCTTCACTCGAGGAAATAAATGCTTTTTCCAAAATGGTCACTTCAAAAACAAAGTGACTTGCGAAAGCATTCCCACATTTTCCTGTTTTGTTAAATTGGAACCTGGAATTAAAATGTGATTTTATCTAATGGACCTGACTAAATAGTAAAAATTGCTACAGCAGAATGAAAAAAAAATACCTTGTTTTAAAAAAAAAAAAAAAAATTAAAACATTGTGCATATGTATTAATCCACTTTGCTATGAAACTTAACTAAATAAGGTCTGGTCAAGTCAATTAACTTCAGAAGTCACATATATATATATATAGTTGAATAAGGTTCCCATGTGTGCAATTAAAGTGTCACATGATCTGTCTCATGATGTCAGAATAAATACACCTGATCTGAAAGGCGCCCGAGTCTACAACACCACTAAGTAACATGAAGACCAAGGAGCTCTCCAAACAGCTCAGACGCAAAGTTGTGGAGAAGTAAAATCAGGGATGGGTTATAAAAGAATATCCAAAATTTTGACTATCCCCCAGAGAACCGTTAAATCTATTATAACAAAATAGAAAGAATATGGCAGAACTACATACCCCACAAGAGAAGGCCGCCCACCAAAACTCACAGACCAGGCAAGGAGGGCATTAATCACAGATTTAACAAATATACCAACAATTACACTGAAGGAGCTCCAAAGGTACACAGCGGTGACTGAAATATCTGTCCATAGGACCACTATAAGCAGTATATACCACAAAGTGGGACTTTAGGGAAGAATAGCCAGAAAAAAAGCCATAGCTTAAATAAAACTATAAGAAAACACATTGAGATGCCAGCCAGCATGTGGCAGAATTCCCAAACACATGGAAAAAGGTTCTCTGGTCAAATGAGACTAAAATTTAACTTTTTGGCCATCGTGGGAAACGCTGTGTGTGGCACCAACTCAGAACTTCCAATAACCCCAAGAACACCATTCCCACAGTGAGGCATGTGGAGACAGCATCATACTGTGGGGATGCTTTTCATCGGCAAGGACTGGAAAACAGTTTAGCATTGCAGGAAAGATGGATGGCAGTAAATACGGGACAATTCTAGAGCACTTTGAGACTGGGGCGGAGGTTCACCTTCCAGCTGGACAATGACCCTAAACATACTGCTAAAGCTATGCTGGAGAGGTTTATGGGAAAACATGTAAATATCTTGGAATGGTCGAGTCAAAACTCAGACCTCATGCCAATTGAGAATCTGTGGCATGACTTCTGAAGACTGCTGCACATCAACGCAACCCATCTAACTTGAAGTAGTTGGAGCAGTTTTGCCTGGAAGAATGGACAGAAAAAATAGTGTCTAGATGTGCTAAGCTAATAGAAACATTCCCCAAGAGAATCTCATCTGTAATTGCAGCAAAAGGTGGTGCTACAAATTATTGACTTTCAGGGGGTGAATATTTATGCACATTAAAGTTCTCTGTTTTTTTAAAATACACTTGTTCTACCTGTATAAACGTTTAAAATAATTCTTTAATGATAGTTTATTAAAATATAGTAGGGCACAAAGTGCCAAAAGATCCAAATACAGGCGTTGGCAGCCAGATCAAGAATGCACAGTAAGAGGAGTGTGAAATGGACAATCAACATGCACTGATTGAACAGTGCCTGACAAGTCTGATGTAGTTTTCAACACCTCTTAAGATGTGCTGGCAAATATTGGTAGGATCTGATTGCCACAGATTACAGGCACACTTCCCTACGCGTTTCTGCACCACATTAGGGGAGCGTCCTCAAGGGTATGAATTGCCTGATATCACTCGTATTAGTTCACGAGATGCCGGTCAGCTGATATTCAGCTGTTCAAGTAGTATAACGGCGCATACGAGTGTATAGATGTGCTAAGCTAATAGAAACATTCCCCAAGAGAATCTCATCTGTAATTGCAGCAAAAGGTGGTGCTACAAATTATTGACTTTCAGGGGGTGAATATTTATGCACATTAAAGTTCTCTGTTTTTTTGTGTAAATGATTGTTTGTGTCACAGTGAACAATATTTTACCCCTTCAAAGTTGTAGGCATGTTGTGTAAATCAAATGGTACAAATCTCCCAAAAATCCATTTTAATTCAAACTTGTAATGCAACAAAACAGGAAAAACACAAAGGGGGTGAATACTTTCGCAGGGCACAGCACAAGATTTTGAGTAATTGATATACATTTCTGGATTGTCACCTTATTTAAACAGAATTCAGTTGAGAGGCAGCTCTACTTCACATACAGTTAGGTCCAGAATTATTTGGACAGTGACACAAGTTTTGGCATTTTAGCTGTTTACTAAAACATATTGAATATACAGTTATATAATCAATATGGGCTTAAAATGCAGACTCTCAACTTTAATTTGGGGGTATTCACATCCTAATTTCAGGAAGGGTTTAGGAATTACAGCTCTTTAATATGTAGCTGCCTCTTTTTCAAGGGACCAAAGGTAATTGGACAATTATCTGAAAAGCTATTTAATGGGCTGAATGGGCTATTCCCTCATTAATCCATCATCAATTAAGCACGTAAAAGGTCTGGAGTTGATTCCAGGTGTGGCAATTGAATTTGGAAGCTGTTGCTGTGAACCCACAACATGAGGTCAAAGGAGCTCTCAATGCAAGTGACACAGACCATCATTAGGCTGAAAAAAATGAAGAAATCCATCAGAGACATAGAAAAAATGTTAGGAGTGGCCAAATCAACAGTTTGGCACATTCTTGAAAAAAAAGAGCGTACTGGTGATCTTGTGAACTCCAAAAGGTCTGGACGTCCACGGAAGACAACAGTGGTGGATGATCGCAGAATCCTTTCCATGGTGAAGAAAACCTCTTCACAACATCTACCCAAGTGAAGAACACTGTCCTGGAAGTATGTGTATCAGTATCTAAGTCTACCATAAAGAGAATACTTCATGAGATCAAATACAGAGGGTTCACCACAAGGTACAAACCATTACCCACCCTCAAAAATAGAAAGGCCAGATTAGACTTTGCGAAACAACATCTAAAGAAGCCGCCCAGTTCTTGAACAGCATGAAACTAAGATCAACCTGTACCAGAGTGATGGGAGGAAGAAAGTATGGAGAAGGCTTGGAATGGCTCATGATCCAAAGCACACCACATCCTCTGTAAAGCATGGTGAATGCAGTGTGATGGCATGGGCATGCATGGCTGCCAAAGGCTCTGGGTCACTAGTGTTAATTGATGATGCGACTGAAGACAGAAGCAGCCAGATGAATTCTTTCTGCTCAGATTCAACCAAATACAGCAAGGTTGATTGGACGTCGCTTCACAGTACAGATGGTCAATGACCCAAAACATACTGCAAAAGCAACCCAGGAGTTTTTTAAGACAAAGAAGTGGACTATTCTGCAATGGCCAAGTCAATCACCAGATCTCAACCTGATTGAGCTGTATTTCACTTGCTTAAGACAAAACTTAATGCAGAAAGACCCTCAAACAAGCAATAACTGAAGACAGCTGCAGTAAAGGCCTGGCAAAGCATCACAAAGAAGGAAACCCAGCGTTTGGTGATGTCCATGGGTTCCAGACTTCAGGCAGTCATTGCCTGCAAAGGATTCTCTACAAAGTATTTTTAAAAAAAACATTTTATTTATGGTAATATTAATTTGTCCAATTACTTTTGAGCCCCTGAAATGAAGAGGCTGTGTAGAAAAATGGTAGCAATTCCTAAACGTTTTACAGGATATTTTTGTTCAACCCCTTGAATTAATCCTGAAAGTCTACACTTCAATTACATCTCAGTTGTTTCATTTCAAATCCAATGTGGTGGCAGCAGAACCCAAATCATGAAGATTGTGTCCCTGTCCAAATAATTCTGGACCTAACTGTATATTTTACGGAACATCCTCTCCTCAGCAAAAGACAGACTGTCAGAGAAGCAGAAGGGGCATTCTGTAAAAGAATGACATTTTAGATTAAATTGGCTATTAAAGAGCAATTTTAGAAATTAAATTTGACTGTTCTATTAAACTTGGCATGTAAGCGCTGGGTAGATTTTAGGGCCTGAGAAATTTTAATGTACACTTCTCCACAATACCTAATAAAAAAAATAATGCAAATATTGGTATGCTTATTTTTAATGAGAATAACCTTATGTAAATATACTAAGAAGTTTTAGTGATTGTCAATCTATGCAGACTGTGTAAAGTGTCTAGAGTCGTTGTCTACTACTTCACTTTTCTGACTTATAGCTATAAGTATTTAAATGGGTTGTCTTATGCCTGCTAGGACATATGGGCACCCTGCTCAGTACCATCTACGGTACTTAGCCAGAAATTAGAGTCGCTAAAAAAAAAGTTGCTATCCCTCTTATGGACTCATCTCATCCATCTACTAATCTCGGCCATCTAATAAGTAGCCAGAATAGCAATACACACAATTGTGCAAGCTCCAGCTTACATTTATACCTAGTAGATCCAAAACAGCTCAGAATGGTCTATGTGCCAAGTTCAGTACACATGCTCTTGTGTCTTGGCACCAGCACAGGTGCTTTATGAGTTGTTGTTTTTTTAATCTCAGATATCATGAACTATTGTCCACCACTACATGTGCTTTACAATTAAGTGAGTGTGAATGAAAAATATTTTTTGAGGTGGGAAATATTGTACCTTTGCATTGCCCCACATGTATTTCACTCAGACAACAGTGAAGAAAATGTCACGATTGTAGCGTTTATAACCAATAACCGGTGAAACTTTATAAATTAGGCAAGACAAGCGTTTTGAACAATGGAAGATTTTTGTCGCTCTAAAAAAGTATAATTTTAGCAACATACACATAGCAATTTTCGTTAACAAACACATCTTCCAGTTGGATTTTTGTTACGCATATGACCAGTTGGCCAAATTAAGGGGGCAATAACTTTTTCACATGGGTGACAAGTATTGGATGACTGTGTTCACTAAATAAATGCAGTAATATTTCAAAAACAATGTAAGTCTAAGTTCACACCTGCGTCAGTCTATTCCGTTGTTCTGCTCCGTCAGAGGAGCAGAACGAGGGAATAGCGGAAGCAACGGTTACGTTGCACAACGGACACCGCCGGGAGGCGACTGAAACCCATTGTCTTTAATAGGTTCCATCGGCTTTCTGGGGTGTCTGTGATTTTACCGGAGACAAAAGCGCAGCATTCTGCGCTATATCCTCCGATAATCTCTTATAATTTTCGGCCAGATCTGAATGATGGAGCCTCCAACGCAGATCTGAATGATGCCCTATATGTTTAATTTCCTTTTGTCTAATATTTCATCTTAGATCAGAAACCATTCAGTGTACCAAGCGTGTAATAACACAATGGCCTATAACAAAAATGTTCTATACATTCATCTGTTATCATTGAGACAAGTGTCAAGTTAAAACGTGGTATTACGTAACTTAAAGTCCTATCTCCAAAGAAAACATGTCATTTTGTAAAGCAAATTCTGAGCTGGTTGTGTGCCATAAAAATCGAATACACACCCAGATCGCCTGCTCAACTTGTTGTACTGCATACCTGTACATCTAAGGAAACAAACCACTTTATGGTACAACTAGATTCAGTGTAAACCGTAGAGCTATTAAATAATAGGTATTTCAGTGTATTATTTAAGACATTTGAAAACTTCGTCCTTTTAGTATTTGACCATTCATGAGGGGGTTACAGGGTGAGACTTCGTGTACTTGGAAGTTTTAATGATGAGCATGTGATTGTATGTCTATGGAGTGACTCACTAGACAAGAGGTTCATGGGAAAGAGTCCAGCAAGAGTGCTTGTCATTGTTGTGCCTGCCTGGACTGTCTACATCCGCAATAAAATCTTACAAACCGACAACTTGGCAAGTGTGATTGTCATAGTTTAGAGTGGCTCTGTAAGGGCTCATTCAGATGAGCGTAATACTCGTACGTGTGCTGTACGTTGAAAAAACGCACAGAAAACGGACCCATTCATTTCAATGGGGCTCTTCACACATGCGTGAGTTTTCACACAGCGATTGTCCGTTGCGTTAAACTCACTGCATGTCCTGTATTGGTGCGTTTCCACGCACTTAGTCGCCCATTGAAGGCTATGGGTGCGTGAAAACCACCGACAGCACACGGACGACATCCGTGCGCTGTCCATGTTTCACGCACCAAATACATTGAAAAGCAGAGAAATAAATGTAAAAAAAAAATTACGTGTTTGCATGGATGTGAAAAACGCATGCCACACGCAAAGCACACTGATGCCAATACGCAACTCACATGGATAAGAAATGTAAAAAAAATACAGCTTTTTTACGCACGCAAATCAGACACGCTCATCTGAATGTAGCCTTAGGCCTATGCACATGCAGAGACAGCCAGACAGGCAGCAATGTTTAAGGGGAGAAAACCTCCGCACATTCGACATCCAATGAAGCATGCTGCAATTTTTCTTCGTTGGATTCCGTACGAAAACCTCTGTAGTGCCTTCATATGCAACTGAACACATATGAAGGTGCTGTACAGTAGAGGCCCCATGCACCTAATGTACAAAACGGCGCTCTAATATGGCTGTGTTCATAAGCCCTAAGTCTAAGAGTTGGCAAATCCATTCCCATCAATTGGACTAAAAATCTGAAAAAAGTGAAGACAATCTTTCAGCATATGAATTTCAGAGATAAAGGAAAGAAAAGCAAACAAATTAAAGGAAGACTTTAGGCAAGATTGGTACACTGTGGTATGCCTAGTGCAGGGCCTGTGGGGGCGGTGCATGACAGGGATTTATAGAACACCAAAGAAAGAATCTCTTATGCACCGCACCCTCATGCTAAGGCAACCTTAGGGCAAATGGTGCACCTGCACTGGGCCTCATGGCGGTAGGCACCACTTTTAACTGCATCTGCATCTTCAAGATGTGGGTACAGTTGAAAAATATTGCGGAGCTGATAGCCATCAGCTCCTTGACCCATTATTTTCTATTTTATAGGTGGCGCAGTGATGTTGCACTGTCTTTGCCAGACCACAGACAACACAGGCCGGAGGAGGTCTCAGACACTCATGACACGCTCGTCATGGGAAAGACTTTAGGTGAGTATGAGGAGACATTAATACTGTGTGGGGCACTGAGGGGAGAACTATTACATAGTGGGTCCTAAATAGGGCACTGATGCTGTGTAGAGACCTACATATTGCGAAACTATTACTGTGTGGGGTGCAAAAGGAGGCACTATTATTGTGTAGACTGTAGAGCTCAAAGTCGGCACTTTTACTATGTGGGGCACCAAGCGAGTGTCAGGGGAGGTCAAGAGGCTCCCAAACACATGAGATTTTCATGACTACTTTGATCTAACGTGTATGGCCAGCTTAAGGTATGACCTGTATTATTATTGGAATAAGCAACTATATCCAGTTTTTTTATTTTAATATGTTGTATATAGAAAGGTTCATGAAAGCCTTGTGCACAATGAGAATTTACAGAATTTATGCCATGTTTTGATGTTTTTCCCACGTCTAGCTGCATTTATCATTTTATAGCTTTGTAACAATACTTGAGCTATGATTTCCACATCGTTCTACTTCCCTGCAAAGGCATAAAAGCGCTCCACAACCCGGTCACTGTGAACAAGCCTAAACAGGGCATTCCTGAAAACTTGGCAAAGAGTGACAACACGGTCACATAAATAAATAATTATCCAACCTTCCTGTTGTGTGTATAATCTTCCCTTCTGACAAGACCTTATAGAGAGACACAAAGTGACTTCCCATTACACCTAAAGAAAAACAAACATTTCATGACATAAAATTTTCTTTTACAAGAAACATGTATATTTGAGATTATTTCTTAAGAGGTTGCTCAGCTTTATGAAAGCAAAGTTTATTCATTGAATACTGAAAGTTATACAACTTTCTACTATGTGCATCAAATTCTCACAATTTTCAAAATGTCTGCTTTCTTTCTGTGAATAGAAACCTTCTTGTGTACATCCAGAGGCTGTTCTGTTAATGTCCAGCAAACAAAGATGCATGGCTTATTACAGTGCAACAGATATCTTTTGTAAGGAGCATCACACTTGTGTCAGCAGAACATGATCAGTGCCAAATTTCTGTTTGTTCTGATCATGTCCATTCACTGACAACAATCGGAAATCGTGAAAATGGTGAGAAACTGATACACAAAATATATTAGAAAGTTGCATAGCATTTCATTATACAATGATTCATATTTATTTACATATAAACTCTTTAACAACACAAGACGAGTATGCTAAACATCCGATCTTCACTATTTAACACTCTGATGGTAGAATCAACTCTGACTGCAGCATAAAAAAGGAGAGAATTGGCGGGGCAGGACCCTCCTTTGATCGTGTCATAATGTTTCAGCTCAGTATTCTGGTCAATATTTTGCTTCAGTATTTGGAAGCCAAAACCAGGAGTGGGTCCAAAACACGGAAGAGGTGCAAATCTTTCTATTATAGGTTTTCTCTGTTTATGTCCCACTACTGGTTTTGCCTGCCAAATACTGAAGCAAAATACTGACCAGAATACTGACGTGTGCATGAGGCCCTACAGAGGGCTGTCTGGCCATTATCCCTATTGTTAGCACACTTAGATTTAGATATAGATATATATCAGTAAATTCTAGTTAAACAAAATCTAAAGAAATAAAAAAAAACTATGGGAGTACAAAAATAGCAAAAAAAAATTAAATAATGTAAAAAAATTATATTGCAATAAATACAATGTAAAAAATATATATATTCAGATATTAAAGGGGTTTACCCATCAGGGACATTTATGGCATATCCACAGGATAAATGTCAGATAGATGCGGGTCACACCTCTGTGACCCGCACCTATCTCTAGATTGGGGCCCCCTAAACCCGGTTCTACCTTTCTCGGTTCCCGCTGCTATTTCGTAATTTCCGACTATGTAATCAGGAAAACAGCGTAGCCTTAACTGCCATTCACTTCTATGGGAGTTACAAAAACTGTGTAGCTTAGTGAGCTACGCTGTTTTCGTCATTTCCGACCATATAATCAGGTAGTGGCCTGAGAGGCAGAGGGAACTGAGAAAGGAAGTACTGGGTTTAGGGGTCACGTTCTAGAGATAGGTGCGAGTCACAGAGGTTGGACTCGCATATATGTGACATTTATGGCATATCCTAATAACCTATGGCATATCCTAATAACTAAAAATCTTATTGACAAATCTTGTCTTTTATAACTTGTCTCTTAAACAGTACAGGGAATTGCCTTCACAACTTTTCTCGTTTTCTTGTAGATAATTGAAGAAGATAAAGTATTTCTGCTAAATGCTTGGTCCTCATGTCCAGAACTGTACCAATTATATTGGGATGTCTTATGAATTAGTCCCTACTTTTATTCTTTGCTGTTCTATTAGTCCATGTGGATTCATGACGTATTTTCCTTCTTTTTACCTTTTGAAGCGTTTTATCATTGGTTTACATCCCGCTATTACAATATCACGGATATGCAGGGACCTGGTAGCAAATTTCAACTTCCTCATGTTCTGATGGAAAAAAGAATTAAAGGGGTTGTCTAATTTTAATTTTTTTAAATGTATTTATTTATAGAATAGGAAATCATAAAGATTTCTAATATACATGTATTTAATTCTGCACACATACCTTATCATATTATACCATATCAGTGCAGTTGTCTCTGTCTAAAAATAAAAAAAATTGTATAGCCCAAAGATTTGTCCATAAAAAGGCCCCCATAGGATAACTGAATGCAAAATCATGTGACCCACATCATGTGACCACTGGCATTCAGGTAACACTGTCCAGGTATATAACAGGTAAATAGCAGATTAATGAGGAGCAGAAGTTCTAATTTATTTCTACCTACAGAAACATCTCATTTCTTGAAAAAAATCCCAGTGTCGGGTTGAAGCGTCACACTATGTAAGCGGAAATAAATAAGATTGAATTTTTCACTTATTCTGGGAGGGCTGCAAGAGTCTCTTTCTACTATTGAAGATTCTTGGATGAGGTTCATTTGCTGGCACCCGGCTCATTTATTATATTTTTTTAGGCTTCGTTCACATCTGCGTTGGGACTCCGTTCGTGTGTTCCCTCTGAGCTTTCCATCAGGGGAACCAATGAACGGAATCCAAACTGAGTTTGCATCATTATTGATTTCAATGGTGACAGATTCCGAGCAAATGGTTTCTGCTTGTCACCATTGTGCAAGGGTTCTGTAATTTGGCGGAATTAATAGCGCAGTCGACTACGGTAGCTCCATCACCATTGATGGAGATAATTGAGGGGGAAGGTCATTGCAGGGCTGTACCTAAATATTTCCTAGAATTAAAATGTCGGCAAAAATCAGCAGAGTTCACAGCCTAGAAAGAAAAATTTACTTTCAAACACAGGTTAGACACAGTAGTTGTTTGTTTGTTTTTAATTAGTGTTAAAGGGGTTGTCCATTCCCTAAAATTTAATGGCCTATCCTCACAGTGAGCAAGAAGAAATGAAGGGGAAGCAGCGCTCGTACGAGTGCAGCACCCTCTACAAGACAGTTGATTGGCAGGGGCCCTGGGAGTCGGACCCCGACCAATCAACTTTTAGGGACTGGACAACCCCTATAACTCTTCAAATTTTAAACCTATCAAAAATGCAGTCATAGTAGATCATTTTATTAAATTGTATTCTTCCTGTTCAACCCCACATAAAGTCAATAAAAACTTCTAAATTTGCCTTCAAAATTGTACCTTTTTATTTAGGTCTATTTCGCTATCAAATTGAGTGATTTGTGTGTTCTGCTGGATTGGCTACCTGTACAAATCACATTATTTGAATGCTTTACTATTATAGTTCATGATTACTGTTCTACTGTTGTTTATTGTGAGCTTCCCACAGATTGTGTTTTGTTTCGTTTATTGACTTAAAACTTTTAGATTCCATTATATCCCCAGTCTCTCAAGAAAACCTGTTCTCTTTCTCCATCCTTGTAACCCAATTGTGACAAAGTCGGAGATAAGTGCACCAAGTTATGAGCACATAATAAGATGTGTGAGACAATAATCGTTCCCATTCTCATATTGTGTAACTTGAAAGGGAGAAAATGTCTCAAATGAAACACGGTAACAGGAATGTCACTTTTTAAATGTGCACAATAAAAAATTAAAGTTCATGTTTCTCTAACTGCAAACAAATTTTCACAGCAGTATCATGATTACCTAGAAAATATTACTTTATTTAAATTTAAAGGGATTTGTTAGCAAGATTAATTTGGATGTTCTCTATGGGACAAATCAGACACAAACTATGTCCAATTTTAAGAAAAGGAATGACTCAATCTGTTAACGGATCACACTTTCTATTTTCAATGCAAAATTCAGCACTTTTACAAACTATACATTCATATAGTTCATAAACTTTTATGTTCCGTTAATAGCCAAATTGCAGCTGCACAAACAGTTCCAAAGTGGGAGTTAAAACTTTTTTTTTAATTTTTTCCTCCTATGTCAGACACTTATTCTAAAACAAGGAGAGGTTATTACAATACAAAAAGTGTAAAAGACATAAAAAAAACATTAACATATAATTAATTATATATGCTATAGTTTTTTTATGTCTTTTACACTTTTTGTTTTGATTGTATTATTGGCATTCATGACTCCTTGAGTCCTTATATACTATGGTTTTGCTGTATGTTCACATGCTTGAGAAAAGTCCTATTGGACTGAAACGACGCAGCTGTGGGTGAATACATTTCCATTTATTTAGGATGTGCTGCTTGGTTGCTCTCTGTTAGTGGAAGCCACTTATTCTAGACCTTTTTTTGCCTCTTCTACTGTTGGAGAGTACAGGAAGTAGTTACAACAGCCATTTTCAACAGCTATGAAGCTATAATTCACTCACAGAGTCACAGATTCTTCATAGAAATGTATGGATTATGTTTTCTCCTCCTTCCTCTTATGGTTCTATGTGTCTTCTTAAGAAACTTTTAAGTTTATCAATACTAATATTTTTTCGTTTGTGAATGTCTTTTTTATAGAGGAAACCGGTACGATAATAGTTCCAACAACAGTTAATACAAGCAGACAGAATACAGACCATCAAGACAGCATTATAATGCAGGCATTTTCAAATTAATATGTTCAAATAGTGTAGGACATTAGGTAGCAAGTGAACTATGGAATTGAGAAGCTGTAAGGAATGTGCGAGGGGTTACGCCCTTTAAAATTCTGCACATTAGTGAAGCATGCATACACATTGAGGAGGCATTTATGTACTAAAACAAAGTCAACAATAGAAGTGGGAGGGCTGTACAGGTTCACTTGTTGTTTACCTTGGTTCATGTATGGAAAAAACAATCCAGAGAATAAATCGGTTGGCAGAGCCATATTAGTGAAAATAGAATGTTCTGGAGGACATAAGCCCTTAAAGATTTTGCACATTATTGCACACATGTTTAGGGGTTAGTTAGGTATTAAGACAAAGTGAACAATATGGGTGGAAGAACTGTACCGGAGCAGCTGTTATTTGCATTGTTACATATATGGAAAAAACAATCCAGAGAAGAATCGGTTGGTAGGCAGACCCAATTAGGGATGCACGATGCATCGAAACTTCGATACTGTTTCGATACTCTGCATCCCTAAACGGTTCGATACCGCTATTTCCTGTATTTCGATACTTCGCTGCGCAGCCGCACAGCTCAGTATAGTAATACATGAATGTATGAGAGCGGAGCTGCGGCTGTGTAATCGAGCCATTGCTCCGCTCCGGAGTCCTGATAACAAGTGAGCGGGGTCAGGATGATGCGATGCGGCCGGCGCTGCACTAATGAGCGGCGGCACTGAAGACAGAACATGGCGGGCGCACTACAAAACACCCCCATGTTCTGTCTTCAGTGCCTGAACCGCCGCTCATTAGTGCAGCGCCGGCCGCATCACCTCATGCTGACCGTGCGCGCACTTCCTGTCAGGAGCGGGGCAATGGCTGTATTACACAGCCGCAGCCCCGCTCTATAACGACGGAGATCAGAGAAACCTCTCATCTCCGCCGTTATTCCCGTGAATGCTGCGATCACAGCTGACTGCAGCATTCAGGAGAAAATGAGAAGGGGGATGCCCCTGGATCGTGTCACAGGGAATTCCTGTGACGCGATCGAGGGACATGCCATATATGGGCAGACAGCCCAGGGTCTATTGACGGACCCCAGGGCTGTCTTACCATATTTCTTGTTGTTAGGGCATACTGAGGTATGTCCTAACAACAGCCTGTGTGCTATCCATCCACAGGCTAATGTACTGGCACATATCTGATATATGTCAGTACATTAAAGTTTAAAAACAAAGTAAAAACAAAGTAATGTTAAATTAAAAAAAAATACACATACGCTTTTTTTACAATAAACATTAAAAAAGTCTCAATACATAAAATATACACATTCAGTAATGGCACGCACAACAATGTTTTTGCATCATTTATGATGTGTACGCTGTAAAAAAAAAAATTAAATAAACACGGCTTTCTTTCACTTATTAATGTGAGGCGCGAGGTGCGATGAATTTAACCTCCATGTTCCTCACATTAATAGTAATTAACCCCATCATGTACCTCACACATTAACCCATTATGACTGAGAAACAGGATGGGATTAATTACTATTAATGTGAGGCGCATTCAAAATTCATCACACGTCGCGCCTCACATCAGAAAACGGAAGAAATTTTTTTTTTTTATTACTGTTGGCAAAGTATCGAAATTGGTATCGAAATCGCAATACTAAACGAAGTATCGGTATCGAAGTCCAAATTCTGGTATCGTGACATCCCTAGACCCAATTAGGGGGTACTGTTTGGTCTTGTAAAAGAGGCAAATCTAAGTGTAACTGTCATTTCAGGCGACTTTTCAGAATAAGCTTTCATGTCTGTGTACATGTGGAATAACACTATACCTGATCATTATATGACTTGTTTCCTGAAGGCTCTATTTCTTATTGTCAGTTCTCCATGAACTCAGGTCTAGAAGGAGTGGAAACTAGCTGCTATATTATCTCCCATTGACAGTTTACACAGTGAAGAGATGATCCTGCTTCCCTATCTCTCACACACTCAGAGAAGCAGCAGCAGCATAAAGGAATGTATACAGCTGTACTGAGCTGCGTAGCTGTGAATCCAGCAATGGAGAAGATAAAACACTTACTAGAAGCAGTGTCTCTATGTGTATCTCTCTCACTCTGCATCTGTTTCCTCCCCTCTCCATAGACTGCAATGGGCAACAGATGAAACCAAATTGTGGTCAGTGCATGAGGGGAAAGGAGAAGGGGAGTCTGATAAATGAAGAAAGAGGTATTTCTCTGTAATAAGATTTATAACCATTACTACTTTTGATTTATGGGGAGCATTTTTTTTTTTTTTTCTTATTCAAAATTTTTATTGAGTTTCAGAACACAAAATTTACAAAACATAGTGGAGGGGAGGCCTCCACACCTTAAATAAAAACAAACAAGGTCAGTGGACCAAATCAAAAACAAACAAAACACCAAAAGGAAAATCAATAATGTGCATCACATCTCAACATGAAAAAGAATGGTCGGTATACAACAGTAGCATGAGTAATCCTAGAGGCATAACAACAGAAGGTACAGCGAGACCACTTAATTCAAACAGAGAAGAAGAGGCACATTACCCTAGACAGGGGAAGAGAAAGTATAGAAAAAGGCCCCAAGAGAGGGAGGGATAGGAGGGAGGGGAGAGGACAAGGGGATCCTGGACTCCAGTTCTGGCGTATTATGAATGAAAATCAGCAGCGAGCAAAAGCCATAGTACATTTCACAGGGGCATAGGCCAACTCAGGTTACCGCCGTGAGGTAGGAAGGAGAAGAAAGAAACACTATCCAAGGAGACCATGTAGACGTGTATTTTACCACAGCTGCCGGGGAGTGAGCCACCAAGTGTTCCATTCGCTGTATCAAGGCAACTTCCCGAAACCACTCATCTAATGTTGGGGGTATGGCCGTTTTCCACCTGCGCGGGATCACTGACTTTGCCGCCTGAAGGAGATGTCTAGTTAGGGAGCTTTTATAAACGTGTATTGGCATCGGGAACATGTATAAAAGAGCTGCTTCCGGAGAGTTGGGGACATAGACTCCAGTAACCTCCAATATTAATTTAAGTACCGCATCCCAAAAACTCCTCAACAAGGGGCAACTCCACCAAACATGAGACATGGAACCTCCTACAGCATCACAATGCCAACAATTGTCAGGCACAGACGGATACCATTTATGAAGCGCAGCCGGGACCCTATACCATCTAGAGACAATTTTGTAACTAGTTTCCTGGGCCCTAATGGCTATAGAGGCTTTTTGTGAGAGGGAGAAACACCGCTTCCATTGTGCGTCAGTAAATGTAGTATGTAATTCTCTCTCCCAGGCCCCGCAGAAGGAGGGGAGTTGTTGGGAACGCTGTGAAAGGAGTAATTTATATATTGTGGATATGGTATGGGTAGGGGGCTGGGAGGAGACACATAGGCGCTCAAAGTCCGTCAACAACCTGTGAAGGTGTGCGCGTCGGTTAACTGTTCCATAAAAATGTTTTAACTGGGCATATTCATATATATGGCGAGTGAGGGGCACGGCATCGGGGCAGATGGAGGTTAGGGGGAGAAGAGAGGAAGCGGAGAGGACCTGAGCAAAATACATGGGGCCGGTGGACGGCCTGCCTAGGAAGGAGCGACCAGCCTTACCAGCAGGAAAGGCTGGATTATCTGTGATAGGAGTTAAAGGACCCAGGGGGTCTATAAGCGTACTTCCAGGCCCTAAGGACCTCAACGCCATGAGGGTATGGTAAACAACAAAGGAGGCTTGAGTCGGTCTGTTCCCGGACAGGATCCACGGCAGGGATGATAGGGTACTGGGACATAGTTGTTGAGCCAAACGGACCCATAGTTTTGATTCACGGTTATGAAAAAAATCTAGAACACGTGCGTGAGTTGATGCCAGATAGTAGAGCCGACAATCCGGCAGACCAACCCCACCCGTACCCCTGGAACGAGTCAGCAGAGCCCGGCTCAGACGTGGACGACCAGTCGGCCAAATGAAGGAGCCGAAGCATCGCTGAAGCCGCAACCAATAGGAGGATGGAATAGAGATGGGGATCGTCTGCAGGAGATAAAGTAAGCGGGGGAGGAGAGACATCTTAATAATATTGATACGGCCAAACCAGGAAAACTCAGTCTTATGCCAGGAGTTAAGATCAGTGCGAAACTTGGCCAGTAGGGGGATAAAATTATTTGTAAACAATTGTGTAAGGTCCCCACTTATACGGGCACCCAAATATGTAATACCTCTGGAGGGCCATGAAAAGGGGAAATTACTTTGGAGAAGCGATACTAACGGGCCTGGAAGAGAAACATTTAACGCCTCAGACTTAGAGAAATTGATTTTGAAATTAGACCATGTTCCAAAACGAGACAACTCGGACATCAGTGAAGGAAGAGAGACATGAGGGTCTGTAAGATAGACCAATAGGTCATCAGCAAATGCCGAGCACTTGTATTCCTTCCCTCCAATGTTAATACCCTTAATATCCGTGTTGCTCCGAATGGAGGCCATGAGGTGTTCCATAACCAGGACATACAACAGGGGGGATAGGGGACAGCCCTGTCGTGTGCCATTGTAAATAGGGAAAGGTGCCGAGAGGGAGCCATTTATTTTTATTTGGGCCGAAGGCGTGCGATACAATGCCATAATTTTTGCCAAGAGAGAAGGTCCTATTCCCACATGCCGAAGGGTTTGGTAAAGGGCAGGCCACGATATTCTGTCAAACGCCTTTTCAGCATCTAGGGACAGGATCATGAGCGGGATTCGGTTAGTCTGGGCGTGGTGAATGATATCGAAAGTTTTAAGGGTGTTGTCACGGCACAAACCCCACCTGGTCCGGGTGGATTAGTTCAGGCAGGTATTTATTCAATCTATTGGCGAGCAATTTAGCGTAAATTTTTAGGTCTACATTGAGCAAGGAGATGGGACGATAACTGGAGCATAATTGAGGGTCCTTACCCGGCTTAGGGATCACCACGACATGAGCCAAGGTGGAGCTAGGAGGAAACAGGACCTCCGGGGAAATAGAGTTAAAAGCTAACAACAAAAGCGGTAGCAACCGGTCCGCCAACACCTTGTAGAACTTGGCAGTGTAGCCATCCGGGCCAGGACTCTTTCCCCCAGGAAAATCGGTTATAACCATGAGGAGCTCCGAGGAAGTGAAGTCCGTATCAAGTTCCTCAGCTATCTCCCCAGACAACGGTGTGAAGGGGGATGAGAAAGAATCCCGGTCCGGCGGATGGGAGGGGGCGGGGGTGGGAGGGTCAAGGTTGTAAAGATCAGAGAAAAAGCTATGGAAGCACTCCGCTATCTCTGGGGTCGTGTGAACAACTTGGCCAGAAGGAGCCTTAGTATTTGGGATGTGTGACTGGGCAATTCTAGTTTTTAAAGCTCTGGCCAACATACGTCCGCTCTTATTGCCAAACTCGTAGAATTTACTGCGACAGACTTGGAGAGCGCGCTGCTGGGCAGAGTCCAACAGCCGTCTGGCGTCCTGTCGGGCAACCTGTAACTCCCGTAAAATCGGAAGAGACAGCGCACGTTTGTGAGCTAGTTCAAGAGCGCTAATTTTTTGGAGAGCAATTTTAAGGGAGTGGGCCCTTTCTCTTTTAAGGCGCGCCCCGTGTTTTATGAGGACCCCCCTGAGAACGCATTTAAGGGCTTCCCAACGAACCAAGGGGTACGTGTCATCCTGGGCATGATCAAGTGTGAAATGTTCCACCGTTTGAAGCAAATCAGCATGGCACACCCCATCCAGGAGCAGGGACTCATTCAGTCTCCAAGTCCAGGGGCCTTTAGTGATGAAGGGGAGATGTAAGGTACAATTTACCGGGGCATGGTCAGACCACAGGATACTGCCAATGGACGTAGAGGCTACCCAGGGGAGAGCATGTTGCTGAAGGAAAATGTAATCCAAGCAACTGTAGGTGCCATGCGGATGGGAGTAAAAACTATAATCCTTATCCGTGGGATGTTGAATGCGCCATGCATCACACAGTTGAAGTTGTAGGAGAGCACGCCTCGCCCGCCTAATAGCACCGTATGCAACACTAGAACGACCAGTAGAATTATCCACCGTCGGATCCAGAGTAAGGTTAAAGTCTCCGCACAGCACCACAGTCCCCCGGACCACCGGAAGGGCGGTTTCTATAAGTTGAAGAATGAAGGGCACCTGACCCTGGTTAGGAGCATAAGCGTTAATCACCGTGAATTCCCTCCCACCAATATTAAGCACTAAGATGAGGTATCTCGCATCGGGATACACAACAAGATTGACAACCTGATGGGGGAGAGACTTGTGGAGGGCTATGGCAACTCCACACGATCTGGAAAGGGGATTATTACTGAAATGCCACGTAGTGTAGTGTTTGTGCTTGATAGTAGGGGCATGTCCCTCCTTAAAATGTGTTTCCTGGAAGCATGCGATGTGTACCTTACGCTTGTGTAGATGGTGTAAGATTTGCGCCCGCTTTTCAGGAACATTCAGCCCCTTCACGTTGAAGGAGGCAATATTAAGGTCAGCCATGGATGCAGACTAAACGGCTCGCTGAGGTATGCCGGGTAGCGCACGAAGGATCGGAGTCCAGGATCACCAGGAGGGAAGCAGAGGAGGGAAACAAGCTAGGAGTAAAGAACAGAGTATTAGAGAAAAACACAGACATAAAATCAAACAAAAAAGGCAGTACAAAAACAACTGCCGCACAAGCTAAGCGCACAATTGCGGAAGACCAAAAATTCGGTCCAAAACCTACAGGGGGAAGGTGACAACTACGCATAAGAGTTATCCGCACTCCCTAGCGTACAATAATATAAGTATTAACAGCTTAACATCATTTGCACACTTTAAATAACGAGAGAGGAAGACATTGGAAGGCATCTGAAGGTAATACTCAGAGCAACAAGCAATCTTGAAATCAGACAGCAAGTAAGTAAGTAAAAGGAGGAATTCCAGGAGCGGCAGTCCGGGTCATCATGCCGAACGGCTGGTCTCCATGGGTGGAGTAGGGTCACGTTCTTGTCGGCGTCTAGATCGTCTGCGAGGTCCACGCGGAGGGCGACCCTCCACCACAGCTAGGGGCCCAGAGAACGGGCGTCTCCCCCCCGATCCCCCGCCAGCAGAGGATAACAACGAGGGCCACTCCGGTAATGCAACATGAGGAAGGTTCAAGTCCCGCAAGAAACCAGGCAGGTCGGCCGGGGATCGCACAGTATAGGTACGGCCCTCCTGTCGAACCATCAGGGCAAACGGGAAGCCCCACCTGTAGATGATGTCCCGGTTCCGGAGCACCTCCAGCAGGGGTTTGAGAGCAGCTCTTTGCGCCAGCGTGTGTCGAGATAAATCCGGCAAAATACGTAACTGCTTGCCTTGGTGGAGAATGATGGGCTGCCGTCTGATTTTTTGGAGGATAGAGTCCTTGATTGCGTAAAAATGGATTCGGCAGATGACATCCCTCGGCCGAGGATCATCAACACTTACAGGGCGGAGAGCTCTATGTGCCCGGTCGATCTCTATATGGGTATTCGGCGGACGGCCTAGTAAGGTATTGAAGATGGTGGAGAGAGTCGAAAACAGATCAGACGCAGGAACAGATTCGGGCAATCCTCGAACACGTAGGTTGTTCCTCCTATTACGGTTTTCAATATCATCAAGGTGCTGCTGCAAAGTGAACAACTGAGCCGAGTGCTGCTGAATAGTGGATTGGATATCTGCAATAGTGGCATTATCAGCCACCCGGTCCTGCGTAAGAGTGTCCACCCTCGTAGAAAGTGAGGAAAGTTCAGCACGAAACTGTGTAAACTCCAGCTTGCATTCTTCAACGATCTGTCTGGCAAAGGAAGTCATATCAGCCCTAGTAGGCAACAATTGAACAAGCTGGCGGATATCTGAGAGAGTCGCCGGCCGATTTTCACATATAGATCCAGACGACGGGTCGGTAAAACTTAATCCACTACTGGCTGGGGTGTCCACTTCAGGCGACGGGAGTGGGTGCAATTGAGGACCTTGGCCACTTGCAGGTAGTGCAGGCATAGTCCCAGGGTGCTGGGGAGCTCCCATAGGCAGGGTCGAGGCTATGGTTGTTGGGGCATTGGGGAAGCTGTGCCATGCGGAGCCAGAGGACCAAGAGGGAGAGGCCCCCACCAGCCCAGGGTCCCTGGGTGGGAGGGGAAGATCTGGAGCTATCAGTCCCATAGCGTGTGTGGTGAGCTGGGTGATGGGAGGCTCAGGGCCTCGGTACTCACTGTGCCTCCTAGCTAGCTCCTCCAACTGCAGAACTGCAGGCAGGGCAGGCGTGGTGTCTCTCACTCCCGGGGATGGTAGTAGGCCGCTGTCGGGTCTCGGAAGGAGAGGGCCCGCAGGCCATGAGAGCAGTGACGGGGGAGGGTGGCGTCCCGGCATGCGCAGGCCCTCCGGAGAACGCCGGCAGCCATCTTGAGAGGCCACATGATCCTGTGACAGGGCAACGGCGTCCGCCGCCACAGGGGCCCCCAATGCCTCCCAGCTAGACCGGGGATCTGGTGCCTCTGGGTCCGGTACCTTCTGCGCTGGCACTCTCTCTTCCGGAGCAGCTGAAAGGAGGGCCGTGCTCTCCAGAGCAGGCCCGCATCCGCACGCCTCATGGTCCCGGCGGCCATCTTGGAGATCGGCAGGCGCTGTCGGCCGTGCCGCAGGATCCATCACAGCCCGGGAAGGAGACAGAGGACCGGGGACCTTCAAGATCTGCACCTCAGAGGGTGAGTGGACGTGTCCTGCTGTCCTCTCCGGCACCCCTGGGCACTGGTCCGTTGGAGATGGAGAGGTCGGGCGGCCATCTTGACCACCGGCCTCGGCCCGCGTCGCAGCCCGCAGCTGCATCTGGGGCTGTCGCCCAAAATAATCCCTGATATCGCGCTGGGGCGATGAGGGGCATGTAGGGGCTGCTGCCTTCGTTTTTTTAGAATTCTT
This sequence comes from Rhinoderma darwinii, assembly GCF_050947455.1. Classification (NCBI taxonomy): domain Eukaryota; kingdom Metazoa; phylum Chordata; class Amphibia; order Anura; family Rhinodermatidae; genus Rhinoderma; species Rhinoderma darwinii. The sequence continues at coordinate 419,039,757 of NC_134688.1, forward strand.
CCCCATAACTGGGAGCGGATGTCAGCCGATTTCGGGAACGCTAATAGAGGAGCTGGAGAGAGCACGTCTTCACTCTCCCATAGCTGGCCACGCCCCCCGGGGAGCATTTTTTTTAACAATGGTTGCAAAGTGCACTTACTCCTCACAGGTTGGAGGGTCTGGTCTTCTAAGGAGCATACTCAGATTAGCAGCAGTGATTAGGGCAAATGGGTTGAATTGTCAATAATTTGAGAATATGATACATTTTATATATGTATATATATATATATATATATATATATATATATATATATATATATATATATATAAAAAAGCACTGAAAAAGAACTATATTAATTTAAAACCATTGAACAGGCCATACTTACTCATGAGGGCAGGTACACACACCACCTCCCAGCAGGACGCAGACAAAACACAATACTACATAGAAGGAGATTACACAGGTGCAATATACTGATAAAACACCCACACACACGCCTACTATTCATGGGGGTGGAGGGTGGCTGCTTAGTATTATCATTGCACACAAATATAGCTTTTATCAGAGTGTCAGTCACATGGGTGCATGTAGTGCACCAAGCTGGTTTACAGCCTATCATCAGGTAAGGATTATTAACTTTAATTAATCTTGCATTGGTATTCTCCTAAAATTCATCTGTCTCTTAATAAAAGAAAAAAATGCCCAATAATATCCATAAATGGCCAACCCATAGAATGAATAATTTATCTGTATCCTGTACGTGCTGATAGCTGATTAGCCTGTCCCATGACCCAAGATAGACATCAGAGCACAACAGGTAACTAAAAAGTAACGCGTTTCACTGAATATTCTCTAGACATCATATTATAAGCCTCTATTCATTATGTCAGAAAACAGTGAAAGATTCTCTTTAAAAGCAATGGCCATTATAATCAATGTACTTCAAGGTGAGTTATCATTCATGTTTTGTCAAGTTTGCCATATCACAATTACAATTAAGAAATAATAAAAATATATCCAATACATTTTCTTAACAATTTGGTAATATGGGTATGACTATTGTTTTGAAGGCTCATTATTGGTCAGCATTAATCATTCTTAACAAATAATGTTATTCTATTTAAAACAACAGAAGGATTTATCAGAATGTCTGGGAGACAATTCTGTAATTACCAAGTGGGCAAATTAGCCACATGACAATAACATCAGAGATAAGTGAGTAGATAAGTAAGACGCTCTGTCACCAGATGATCAAATCCCTATCTCCTATTGCATGTGATCGGCGCTGCAATGTAGATAACAGTAAAGTTTTTTGTTGTTTTTTTAAAAACTATCATTTTTGGCCAAGTTATGAGCATTTTATATTTATGCAAATGAGCCTTTCTAATGGACAACTGGGCGTGTTTTCTCTTATTTCCAACTGGGCGTGTATTGTGTTTGTAACATCTGGGCGTGTTTACTTGTTTTACTAGCTGGGCGTTGTGAATAGAAGTGTTTGATGCTGACGAATCAGCATCATTCACTTCTCATCGTTACCACCCAGCTTCTGGCAGTGCACAGACACACAGCGTGATCTCGCGAGATCACGCTGTGACGTCACTTCCTCCCACAGGAACTTCATCACGACGGACGAGCGAGGACACGCTGTGTGTCTGTGAACTGCCAGAAGCTGGGTGGTAACGATGAGAAGTGAATGATGCTGATTCGTCAGCATCATACACTTCTATTCACAACGCCCAGCTAGTAAAACAAGTAAACACACCCAGATGTAACGAACACAATACACGCCCAGTTGGAAATAAGAGAAAACACGCCCAGTTGTACATTAGAAAGGCTCATTTGCATAAATATAAAATTGCTCATAACTTGACCAAAGATGTTATTTTTACCCAAAAAAAACAAACTTTTTCTGTTATCTACATTGCAGCGCCGATCACATGCAATAGGAGATAGGGATTTGATCATCTGGTGACAGAGCCTCTTTAAGAAACGGTTAAGGACGATTGTAATTTTGGATTCACACTGGGGAAATGTGTCCCTGATTAGATCTGTACAGGAAGGAGATTTGCACATCTCTGCATTATTCTACTCAATCTCTATGGGGTTTATGAACATTGGACTACAAACCTGGACTCTCACAACTGTTTGTTCTGTTGGCTAAAATACTGTATATGCCATTGCCATTTTATTGGTTTGCTAAGGGTGTGCTTGCATGATCAGACTGTGCCATTAAAATAGTAATGTTCAATAATTATGTAATTTCTTTATTCAATGAGTTTAAAAACCCTAGACTAGGAGAACGAAACCAAAATGTATAAATAAATTTAGATCAAAACTTTTGAAATATTGCATAAAGAATTTATGAAGCAAAAACATGCTGAAAGCCAAATTTACTATTCAAACAACCGGGAGTACATTCAGGAGGATATGACGTTCTCAGATATCTCCAATAAATAAAATTATGAAAAAGGAGGTAAATATGTAAAGGAGAGGACCCAAAGACATACAAACAGAATCACCTGTCTCATATCACATCACCCACAGTGGGATATACAGAACACGCATAAATGACAAGAATGTTATGCTGTTGACATCAGTGAGTCTTTCCTTCTACCCCTCCGCACACTTTCTTGTTTAATGCACCTGACATGTTCCAGCCAACCTGAGGAGTAAAGCCTTCAACACACTAATATCCATATACAACAGTTGTTATTCATGAGTGTCATTGTGTATGACATTTGGGATAATGGCTTTCTCTGATGACCTTGGTTTATTATTAGACAATAATCCTGGTGATATTTTCAAAGCAAAGTATTATATTATATTATATTACCAGACAGTGGTTATGTCTGTAGAATATAGTCATATGCACCAGCTAAGGTTTAATTGTTCACCAGATTTCAGCGGGATCTTTTTGTCATCAGATGTAGCTATAGAGGGAGCAGAGGTAGACGTAGCACATCACCATGGTGCCTGGGGGTGCCCAAGGGCCCTTTTGCTACATAGGAAAACACCAGTCTTACAAAGGTAGTGTAATGACAGGGATAGGGAAACAGACAAGTGAGCCCTAATCTACCCGCCACTCAGTCCCTGCCTACTTGCAACGACCCGCCCTAGGCGACGGGGTACAACTGGGCGACGGTCCCTACACTCAGTAAGTGCACGACAGACAACCAGACAAGGAAACACAGAACAAAGGGAAATGGGGCAGTTGCCCACGGCAACACCGTGAGCAACAAGAGTAGTAAACGAGCCGAGTCAAACCAGGAGAGTACGAGGTGCCAAACGCAGAGCAGGAGAGTAGTGAACAAGCCGAGTCAAACCAGGAGTGTACGAGGTACCAAACGCAGAGCAGAAGAGTAGTCAGTAAGCCAGGGTCAATACAAAGCAGGGACAAGTAGTTCAAGAAGCTGCAGCAGGGCCAGGAAACCAACAGAGAAGAATCACAAGCAAGGAGGAACAGGAAAGGCAGGTATAAATAGACAGAGGGCGGGAGCTAGCTCCGTCTGGCCAGGCTGTGATAGGCTCTCCCACTCCTAAGCCTGCCATCCTGAGTGGTGGAAGATGGAGTCAGTCTCACAGACATAGAAGCAGGTGCAGACTGATTACCTATGGGCGTGGATACAGAAGCTGTGCCTGGCAGATCCTTAACAGTACCCCCCCTTTTATGAGGGGCCAGCGGACCCTTTCTAGATGGACCTGGTTTATTGGGGAAACGAAGGTGGAACCTCCTGACCAATACCCCAGCGTGAACATCCCGGGCGGGTACCCAAGTCCTCTCCTCAGGTCCGTATCCTCTCCAATGGACCAGGTACTGGAGGGAGCCTTGGACCATCTTGCTGTCCACAATCTTGGCCACCTCGAATTCTACCCACTCAGGGGTGAGAACGGGGACAGGAGGTTTGCTCGAGGGAGCCAAGGACGGGGAGCAGCGTTTAACCCCTTCCCGCTCCTGGACGTACTATTAGGTCATGGTAACTATAGCGTTCGCGCTCCATGACCTAATAGTACGTCTCGGGAGTAACGGCCGTTTCGGCCGTCCTCCCGACACATACAGGAGCTGTGACAGCTTCTGTCTCGTACAGCAGCTGTCACAGCTCCTACAGCGGGGACCGATCGCTGTATTCCCGCTGATTAACCCCTTAAAAGCCGCGTTCAATAGAGATCGCGGCTTTTTAGGGGTTAAGCTGCCATCGCCGGCCTGCTACACGATAGCGGCCGGCAATGGTGACTATGGCAACAGGACACCAAACAATGGTGTCTGGCTATGCCATAGACGGAAGCCTAGTGGGTCCTGACAACGTCAGGACCCACTATGCTTGCTGTCAGTGAGTAGCTGACAGTTCTAATACACTGCACTACGCATGTAGTGCAGTGTATTAGAATAGCGATCAGGGCCTCCTGCCCTCAAGGCCCCTAGTGGGACAAAGTAAAAAAGTAAAAAAAAAGATGTGTAAAAATAAGAAAATAAAAGTTTTAAAAGTATTAAAAGTAAAAATCCCCCCTTTTCCCTTATCAGTCATTTATTATTAATAAAAATATATAAACAAACAAATAAACTATACATAATTGGTATCGCCGCGTCCGTAACGGCCTGAACTACAAAATTATTTCGTTATTTATCCCGCACGGTGAACGCCGTAAAAGAAAATAATAATAAACCGTACCACAATCACAATTGTTTAATCACTTCACCTCCCAAAAAATGAAATAAAAAGAGATCAAAAAGTCGCATGTACCTAAAAATGGTACTGATCGAAACTACAGTTCGTTACGCAGAAAATAAGTCCTCGCACGGCTTTATTGATTGAAAAATAAAAAAGTTCTGGCGCTTAGAATAAGGTAACACAAAAAGTGAATGATTTTTTACAAAACGTATTTTATTGTTCAAACGCCATAAGACATAAAAAAAACCTATAAACATCTGGTATCGCCATAATCGTATCGCCCCGCAGAATAAAGTGAATGTCTCATTTATAGCGCACGGTGAACGCTGTAAAAAAAATAGAATAAAAAAACAATAGTAGAATTGCTGTTTTTTAGTCACCGCGCCACCTAAAAATAGAATAAAAACTGATCAAAAAGCCGCATGCACCCCAAGAACACTACAATGGATTCCTCAAGGGGTCTAGTTTCCAAATTGGGGTCACTTTTGGGGGGTTTCCAATGTTTTGGCACCACAAGACCTCTTCAAACCGGACATGGTGCCTAATAAAAAATAGGCCTCAAAATCCACTAGGTGATCCTTTGCTTCGGAGGCCGGTGCTTCAGTCCATTACCGCACTAGGGCCACATGTGGGATACTTCTCAAATCTGCAGAATCTGGGCAATACGTATTAAGTTGCGTTTCTCTGATAAATCCAATTCTGTTGTAAAAAAAATGGAATAAAGAGGATTTTCTGACAAAAAAAAAATGTAAACTTCACCTCTACTTTGCTCTAAATTTCTGTGAAACACCTAAAGGGTTCCTAAACTTTCTACATGCTGTTGTGAATACTTTGAGGGGTCTAGTTTCTAAAATGGGGTGTTTGATAGGGGTTTCTAATATATGGGCCCCTCAAAGCAACTTCAGAACTGAACTGGAACCTAAAAAAATAAATGAATTAGGCAATACTTCGCTTCTTACATTATACTGATAATGAGCCGTGCCCACCCCGAGATGACCCCAGTTTTGACCGTTTGTAGAAACGGAGACCCCTATTAGACCGTTTCAGTGCCCGGTATTCCCAAGCATACACCCCCGAGAAGTGTATTTCTATTGATGAGTCCCTGGTACATTTTAAAGGGAGGGTTCAATTCCGCGAGTACCTGCCGGGTAAGAGGGCAAGGTATGGCGTGAAGATGTCTAAGCTGTGCGAGAGTGCATCAGGGTATACCTACAGGTTTAGGCTATATGAAGGAAAGGCCACCCCCAAGCCAGACTGCATCCTGGACTACAATAGGTACATGGGAGGGATGGACTTGTCAGATCAAATCCTGAAGCCCTACAGCGCCATGCGGTGTGGTATAAGAAGCTGGCCGGGCACATCATACAGATGGCTTTGTACAATGCGTACGTGCTACGTCGATGTGCAGGCCAGACGGGAACTTTCCTGGAATTTCAAGAGGTGATTATCAAGAACCTAATCTTTAGGGACCAAGAAGGGGGGGCACCCAGTACTTCTGGAAGCGAGGCCACACGCATCGCACCAGGGCGGCAACACTTTCCAGGAGAAGTTCCCCAAACTGGCAAGAAGGGAAAATGTCAAAAGAGGTGCAAAGTCTGCTATAAGGGATGACACAATATATCAATGTGACACGTTTCCCGAATAACCAGAGCTCTGTATGAAAGAGTGTTTTAAAATTTATCATACATCCCTTGGTTTATAATTTACCCCAATTTTACTTACCCTGATGTACTCCGCACAGCTTATCCCCCCTCGTCTTTCCCCTCTGAGCCCTGCTGTGTGCCCAGGCAGCTGATAACGGCCACATGTAGGGTATTGCCATACCCAGGAGAACCCATATTACAGTTTATGGGGTGTAGGTCTCCGGTCAAAATGCTCACTACACCTCTAGATGAATGCCTTAAGGGTGTAGTTTTTAAAACGGGGTCACTTCTTGCGAGTTTCAACTGTACTGGTACCTCAGGGGCTTCTGCATACATGACTTCGCACTTGAAAATCCCCAGTAGGCCAAATGGTGGTCCTTTCCTTCTGAGCCCTCCCATGGGCCCAAACGGCAGTTTATCACCACAAATGGGGTATTGCGGCACTCAGAACAAATTGTGCAACAGAATGGGGTATTTTGTTTCTTGTGAAAATAAGAAATTTTCAGCCAAAACTACATATTATTTGAAAAAAATAATTTTGTTTTCATTCCCAGCCCAATTCAAATAAGTTCTGTGAAAAAACTATGGGGTCAAAATGGTCACAACACCCATAAATGAATTCCTTGAGGTGTGTAGTTTCCAAAATAGGGTCACTTCTGGTGGGTTTCCATTGCTTTGATACCTCTGGGGTTCTGCAAATGCGACATGGCACCCGAAAACCAATCCAGCAAAATCTGGACTCCAAAGAACACACAGCGCTCCTTTCCTTCTGAGCCCTCCCATGGGCCCAAACGGCGGTTTATCACCACAAATGGGGTATTGCCGCACTCCGGACAAATTGGGCAACAAAATTGAGTATTTTATTTCTTGTGAAAATAAGAATTTTTGAGCTAAAATGACATATTATTGGAAAAAATATATATTTTTTTTCATTCCCAGCCCAATTCAAATAAGTTATGTGAAGAAACTATGGGGTCTAAATGGTCACATTACCCATAAATGAATTCCTTGAGGGGTGTAGTTTCCAAAATTGGGTCACTTCTGGTGGGTTTCCATTGCTTTGATACCTCTGGGGCTCTGCAAATGTGACATGGCACCCGAAAACCAAACCAGCAAAATCTGCACTCCAAAGAACACACAGCGCTCCTTCCCTTCTGAGGCCTCCCATGAGCCCAAACGGCAGTTTATCACCACAAATGGGGTATTGCTGCACTCAGGAGAAATTGGGCAACAAAATTTAGTATTTTGTTCCCTGTGAAAATAAGACATTTTGATAAAACATTTGATCTTATTGGAAAAAATTTAATTTTTTTTAATGTCACAGCCCAATTTAAATAGGTGCTGTGAAAAAACTGTGCGGTCAAAATGCTAACAACACCCATAAATGAATTCCTTGAGGGGTGTAGTTTCCAAAATGGTGTCACTTCTGGCGGGTTTCCATTGCTTTGATACCTCTGAGGCTCTGCAAATGCAACATGGCACCCGAAAACCAATCCAGCAAAATCTGTACTCCAACAAACACATAGCGCTCCTTTCCTTCTGAGCCCTCCCATGGGCCCAAACAGCAGTTTATCACCACAAATGGGGTATTGCCACACTAAGGACAAATTGGGCAACAAAATGGGGTATTTTGTTCCCTGTGAAAATAAGACATTTTGATCACAAATGACATTTTATTGGAAAAAATGACATTTTTTTCATTTCACAGCCCAATTCAAATACGTGCTGTGAAAAAACTGTGCGGTCAAAATGGTAACAACAACCATAAATGAATTCCTTGAGGGGTGTAGTTTCCAAAATGGGGTCACTATTGGGGGATTCCTACTGTTTTGGCACCTCAACACCTCTTCAAACCTGGCATGCTGCCTAAAATATATTCTAATAAAAAAAGAGGACTCAAAATGCACTAGGTGCTTCTTTGCTTCTAGGGCTTGTGTTTTATTCCACGAGCGCAGTAGAGCCACATGTGGGACATTTCTAAAAACTGCAGAATCTGGACAACACATATTTAGTAGTGATTCTCTGGTAAAACCTTCTGTGTTACAGAAAAAAAAATGAATAAAATTGAAATTCAGCAAGAAAAATGAAATTTGCAAATTTCACCTCCACTTTGCTATAATTCCTGTGAAATGCCTGAAGGGTTAAAAAACTTTCTAAATGCTGTTTTGAATACTTTGAGGGGTCTAGTTTTTAAAATGGGGTGATTTATCAGGGTATCTAATACATAGGCCCCTCAAAGCCACTTCAGAACTCAAGAGGTACCTTAAAAAAAAGGCTTTTGAAATTTTCTTAAAAATATGAGAAATTGCTGTTTATGTTCTAAGCCTTGTAACGTCCAAGAAAAATAAAAGAATGTTCAAAAAACGATGCCAATCCAAAGTAGACATATGGGAAATGTGAACTAGTAACTATTTTGGGTGGTATAACCGTCTGTTTTACAAGCAGATGCATTTAAATTCTGAAAAATGCTATTTTTTACAAATTTTCTCTACATTTTGACATTTTTCACCAATAAACACTGAATATATCGACCAAATTTTACCACAAACATGAAACCCAATGTGTCACGAGAAAACAATCTCAGAATCGCTTGGGTAGGTTTAAGCATTCCGACGTTATTACCACATAAAGTGAAATATGTCAGATTTGAAAAATGGGCTCTGAGCCTTAAGGCCAAAACTAGGCTGCGTTCTTAAGGGGTTAAGGAGGGAGGTATGAAACACGTCGTGTACTCGAAAAGATGGGGGCAACTCCAGTCGGAAGGAGACAGGACTGAGGACTTCAATGACCTTGTACGGCCCTATAAACCGGGGAGCAAACTTCTTGGACGGGACTTTAAGGCGCAAGTTCTTTGACGATAGCCACACCAGATCCCCGACCATAAACAAGGGGTTAGCAGAACGTCTTCTATCTGCCTGAGTTTTTTGTATGCTCTGGGACGCCTCTAGGTTCTTCTGAACCTGGGCCCAGACTGTGCACAGTTCCCGATGAACGACCTCTACCTCGGGATTGTTGGAACTACCAGGTGAAACGGAGGAGAACCGTGGATTAAACCCAAAATTACAGAAAAAGGGGGAGACCCCTGACGAGTTACTGACCTGGTTATTAAGGGAAAATTCGGCGAGGGGAATGAATGAGACCCAATCATATTGACAGTCAGAGATAAAACACCTTAAATATTGTTCTAGAGACTGATTAGTCCTCTCGGTTTCGCCATTAGTTTCAGGATGGAAGGCAGAGGAGAAGGACAGATCAATCTCCAACTTTTTACAGAAGGCTCTCCAAAACAAAGAAACAAATTGTACCCCTCTGTCAGAAACAATATTGACAGGGACCACATGGAGACGCAGGATGTGTTTGACAAACAAGGTAGCTAACGTCTTAGCATTGGGTAGTTTTTTGAGGGGCACAAAGTGGCACATCTTACTGAAGCGGTCTACTACAACCCACACCACCGACTTGCATTGAGATGGAGGCAAATCGGTGATAAAATCCATGGAGATATGGGTCCAAGGTCTCTGGGGAATGGGCAAAGAACGTAGTAAGCCCGCTGGTCGGGACCTGGGAGTCTTGGACCTAGCACAAACCTCACAAGCGGCGACGTAGGCCTTAACGTCTTTAGGCAACCCAGGCCACCAATAGTTTCTGGCAATGAGGTGCTTGGTACCCAGGATGCCTGGATGACCAGATAGTGCGGAGTCATGATTTTCCCTAAGTACCCTTAGCCGGAATTGCAGGGGAACAAACAGCTTGTTCTCAGGAAGGTTCCCGGGAGCTGAACCTTGATCAGCAGCAATTTCAGAGACTAAATCAGAATCAATAGAGGAAATGATTATACCTGGAGGCAAAATACAAGCAGGATCTTCCTCCGAAGGAGGGCTGGCCATGAAGCTACGCGACATTGAATCTGGTAAAAAATAACACCCATCGAGCTTGTCTCGGGTTTAGCCTCCGGGCCGATTCTAGGAAAACCAGATTCTTGTGGTCGGTAAGATGGGTGAGGGACCTGGTACCCTGGGACAAGACAGCCCCCACTCCCACCTCGGACGCGTCAACCTCCACGATAAATGGCTCCATTTGGTTGGGCTGAACCAACACCGGGGTCGAGATAAAGCACTTCTTAAGGGCCTCAAAAGCCTGGACAGCCTCAGGAGGCCAGTGGAGGAGATCAGCACCCTTGCGAGTGAGGTCCGTAAGAGGCTTAGCGATGACCGAGAAGTTAGCAATAAATCTCCTGTAATAATTAGCGAACCCCAAGAAGCACTGTAACGCCTTCAGGGAGGCAAGTTGGACCCATTCCGCCACAGCCTGGACCTTGGCGGGGTCCATGTGGAATTCATGAGGAGTGAGGATTTGACCCAAAAATGGTATCTCCTGCACCCCAAACACACATTTTTCGGTCTTCGCAAACAGTTTGTTTTCCCGAAGGACCTGGAGCACCTTCCTGACATGCTCAATGTGGGAGGACCAGTCCTTGGAAAACACAAGTATGTCATCAAGGTACACTACAAGAAATACCCCCAGGTAATCTCTTAAAATCTCATTTATGAAATTCTGGAAGACCGCGGGAGCATTACACAACCCAAAGGGCATGACGAGGTATTCGAAATGACCTTCGGGTGTGTTAAACGCAGTCTTCCACTCATCCCCCTCTTTGATGCGGATAAGGTTATACGCCCCCCGTAGATCAAACTTAGAGAATCATTGGGCCCCCTGAACCTGATTAAAGAGATCAGGAATCAAAGGAAGGGGATACTGGTTCCTTACAGTGACCTTATTCAAGTTACGGTAGTCAATGCATTGTCTAAGACCACCATCCTTCTTCCCTACGAAGAAGAAGCCAGCACCTACGGGAGAAGTGGAGGGGCGAATGTAACCCTTGGCCAGGCATTCCTGGATATACTCTCTCATGGCTTCACGTGCGGGACAAGAGAGATTAAATATCCTACCCTTAGGGAGCTTAGCTCCTGGTACCAAATCGATAGCGCAATCGTATTCTCTATGAGGAGGTAACATTTCGGAGGCCTCCTTAGAGAAAACATCAGCGAAGTCCTGAACAAACTCAGGTAGCGTGTTCACCTCCTCAGGGGGAGAAATAGAATTATTAGAAAAACATGACGTCAAGCATTCATTACCCCATTTGGTAAGATCCCCAGTATTCCAGTCAAACGTGGGATTATGCAACTGCAACCAGGGAAGGCCTAAAACCAAATCGGACGATAATCCCTGCATCAACAGTACAGAGCACTGCTCCAAATTCTTGGAGCCAACAAGGAGTTCAAAAACAGGGGTATGCTGTGTAAAATAACCATTAGCAAGAGGAGTGGAGTCGATACCCACTACCGGGACAGGTTTAGGCAAATCAATCAAAGGCATAGCTAGAGACATAGCAAATTCCACAGACATGATATTAGCAGACGACCCTGAATCCACGAAGGCACTGCCGGTAGCAGACCTACCACTAAAAGAGACCTGAAAGGGAAGCAAGATTTTATTACGTTTCATATTTACGGGAAATACCTGTGCGCCCAAGTGACCTCCCCGATGATCACTTAGGCGTGGAAGTTTTCCGGCTGCTTATTCTTACGCCTAGGACAGGTGTTCACTTGATGCTTGTCATCCCCACAATAGAAGCAGAGACCATTCTTCCTGCGGAACTCTCTACGTTGTTGGGGGGACACGGAGGCCCCGAGTTGCATAGGTACCTCCGAGTCTTCCGTGGAAGAACGAAGCAACGGAACCTCGGGAGGCATCGTGGGGGAGTCAGAGGAGAAAACACATAAACGTTCACGTCGTCGTTCCCTGAGACGTCGGTCAAGTCGTACCGCTTAAGCCATAACCTGGTCTAGGGAGTCAGAAGAGGGATAGCTAACTAGCAGGTCTTTCAGGGCGTTCGACAGACCCAACCTAAACTGGCACCTTAAGGCAGGGTCATTCCACCGAGAAGCTACGCACCACTTCCTAAAGTCAGAGCAATACTCCTCAACAGGTCTCTTACCCTGATGTAAGGTCACCAGCTGACTCTCGGCAAAGGCAGCCCTTTCAGTCTCGTCATAAATGAGTCCGAGAGCAGAAAAGAAAAGATCAACGGAGGAAAGTTCAGGGGCGTCAGGAGCCAAGGAGAAGGCCCATTCTTGGGGCCCTTCCTGGAGCCGGGACATAATTATACCCACCCGCTGGCTCTCAGAACCTGAGGAATGGGGCTTTAAACGAAAATAGAGCCTACAACTCTCCCGAAAGGAGAGAAAAGTCTTCCGGTCCCCTGAGAACCAGTCAGGCAACTTGAGGTGGGGTTCAAGAGGTGAGGTGAGGGGCACTACCATGGTAGCATCAGGCTGGTTGACCCTCTGAGCCATGGCCTGGACCTTTTGGGGAGAGACCCTGCATTTGCTGAACCAGAGTCTCAAGGGGGTCCATAGTGGTGTGAGGGACCAGGGTAGAGTAGGTATATGGGCTTGTGATTATGTAATGACAGGGATAGGGAAACAGACAAGTGAGCCCTAATCTACCCGCCACTCAGTCCCTGCCTACTTGCAACGACCCGCCCTAGGTGACGGGGTACAACTGGGCGACGGTCCCTACACTCAGTAAGTGCACGACAGACAACCACACAAGGAAACACAGAACAAAGGGAAACGGGGCAGTTGCCCACGGCAATACCGTGAGCAACAAGAGTAGTAAACGAGCCGAGTCAAACCAGGAGAGTACGAGGTGCCAAACGCAGAGCAGGAGAGTAGTGAACAAGCCGAGTCAAACCAGGAGTGTACGAGGTACCAAACGCAGAGCAGAAGAGTAGTCAGTAAGCCAGGGTCAATACGAAGCAGGGACAAGTAGTTCAAGAAGCTGCAGCAGGGCCAGGAAACCAACAGAGAAGAATCACAAGCAAGGAGGAACAGGAAAGGCAGGTATAAATAGACAGAGGGCGGGAGCTTGCTCCGTCTGGCCAGGCTGTCATAGGCTCTCCCACTCCTAAGCCTGCCATCCTGAGTGGTGGAAGATGGAGTCAGTCTCACAGACATAGAAGCAGGTGCAGACTGATTACCTATGGGCGTGGATACAGAAGCTGTGCCTGGCAGATCCTTAACAGGTAGATGTTCCTGTTACAGACTTTGCCTTGTTGCTCATGAGCTTCAGGTAATTCCTGTTATCCGACATCCCTGGTCAACTGGCTTACAAGAAAATATCTCGACTGAGTTGGATTTTTTGCAGCCAATCATTATGGTTTCCACTAAGATAAGAGTTATCTAGATTTGTCTCCCCATCCCAAAACTATAGATAGGAATGTGCAGATGGGTGAAGTGCAGAAAGTCCCATTGATTCTCCAAGATGCAAATCATACTGATGCGCTAAGACCTGATGAGTCGATTATTCCATCTCAAGGTGTGAGCAAGATCGCTGACCAATCATGTGTGGACGCTATCTAACGTCTATGTGCTTTCAAGTAGTAATTTATATTTTGGTTGTGATGGGTGTAGGGTCTGTTTTACAGATACGTTTCAGGTTTTTTATTTAATCTTTTTCACATAAGTGTAGCTTAATTGTAATTCTGCATGTGTCATTATCATTATTGCACCTAAGCTTCTATCTTATTATCATATATTGGCCTAACTTAACTATCAATTTGTTTGGGGGACCATTTTTTTTTTTCAATCGCACTGGCTGTGGAAGTTGTTTAATTTAGTAAATCATCAGCAAGGAAATAGCTGAATATTCCTCCAGCCATTCTGTTGAATAGATTTACATTGGATAGACTGCTGACTCTAATCGAGGGCAAATTGCTCCGCGCTCTGTAATGCTCTGCTGCTGATTGATTAGACCATTGTTCTTATCCCTTTTGATGTGAACATAATTGCAAAGTGGCCCAGTATTGACCGACCATGCTCATAATGCTTATAACAGGGTTTTATTTTTTAATATTATTCTTAGTACTCAGGAGGTAATTAAGACAATCAGCCAAGATCTATGGAAACCTGGCATAAAGAACAGTGTAACGTATCAGCAAGGCCTCATATACAATGGGCAGGGGGCTGTATGGAGGTACACAGAGGCCTTGCGGCTCTGTACTATGGAGCCATGGGCACTCTGTGTTCCTCCGTATGGTGCTCCATGTGGTACTGTATTACTGGGTTATCCTCCCATAGAAACATTACCTCTGTCAAATGATATCCAATGGAGTATATAATTCATACGGAATCTGACAGAAAAACATATGAATATGAAATCAGAGGCATAGGGAGGTACAGTAAGGCCTCAAAAAAACTTCTATGGGTGCAATATAACGGCTTCATACAACACGGAGGTTGTACAGAGCTATAATACAGCCATTGGAATAAGCCCTTAACATGGTTGTCACCACTGATATAAACCACTTAAAAGCAGTATGACATTATATATATTTTTAAGGAACTAATAAAAATGACCATTCCTGTTAATTTAATATACAGCTGACATACATTTGTAAGACCACAGACATATTGTTTCAATGTAGGAACTTCCTTTAAAAATTATTTCACCACACTTGATATGTTCGTAACACATGCCGGAATAAATGATGTACTGAAATCAATGATCGCAAAGGAGTGGAAGCTAAGGCGTGTTATGCTTCCCAGAGGTGATGCTTGCAGCAAAACTATAAGGGCATGACCACACATGGCGGAATTCCTCCGCAACTGTCCGCATCAATGCCGCACAGAATCTGCGTTGCAGATTCTGCAGCGGATCTGCACAAAATGTGCAGAAAATTGATGCGGACTGGCCGCTGCGGACTGCAGGAAAAGTGCTTCTCTTCTCCCTATTCAGTGCAGGATAGAGAGAAGGGACAGCACTTTCCCTAGTGAAAGTCAAAGAAATTCATACTTACCGCCCGTTGTCTTGGTGACGCATCCCTCTTTCGGCATCCGGCCCGACCTCCCTGGATGACGCTCCAGTCCATGTGACCGCTGCAGCCTGTGCTTGGCCTGTGATTGGCTGCAGCCGTCACTTACACTGAAACGTCATCCTGGGAGGCCGGACTGGAGACAGACGCAGGGAGTTCTCGGTAAGTATGAACTTATCTATTTTTTTACAGATACATGTATATTGAGATCGGTAGTCACTGTCCCGGGTGCAGAAACAGTTACTGCCGATCGCGTAACTCTTTCAGCACCCTGGACAGTGACTATTTACAGACGTCTCCTAGCAACGCTCCCGTCATTACGGGAGCCCCATTGACTTCCTCAGTCTGGCTGTAGACCTAGAAATACATAGGTCCAGCCAGAATGAAGAAATGTCATGGTAGTAAAAACAATACGCTCCGCAGCACACATAAGATCTGCGGACTTCATTGCGGAATTTTGACTCTCCATTGAAGTCAATGGAGAAATTCCGCCATGAGTCCGCAACCAGTCCGCCACTGCTCCGCAACAGACAGAGCATGCTGCGGACACCAAATTCCGCTCCGCAGCCTATGCTCCGCAGCGGAATTGTACGCATCGTGTAAACGAACACTGCTAAATTAAAGTGAAAGTCAATGGAGAAACGGCTCTGCTGCGGATTAACGCTGCGGAGTGTCCGCAGCGGAATTTAAGTGAAATTCCGCTATGTGTGAACCCGCCCTAAAGGCAGCTTTTTCGGTAGGGTGTGAAGAGTGAACTCAGACTGACAGGACAGACATTCAGAGTCACAGTGAGTGACAGACAGAGAGATGCAGTCACAATGACTGACATGGAGAAAGAATGGCAAAAATTGCATGTAGACATTGTCCTGAATGAGGAAAAACTCATTATCCCAGCTGGTTGTCACTGGAGGCCTGCTGTGCCAATACATTATGGACCATTATATATTATACTGTAAAGGCAATCCCAAATGGTAGACACTAAACGGGTTTAGTTTTGAGCCACTGAATACTAGTTGTCTGAAAAATAAAGAAAGATCAGTGTTTCGAGTCAAGAGAAAGGTGGAAGAACAAATCTGTGAACCAGCAGTGAATTGATGTAAAACCAGATATAATTCAGAAAATATTAAATTGGTCATCTGTTTCCTATATCCTCATGAGCTTTTTCTCTTGCATATCTTAAAGGGATCATTATTGTCCACAAAACAATTGAAGAAACCTTTAGTCTTGAACAGCCATATAGCACTTGTCATTGAAACATCAGAAACAGCAAAGAACGCAACTGAGGCGAATAGGTGTTTTGGGAACACAAAGGGGAAAGCCAAGGGATAAGCTCTGATAATGTATTACTGCAGGTTCAATCATAATCAAGAATTAACTATAATGGTTAACTTAAAACTCCTTGTTAAACAATTCTATATATTTGATCTGACAGTTCAAGATTTCATATTGCAATTAAAATGTTAAATTATCCCTTAGATTAAAAAGGAGTGTAGTGCTGTGGACTATGATAATAATCATAAAATAAGATATGTGAACCTGGCTATACTATGAGGGCATTCAATCGATATGGCAGTATATGTTCCATAGGCACTCTGTGTGCTGCTATATAGTGTGTCCCCGAGGCACTGTATCCTCCCGTATAAGCAATGCTTCTAGGGAAGAATTATACCTCCGTAATGTGGCATGCAATGCTTCATGCCACAATTTTTTTTTCTTGCAGACTGTCCCTGTATCAGAGGCACAGCATGAGCTCATACAATCTTATTGGCACTGTATTACAGCTCTATACCACACTGACCCATTATACAGCCGTCTACCTGAGGACTCATGATGACCATTCACAATAATTGTTGTCTCTGATACAAAAACACGTATCAGATTTTAATTTATCAGACATGCGTCAAACCTTTTGTCAATTGCTAGTGTCCAAAATGTACAAAAATATTTACACACATGGATGATACTTGCAACAATGGGAATCAGGGACGGACTGGTCCACCAGAGTATCAGAGGATCCTCCCTTGTGACCAGTTTTTAAATAATAAGCCCCAAAGGACCAGCAGAAGACAGCGCCATTCAATGTTGAGTTTGGAGAAAATCTCTTGCCACTAGGGTGTATTTTTTTATGAGTTTGTTCACAACTAACCTATTCTTAGTTTTCCTTATTGATAATATGTCCTGTGTGTAGTCACAAAAACAAAAATGACAATGGAATTATAAGTGGACATGCACAGGTTCTGCATAGATGGAGGGTGGGCTCTTCCGACACTGTTGGAAATGGTTCCTATCTTTTCAAAAAGGTTTCTGTCTTCTCAAATATCTGTATGTGTGTGTCCATTCCCAAAAAGTGTCCTGAAGGAAATACTAGAATGCACATCTGATCAGGGGAAAATGTTACACTCTGTAGCCAGATTCAGTCAAATTTGAGAACAAGACAGTTGAAGAAATTTTAAGGTGAGTACTTATAGAGCATATTTACTTCCAACCCCATCTTGTGTATGATGAGGCTGAATGGGCATTAGATGAGATGTATTGAAGTCATACGTTTTGCACCAGAATTGTTCTCATGTTTTTACCATGATATTCTTTCCCATATTACATAACTGAGCGTGGGATTCACAAAACATTATCTCTGCCGTTCCTACAGCATGTAAAGACTTGTAAACTTGCATCATTCTCTCTTTAGATAGGATTAGTAAATAGCTACATCCAGAAGTTACTTCTTGAAACATAAGACCTGCAGTCTCCATTTTTCGAGAAAAGTTCTATTCACTATTGAACTACAGATGTAGCCATCTTTATTGTGACTTTTAACACATTAAATACACAGTGACAAGATCCTTTATCTTAACTTTTTCAGTGACTGTTCAATGGCTTTTCAATGGCTTTTGTTGTGTGATATCACGCTGCAGCAAGTTATCAGAATCAGGATAAAGATGGCTACATCCATACAAGTCACAAAAATTGATCTCCATGCAGACAAGGACTTACAGTACGTAATGTAACACGCTTGCTTGAGGGTTACACTTTATGATTGATTTTCTCAATAATCCAAATCACATAACAAAGTTGGTAGAACTATGAATAGTAGTAATAACACTCATCATAGAAACACTGAATAAAACACAAAAATTCTAACAAAAATGTCAAGCGATCTCTTAACCCAAACATCAGTGCAGAAAAAACTCAATAAGCTTTAGTTTGGTCCAAATGGACGGATCTATTGGACATTATGCTTTTCAAAACACATTTTATCAATCTAAATCCTTCAGTGAGCACCTTCCTGCTGAAATGGAACCTGGTCTGCTTCATGGATGATGGGAATGTTGATACCAGGTGGGACAAGAGAGGTCATCTGCCAATCATCGTCGACAGGCTCATGTTCCGCATTCCACCACATTAGTCAAATTCCTTCCCAGCTGCCAACGACTTTGTCTTTCACGGTGACAATGTCCTCGGTGCTGAGACGGTCTTAATAAACTAACAAAGGTGACAACCAGGTGACTGCTGCAATGTTGTTCACCCCGATGTGTTCTCAATAAGAGAAACCAAATAACAGTCTGGTACATGCGATACCTTTGAACAGGTAACTAAAATAAACAAAGTAATGACAAACAACAAGCTTTCGAGACTACTTAGATCTCTTCATCAAGCTAATGGGACTTCAGAGGAACACGCTACCTAGAGGTTAAACTGCAGTTACCGATCCTGCCATGCCAGTTATCAACCCAAGTCATATCTGATTAACTCAAACTGCAACCCTACCTGTCAAGAGAAGGCAAACAAGCAGACCTAATGCTCTTTCTTACCTGCTTGTGGATCCCGAGCCATTTGTGCATGTATATAATGACAAGTCTGCTGCTATTCCAGGTCCTTGGTGTCTACAGGCTTCCCGCAAGCTCCCAGAATTTCTGTCCTGCAGCTGAT
Organism: Rhinoderma darwinii; assembly: GCF_050947455.1. Taxonomy (NCBI): domain Eukaryota; kingdom Metazoa; phylum Chordata; class Amphibia; order Anura; family Rhinodermatidae; genus Rhinoderma; species Rhinoderma darwinii. The sequence goes on from NC_134688.1 coordinate 419,058,849, forward strand.
CTCTGGTTGAGATTTCATAGCAGTGAAAGCTGCTATTTTATTCCAATCCTCCCCCCTTTCCTTATTCGTGCAAGGACATTTATTTCGTTTGGCTGCCTCTAGTGGCTCTGAAAAGACTAAAATCCCTCACTGGCTTATATTACAGTAAAAAAGACATGTACATAAACATAGGTGTCTACGGCTGTCTTATTATTTTCTTACCTTTGTCACGTAACAGTTTAAACTTTTTATTGCATTATAGCAATGACAGCGGAAAGACATTAGGAGATCCCGGCACACTCCTCAAGTCTACATGATATATCTCGGGGCAACATTTATTAGTTAACTACATAATTTAAGACAGAAAGGCCATATTTATTTAATGAATTGTAAATCCGACGTCATAGGGAATATAACTGAACAAATTACTAGGAAATGTAAACTGGCTGCCTTATTACAATAACTAGGAATAAAGAGAATATTCAGGTCAGAACATGCACACATTTAAACGTAGGATCTCAATGACAGTATTTCTTAAGAATTATATGTAAGAGAATGACAATTCCCTAATATAAATTTATTAGATTAAAATACACACATGAATAGGAATTTTCCATTGACGTGTCTGTAAATAATATTTATATAAACATTATATTCTGTATCAGAAGCTGACGATTATACAGAGATAAGTGTCACCACATAGGCACTGCTTATCTCTTCCTGCCAATGCAGTCTGAGCTTTTGCAAGCAATTTATTCTCCTGTGTCAACCACTGATTGACATGCAGACAGTGCTCTCTTTCTTTTATAAAAGAGGTTCTTAAGCAGCTCCAGTTCTGTGACTGCAGAACAAAATAATACACAACTCTGCTGCAGACTTTAATGGACAGGAAGCTCCGCCTTAGACCTCATGCACACGACCGTAGCCATGTGCACGGCCGTGATTTTCGGGTCGGCGTGATTTTCTATGAGCCTGGACGGCAGAACACGGCCATAATAAGACATGCCCGTTCTTTCTGTGGTCTAGGCTCCTGGGCCATGCACGGACTGTGGAAACCACGGTCGTGGGCATGGCCCCATAGAAATGAATGGGGTCGCAATTCTACCGTAGATTTTCGGGGGAATTGCGGCCGCAAAAGCACGTTCGTGTGCATGGGGCATTACAGTGTATTCACACAGACGGTAGTGTGCAGCACAGTCAGAAGCCACGTGGCAAAACCACACACGTTTTTACACGTGGAGCTTTTATTTTTAATAGGGATGTCATAGAGAGGGTCCCCCTATAAGCCATATTGGACAGCTACTAACAAGCAGTGGCTCTGCTCTTCTTCTGGCAGATTTGAGCCATCCATGTTTTACATAGGTAATTTGTTCTTTGGGTGGACAGTATGCATCTGGAAGAAGTCACATTACACCCTACCCTTGGCCTAAACCTTAAGTTCTGCATAGAAACATTTCCCACCGGGGCAATAGGTTTGGAATCTTTCGTTGCATGTATTTGAGGGGTAAATCCCGGGCATGTCATTTTGTAGTGGCCGACACTTGGCTGGCATTGGAGAGGCCTCAATACCCTGCGCATTAGACTCCATTTTCTTTGTTCTCTCCCTAGGGCAGGGAACTTATATAGGACCACAAGCCCATTTGAGGGCCCCTGTATGCTCACAGGAGTGGTCAGACATTAAATTACTTTCAACTACTTATTATTAGCCCCCTTTATTAATTTCAGTCCATCCCTCTCCAATCCTGGGATAGGTGGAAAAAAATGCATGAAAAATAGCATCAAAACATTCTTGTCTGAACAAATGCATATGGTTGTACTGTTTGCATTGCGTTATAAGACAGTTTTTTTTGGTTACATTCTGTATGAATTATATACACATTAGGCTACGTTTCCACTTTGTCTGTCTTTGCTGCAATTTTTACAGTGCGTTTTTTTTTGTTTGTTTTTTAAATTTAGCCTCAATTCACACAAATCTTTGTAGAGCATAGTTCAAATTAAAGCTGAGAAAATCTCCTAAAGTTACTTTAACTTACTCATGGACTTTAATGGCCATCTTATGCCCAAAGGATCCCGCATCCTCAAGAGTATTGAAAAGAGCAGACGACTATGCACTATACCACGCAAAATATGTTTTGTTTTTTTACGGAATTCAATAGCAGACACACAACTGTATAGGTATACAGATGCATTTGCTGAATCTAGCCTAACACAGTGGTCAGATGTTACATGAGTGTGAAATGAGATTTGAGAAAAATGTGTTCACATATTTCCTTAGGGCTAGCTGCAATTTTGTATTCAATTCAATACAGATAAGTGTGAAACTACCCATATATTTTTCTCATTTTTTTTTCATTTTTCATAATTCAGCTCACACACTTCAAGGGAATGTATAGACTACACACACACACACACACACACATATATATATATATATATATATATATATATATATATATATATATATATATATATATATATATATATATACATACATATACATATATATATATTTATACATATATATATATATATACATATATATACATATATATACATATACATAAATATATACATATATATATAAATATATATATATATATAAAATAAAATAAAAATTTTATATTTTTTTATATTTATTTTTAAAATTACTTATTGGATTGATTTATTCTGTTTACTGTAGATTATTACGGTGGCAGGCATCTTACCTGAGCTGCTGCCCTGCTATGTGAACGGCAGTTTCGAGATTTGCTTTACAGCAGTCACATTAGCATTGGAAACTTCAGTAGGAAAACAACTCATTGACTTCTATGGGAGATTGTTGGGTACATGCTCTTTCAAATGTGCAGAGGTCACTGTGCAGATACGGGGGGAGGCGAACTGTGTCCATCACCTATTATCCATGGTGCGCTCGTGTGTTATCTGCCTCAGCTTTATAATAGAGAAATTATAATGTAATATACATGATTACCTTTTATTGTAATCTTGTCTATGATGATTATGAGATGTCTGCTGAGAAGTGATCAGACTATTGTGAGGCTCAGTGGCCAGATGGAAAACTGCAAGATTGCAATTTATTTTTTTATATAACTACTTGGAATTAAAAAAAAACAAAAAAACTGTCAGAACATTTAAATGGTTTTATTTACATTTCTGTTTTGTTATATGCTGTTTTTTTCTGCGCACACCTTTTTTTTTAATATGCAGCATGTTCCAACTGACCTATATTAGTACCATTTTAACCCATAGAGGTGAATGAGTTGAATTTAAAAACGCATGTTACGTTATTCCATAGTTCACATGTGCGTATTTGTACCATTTTTTTACAACCGTACTTCTGCAAAATTACAAAAACAGCAAAACAATTGTTAACCCTTTAACAAAAAAAAACTGAACAAATGTGGAAGTAAAATGGACAACGCGTAACAAAAAATAACAAAAACAGATACAATACGGAAACAAAAATTGTCAAAAAAACGATCCGTATTGCACGTCTGTATTTGATTGATATGTTCATATGCAAGTGTGAATGAGCCCTAATTCTCCTCAACTTTTGGGCCTGCTTCTCTTCTTAGATATAGATATTTACCTCTTTTTGATTCTGTGGAAAGTGCGGTAGAGTAATGTCATTGTAAAGTGTTTTTAAAATATACGGAGCCTTGTGTTATTCATCAACTTGTCACATTGGCGATATTTGCGCTATATCTACATTGTATGTTTAATATGGTTACTACGACTGCTAGCCTAGTTACTAATAGAATAGAATGGACAACCCCAGGTCTGTTCCTTGGATTATTCATCACAGTTCACAGTTAATTTAACATTTTTGAGCTTCAAGTAAACCTTCAGTGAGTTCAGACTTCTTTACTCATGAAGAAAAAAAATCCTAACTTATGCAGTGTAAAAGGAAAGACCCACATCTCAGCTTATGCCGCCCATGGGCACCGACTTTACTTTGTCTACTGTTAGATCTAGCCCTGAGGTCTGTACATTCAGCGATGAAGTAATTAATGCCACATCTGTTGAGCGCAGCATGACAGCGGCCCTTACAGTTTTCTAAGTGTCTTCTATGCTTAATGTAAAATTCAGCAACTTTCAGGCAGGTGAGGAAGTAAAGTAAAATGCCATTTAGACCATAACGTCTGTGGATAGAGTAGGATGATGTTCTTTACCTTATAAGCAACCATACAAGACTAGCCGTATAATAAGCTGTCAGAGAGCGCAGGCAGCAATAGTGATGTTCTCCAGAATATTGGCATGTTATTGTAATGTGACATTTCTACAACTTCAAAGGCTCTTGTAAAACTTTATAGAGCATATTCTAAGAAACTGGATGAGGACATTGCTGTATGCAGGGCCGGCCTTAGGATAGATGGTGCCCTGTGCGAAATGATCTTTCGGCACCCCACCCCCATCATTAAAAAAAAATGGCACATAAAAAACTTATAATACCCCTTTAGTGCCCCTATACAGTATAATAATAATATTTAATAATATAATATATTACAACCCCTTCAAGGACACAGTATTTTGTCCTCTGATTGTGCCCACAGTATAATGTCCGCTTAGTGGCACCCACACAGTATAGTGCCCCCTGTAGAATTTGCCATACAGCCTCCCTGTAGACAGTGCCATAATCGCCCACCTCCTCCTTATAGATCGTGCCATACAGCCCCCCCCCACCTCCCCCTTGTTGACAGTGCCATAAAGTCCCCCACCTCCCCCTTGTAGACATTGCCCCCAAACAAAAATTGTACTCACCTAGGCCCTGTTCCCATGACGAACTGAGCTGCTCCACGACGGGATCTTGTAGCCTGGTACAGAGCTTCCCAACCTTTTCAGACTAGAGGCAGCACTGGAAAAATACAATTTCCTCACGGCACCCCTACCAAAAATTGTTTAGATAAAGGTAGAAAACAGCTAAAAAAAAGCACTACACTCGTAGGGTATGTTTACACAGTGTTTTTTGTAAGGCAAAAAAAATCTGCCTCAAAATTCCATCAGGAAGGGTCAGGCTTGTTTGACCTTTTTTTTTTGTGTTTTTTCTTAAGCCGTTGAAGCTAATGCAAAAGACGCAGGCAAAAAAGTACCAAACGAGCGCCGCAGGTATTTTCTGCCTTCTATTAATTTCAATTGGAGGTCAGTGACGGAAACCACTTGAAGACCATCAGCCCCCCATTCACAGTAAAATAACCATCAGCCCGCCACTCACAGTAAAATGACCATCAGTCCACTACTCACAGATTCCCCCTGTAGGTAGCGCCACACAGCCCCCTTGTAGATAGCGCCACTCAGCCCCCTTGTAGGTAGAGCCACACAGCCCCCTTGTAGAGAGCGCCACACAGCCCCCTGTAGAGAGCACCACACAGCCCCCTTGTAGGTAGCGCCACACAGCCCCCTTATAGGGAGCTCAACCCAGCTCCCTGGGAGGGAGCTCCACACAGCTCCCTGGGAGGGAGCGCCACACAGCCCCCTGGTAGGGAGTGCCACACAGCCCACAGCTCCTTGGTAGGTAGTGCCACACAGCCCACAGCCCCCTTGTAGGTAGTGCCACACAGCCCACAGTCCCCTTGTAGATAGCAAACCCCCCTTCCTGTAGTTAGCGCCACTGTAGCTCCCTGAAGGAATAGAATCCCCGTGTGGCCGGGGACTCCGCTCCTGGAGCGCTCCTTGATGTCTCTGTCCATATATGGACAGTGACATCAGGGGAAACTCCTGCAGCTGCAGCGGAATCCAAGTCCACAGCGTTGCCGACGCTGTGACCGGGGAATCCACTCCAGGAGAAGCTCCTGTCGTCTGTGTCCATTTATGGACAATGACGTCATTGGCTTCTCCTGGAGTGGAGCTACAGTGGCGCAAGTTGATAGCAGAGCAGGGAGATACCTCCTTGCTCTGCTTAGTGGCGTCGCTACCGCTGTAACAGCCGCAGCGGCTGCTAACGGCGCCACCGCCCTCATGGCCCGGTATCGCCACTAGCAGCCGCTATGGCTGCTACAGCGGTAGCGACAGCACTAAGTGAAGAAGCGCCCGGGCGGAAAGGCGACTGCTGAGTCGCCGGGTCCGGCGCTTCTGAAACAAGCAGGGGAAACGAGACAGCGCAGCGCCCCCTTCCGCCTGCTGGAGTGATGCGCCCTGTACGAAGGCACAGCTCGCACACCTCTAAGGCCGGCCCTGACTGTATGTTATCTATTATAATACCTAGCATCCTGAAATCAAACAGTCCCCTTCTTATATACACATTATATAGCTGTGTGATTTACAGCGACTCTGCCCCTCCAGTATTATACACAATGGTGGAGATTTGTCAATAATGTCGTAAAATGAATGAATTTATGTACTGGCATAAATGGTACAAATTATGCCAAATTGTTAAAAATGGCACACATTGCCTTATCTTTTTGGCGCAATTAACTAGATATGTTAGATACTTTGCTCTTCCTTATGCCACCCCATGGTTAGAGTACATTATTAATAATTTCGGTGCCTCTAGCCACGCCCCATTTTCTAGAAACTTTCCAAGTGTGGGAGGTGTAAAATGTTTCTAAAACACGGATTTAATTTGGCACATGTCATGTACTTCACTTTTATGGTGCAATCTATGCCAGAATTGTATACTTACCAACATTTGCATCCCAAATCCCAGAACTTTATAAGATCTGCCCCTGGAAAGCCCAACAATGCCCCCGAAGTGCCAAAAACACCCCCTTTAAAAAAAAAAAGCTTTTTAGAATTAGTCCCACTAGGGGATCAGCGATCGTTGCATCACTTGCATGATTTACTGCAATACTAATGTATTTTCTGTATACCGTGATTCTGACAGTCTCCTATTAAGCCCTGCCAGACATTCTGGCAGCCCCACAGCTTTAACATGAAGGCGACCCCAGCAAAAACCTTATTGAACAACTGCCACAGAAGTCCCTCTCTCCATAGTAATCTCCACATGCTGGGCACCTCTGCCTGGGAAAACACTACCTGCTATCTTTGGCCACTCCTTCTTACCATGACTTTTCTAAGTCATTGACGTCACAGAATTGGCAGCCGTATTGTTCTCTACACGAAGCAAATGCTTAGCCTTAACCAGATGTTAAACTGCAAACACCTCTACCCTAAGTGACACAACAATGATAACACAGGAAAAGACCCAAGGACTGAGAAAACCAATACCTGCCATGTTATTACCCAAAAAAATAATCCGCCATATATTGACCCCACCATTCGAGAGGCACAATGGTAGGAAAGAGCAATTAAGGTCAGATTCCTCGTAAAAACCACAAAACCTGCCACTGTGGTGGTTAGGGAGGCCTGCTGTAATGACGGGGTAGGTAGACAGACAGGTGAGCCCTAATCTACCCGCCACTCAGTCCCTGCCTACTTGGAATGGCCCATCCTAGGCGACGGCGTACAACTGGGCGACAGTCCCTACGCTCAATAAGTGTACGACAGACAAACAGACAAGGGTACACAGAAGCTAAGGGAAATGGGGCAGTTGCCCATGGCAACACAGTAAGCAACAAGAGTAGTGAACGAGCCGAGTCAAACCAGGAGTGCACGAGGTACAAATCGCAGCGCAGGAGCGTAGTCAGTAAAGCCAGGGTAAAAAATGAAGCAAGGTCAATAATCATAGCAGGAGCAGCAGAGCCAGGAAACAGAAAAGAATCACAGGCAAAGGAGGAACAACGAAATGCAGGTATAAATAGACAGAGGGCGGGAGCTAGCTCCGTCTGGCCAGGCTGTGATATGCTCTCCCACTCCTCAGCCTCCCAGCCTGACTGGTAGAAGATCGTGTCACTCTCTCAGACTTAGGAGCAGATGCAGACTGATTACCCACGGGCGTCGACACAGAAGCTGTGTCTGGCAGACCCTTTACAGTACCCCCCCTTTTAAGAGGGGCCACTGTACCCTTTCTAGGTGGACCTGGCTTATTGGGGAAGCGAAGATGGAACCTCCTGAGCAATACCCCAGCGTGAACATCCTGGGTAGAGATGAGCGAACTTATTAAAAGTTCGGTTCGGCTAGTTCGCCGAATTTCACAAAAAAGTTCGGTTCGGACCGAACTAGTTCGGACCGAACCTGTCACTTCCCTGCGCCGAGCATGCTACTGTCCGGGGTGCTGATAGAGTTAATGGGCTGCACTAACTCTTTCAGCAACCTTGACAGTACATGCTCGGCGCGCGGAAAATACAATTTAAATGTAATAAAAAAATTAAACGTTCGTACTTACTTTCCTCCTGTCCGGCCTCCAGCTATGACGTTTCATCCCTTTCGCCGCTGCAGCCAATCACAGGCTGTAGTGGCGGTCACGCACGTCAGGATGACGCTTCATCCCACGTGACCGCCTCTGCAGCCAATCACAGGCTGCAGCGGCGACATGGATGAAACGTCATCGCTGGAGGCCGGACAGGAGGAAAGTAAGTATGAACGTATTATTATTTTTTTTTGGCATGTATGTATGTTTGCATGTATGTATGTATGTATGTTGGCATGTATGTATGTATGTTGTCATGTATGTATGTATATATGTGCATGTATGTTGGCATGTATGTATATATGTGCATGTTTGTATGTATATTTGCATGTATATATTTGCATGTATGTATGTATGTATGTTTGCATGTGTGTATGTTTGCATGTATGTATTTTTGCATGTATGTTGTCATGTATGTATGTATGTATGTTGTCATGTATGTATGTATATATGTGCATGTGTGTATGTATATTTGTATGTATGTATGTTTGCATGAATGTATGTATGTATGTTTGCATGTATGTGTGTTTGCATGAATGTATGTTTGCATGTATGTATGTATGCATGTTTGTATGTATATTTGCATGTGTGTATATATATGTATGTATGTTGTCATGTATGTATATATGTGCATGTATGTTGGCATGTATGTATATATGTGCATGTGTGTATGTATGTATATTTGCATGTATATATTTGCATGTATGTATGTTGTCATGTATGTATGTATATATGTGCATGTATGTTTGCATGTATGTTTGCATGTATGTATACATGTGCATGTTTGTATGTATATTTGCATGTATATATGTTTGCATGTGTGTATGTATGTTTGCATGTATGTATGTTGTCATGTATGTATGTATATATGTGCATGTATGTATGTTTGCATGTTTTTATTTTTCCATGTATGTTTATATATATGTGCATGTATGTAATTATGTTTGCATGTATTTATGTTTGCATGTATATTTGTGCATGCTTGTATATATGTATGTATGTATCTTTGCATGTTTGTTTGTATGTATGTATGTTTTCATGTGTGTGTGTATGCATGTATGTACGTATGTATGATAGTTTGCATGTATATATGTGTGTATGTTTGCATGTATGTATATTTGCATGTATATATGTGCATGCTTGTATGTATGTTTGTATATATGTATGTATGGCCATGTATGATACTGTCTGCTGGCGCCCTGTATCTAAGTCAACTTCGCGGCAGGCTTCTATACATGGTATAACAGTCAGTATCACACATTAAACTGAATCTAAGCCTACGACATGTTTTATTTAATATTTTATTTTTTTTACAGGTTTGGTGTTTGGACTACGTCGGTTTCGAGGACTACTTAGATGACGTTTTTTTTTCTACAATAAAATGGTTAATGAGGGTTGTGTTGGGGGTGCTTTATTTCAATAAAATATTTTATCTATATCTTTGTCTTTTTCTTTTCAAATTTTATTACTACCACTTTAGTAATGGCCGCGGTCTGAGTGACAACGTCCATTACTAAGGGGAGGCTTAGTGTTAGCCATCTGTTGTGATGGTCGGGTACTGGGGCGGCCGTAGGCTGGTATTATGAGGCTGGGAAGGGCCAAAATCAGTGGACCTTCCCACCCTTGTAATGCTAGGCTGCTGCTGCTGTGTTGTATCGGGCTGGTTATAAAAATGGGGCGCCTTAATAATGGACGCTGTCAATCAGCCAACTGGCATTATCTAGGCACTAATAAAGTTTAAAAAAAAACACAAAGACAATTCTTTTTTATTGAAATAAGAAATCCCCAACAAAACCCTCGTTAACCATTTTATTAAAATTTGAAAAAACGTAGATCTACGCAGTAGTCCAACGAATCGAAGATGTAGTCCAATCGGTACATCAAAATCTGCAACAACATAAAAAAACAGTTATCAATGTGAACAATACCAATACTTCTACTCACCTACACACATATATATACACGTACACACAAACAAACAACCATACACAGACACACACATATATACACAAACACAACAGGATATACACACATACACACATAAACAGACAAACACACACACATATACACGAACTCACACATATACAAACAAAAACACACATACCCAAACACACATATACACAAACACATATACACAAACACACCCATATATACACACAAACACAGACCCATATACACACATATACACAAACACACACATATACAAAAACACACACAAACATCTACACACAAACATATACACAAATACACCCATATATACACAAACATATACACAAACACACATATAAAAACAAAAACAGACAAAGTCACATACCCAAACACACATATATACACAAACACACACATACACAAACACGGTTTCTTTTAAATGCTGCTGGGGAACCCGCTCGATCCACTATATAAGGCTGCGCTACAGTGCAGCATTTAAAAGAAACAGGATCCTGACCTGTCCATAGAGTTTAAGGCAGCACAGAGTATTTCAGGAGATGAGCGTGCAGATTCAGTGCTGCTGTGAACTCTGCTCTTACCATTACGTAGCTCTCAGTCTGTTACCTCTCCTCCACTCCTGTCCTCCAGAACACCTTCACATGATTGGCAAGTCACCACGTAATGGTAAGAGCAGAGTTCACAGCAGCACAGAGTATTTCAGGAGATGAGCGTGCGGATCTTGTGCGGGGTGGTGACTTGCCAATCATGTGAAGGTGTTATTGAGGACAGGAGTCGAGGAGAGGTAACAGACTGAGCTACGTAATGGTAAGAGCAGAGTTCACAGCAGCACTGAATCTGCACGCTCCTCTCCTGAAATACTCTGTGCTGCTGTGAACTCTGTTCTTACCATTACGTAGCTCAGTCTGTTACATCTCCTCCACTCCTGTCCTCTATAACACATTCACATGATTGGCAAGTCACCACCACGCACAAGATCCGCACGCTCATCTCCTGAAATACTCTGTGCTGCTGTGAACTCTGCTCTTACCATTACGTGGTGACTTGCCAATCATGTGAAGGTGTTCTTGAGGACAGGAGTGGAGGAGAGGTAACAGACTGAGCTACGTAATGGCAAGAGCAGAGTTCACAGCAGCACTGAATCTGCACGCTCATCTCCTGAAATACTCTGTGCTGCCTTAAACTCTGTGGACAGGTCAGGATCCTGTTTCTTTTAAATGCTGCACTGTAGCGCAACCTTATATAGTGGATCGAGCGGGTTCCCTAGCAGCATTTAAAAGAAACAGGATCCTGACCTGTCCACAGAGTTTAAGGCAGCACAGAGTATTTCAGGAGATGAGCACGGGCAGCCGTTCGTTTTTCCGAGCCGTGCTCCCATTATGCACACGACCGTAAAAACACCCGTTATTGCGGGTCGTAATTACGACCCGCAATAACGGGCTCATAGACTTCTGTTACCCACGGGTACCTTTCCGTTTTCTCACGGGAAGGTGCCCGTGCCGTTAAAAAAATAGAACATGTTCTATTTTTCTATTTTACGGGCCGTTCTGCTATAATTATAATGACAGCACGGTTCGCAAAAGCGTCCGGCTGCCCGTGGCTGGCCGGCCGTGCTCGTAATTACGAGTCGTAATTACGAGCACGGCCCGTAAAATAAAAAAATAGAACATGTTCTATCTTTTTAACGGCACGGGCACCTTCCCGTGAGAAAACGGGAAGGTACCCGTGGCTAACAGAAGTCTATGGGCCCACTATTTCGGGTCGTAATTACGACCCGTGATAACGGATGTTTTTATGGTCGTGTGCATGAGGCCCCGTAATGACGGGTGGCTACATGTGTGCACCCGTCATTACGGCAGCGTTGCTAGGCGACGTCAGTAAGGGTATGTGCACACACACTAATTACGTCCGTAATTGACGGACGTATTTCGGCCGCAAGTACCGGACCGAACACAGTGCAGGGAGCGGGGCTCCTAGCATCATATTTATGTATGATGCTAGGAGTCCCTGCCTCTCCGTGGAACTACTGACCCGTACTGAAAACATGATTACAGTACGGGACAGTTGTCCTGCATTGAGGCAGGGACTCCTAGCGTCGAACATAACTATGATGCTAGGAGCCCGGCTCCCTGCACTGTGTTCGGTCCGGTACTTGCGGCCGAAATACATCCGTCAATTACGGACGTAATTAGTGTGTGTGCACATACCCTAAATAGTCACTGTCCAGGGTGCTGAAAGAGTTAACTGATCGGCAGTAACTGTTTCAGTACCCTGGACAGTGACTACCGATCACAGTACCTGTAAAAAAAAAGACGTTCATACTTACCGGGAACTCCCTGCTTCCTCCAGTCCGGTCTCCTGGCCGTTGCCTTGGTGACGCGTCCCTCTCGACATCCGGCCCGACATTCCTTGATGACGATGCAGCCCATGTGAGCGCTGCAGCCAATCACAGGCTGCCGCGGCCTCTGCAGCCAATCACAGGCTGCAGAGGCCTCTGCAGCCAATCACAGGCTGCCGCGTCAGAAAAGGTCGGACTGGAGGAAGAAGAGGGACTCGTCACCAAGACAACGACCGGGTACGTATGAAATGCTTTTTATTTTATTTTTAATCAGCAGCCTCTTTTCTCTATCAGTGATTGATAGAGATAAGTGGCTGCCGATTTGTATAATGTTTTTGACCGGGTTCGGTCAAAACGGGTTCGGCCGAACCCGGTGAAGTTCGGATTCGCTGCGAACCGAACTTTTCCGGAAGTTCGGACCGAAACCGGGTTCGGTTGTCCCGGTTCGCTCATCTCTAATCCTGGGCGGGTACCCAAGTCCTCTCCTCAGGCCCGTATCCTCTCTAATGGACCAGGTACGGGAGGGAGCCTTGGACCATCCTGCTGTCCACAATCTTGGCCACCTCGAATTCTACCCCTTCAGGGGTGAGAACAGGGACCGGAGGTTTCCTCGAGGGAGCCAAGGACAGGGAGCAGCGTTTAAGGAGGGAGGCATGAAACACGTTGTGTACTCGAAAAGACGGGGGTAACTCCAGTCGGAAGGAGACAGGGTTAAGGACTTCAATGACCTTGTACGGCCCTATATATCGAGGAGCACATTTTTGGGATGGGACTTTAAGGCGCAAATTTTTAGAAGATAGACACACCAGATCCCCGACCACAAACAAGGGGTTAGCAGAACGTCTTCTATCTGCCTGAGTCTTTTGTATGCTCTGGGACGCCTCTAGGTTCTTCTGAACCTGGGCCCAGACTGTGCACAGTTCCTGACGAACGACATCTACCTCGGGATTGTTGGAACTACCAGGTGAAACGGAGGAGAACCCTGGATTAAACCCAAAATTACAGAAAAAGGGGGAGACCCATGACGAGATACTGACCCGGTTATTAAGGGAAAATTCGGCGAGGGTAATGAAGGAGACCCAAGCATATTGACAGTCAGAGATAAAACACCTTAAATATTGTTCTAGAGACTGATTAGTCCTCTCAGTTTGGCCATTAGTTTCAGGGTGGAAGGCCGAGGAGAAGGACAGATCAATCTCCAACTTTTTACAGAAGGCTCTCCAAAACAATGAAACAAATTGTACCCCTCTGTCAGAAACAATATTGACAGGAACCCCATGGAGACGCAGGATGTGTTTGACAAACAAGGTAGCTAACGTCTTAGCATTGGGTAGTTTCTTGAGGGGCACAAAGTGGCACATCTTACTGAAACGGTCTACTACAACCCACACCACCGACTTGCCTTGAGATGGAGGCAAATCGGTGATAAAATCCATGGAGATATGGGTCCAAGGTCACTGGGGAATGGGCAAAGAACATAGTAAGCCCGCTGGTCGGGACCTGGGAGTCTTGGACCTAGCACAAATTTCACAAGCGGCGACGTAGGCCTTAACGTCTTTAAGCAACCCAGGCCACCAATAGTTTCTGGCAATGAGATGCTTGGTACCCAGGACGCCTGGATGGCCAGATAGTGCAGAGTCATGATTTTCCTTGAGTACCCTTAGCCGGAATTGCAGGGGAACAAACAGCTTGTTCTCAGGAAGGTTCCCGGGAGCTGAAACTTGATCAGCCGCAATTTCGGAGACTAAGTCAAAATCAACAGAGGAGATGATTATACCTGGAGGCAAAACACATGCAGGATGTTCCTCCGAAGGAAGGCTGGCCATGAAGCTACGCGACAGTGCATCAGCCTTAATATTTTTAGACGCAGCCCTATAGGTGACCAAAGAGTTGAATCTAGTAAAAAATAACGCCCATCGAGCTTGTCTCGGGTTTAGCCTCCGGGCAGATTCTAAGAAAACCAGATTCTTGTGGTCGGTAAGGACCGTTACCTGGTGCCTAGCCCCCTCCAGGAAGTGGCGCCACTCTTCAAATGCCCATTTAATGGCTAAGAGTTTGCGGTTGCCAATATCATAGTTACTCTCAGTGGGCGAGAACTTCCTGGAGAAGTAGGCACAGGGACGGAGATTGGTGAAGGACCTGGTACCCTGGGACAAGACAGCACCCACTCCCACCTCGGAGGCGTCAACCTCCACGATAAATGGCTCCATTTGGTTAGGCTGAATCAGCACAGGGGCCGAGATAAAGCACTTCTTAAGGACCTCAAAAGCCTGGACCACATCTGGAGGCCAGTGGAGGAGGTCAGCACATTGGCGAGTAAGATCCGTAAGAGGCTTAGCGATGACCGAGAAGTTAGCAATAAATCTCCTGTAATAATTAGCAAACCCCAGGAAGCACTGTAACACCTTCAGGGAGGCAGGTTGGACCCATTCAGCCACAGCCTGAACCTTGGCAGGGTCCATGCGGAATTCATGAGGAGTGAGGATTTGACCCAAAAATGGTATCTCCTGCACCCCAAACACACATTTTTCGGTTTTAGCAAACAGTTTGTTTTCCCGAAGGCCCTGGAGCACCTTCCTGACATGCTCAATGTGGGAGAACCAGTCCTTGGAAAACACAAGTATGTCATCAAGGTACACTACAAGAAATACCCCCAGGTAGTCTCTTAAAATCTCATTTATGAAATTCTGGAAGACCGTGGGAGCATTACACAACCCAAAGGGCATGACGAGGTATTCGAAATGACCTTCGGGCATGTTAAACGCAGTCTTCCACTTATCCCCCTCTTTGATGCGGATAAGGTTATAAGCCCCCCGTAGATCAAACTTAGAGAACCATTGGGCCCCCTGAACCTGATTGAAGAGATCAGGAATCAAAGGAAGGGGATACTGGTTCCTTACAGTGACCTTATTCAAGTTTCGGTAGTCAATGCACGGCCTAAGACCACCATCCTTCTTCCCTACGAAGAAGAAGCCAGCACCTACCGGAGAAGTAGAGGGGCGAATGTAACCCTTGGCCAGGCATTCCTGGATATACTCTCTCATGGCTTCATGTTCGGGACAAGAGAGATTAAATATCCTACCCTTAGGGAGCTTAGCTCCTGGTACCAAATCGATTGCGCAATCGAATTCTCTATGAGGAGGTAACACTTCGGAGGCCTTTTTAGAAAAAACATCAGCGAAGTCCTGAATAAACTCAGGTAGAGTGTTCACCTCCTCAGGGAGAGAGATAAAATTAACAGAAAAACATGACGTCATGCATTCATTACCCCATTTGGTAAGATCCCCAGTATTCCAGTTAAACGTGGGATTATGCATCTGCAACCAGGGAAGGCCTAAAACCAAATCGGACGATAATCCCTGCATCACCAGTACAGAGCACTGCTCCAAATGTATGGAGCCAACAAGTAGTTCAAAAACAGGGGTATGCTGTGTAAAATAACCATTAGCAAGAGGAGTGGAGTCGATACCCACTACCGGGACAGGTTTAGGCAAGTCAATCAATGGCATAGCTAGAGACATAGCAAATTCCACAGACATAATATTAGCAGAAGACCCTGAATCCAAGAAGGCACTGCCGGTGGCAGACCTACCCTCAAAAGAGACCTGAAAGGCAAGCAAGATCTTATTAGGTTTCATATATACGGGAAATACCTGTGCGCCCAAATGACCTCCCCGATGGTCACTTAGGCGCGGAAGTTCTTCCGGCTGCTTATTCTTACGCCTAGGACAGTTGTTCACTTGATGCTTGTCATCCCCACAGTAGAAGCAGAGACCATTCTTCCTGCGGAACTCTCTACGTTGTTGGGGAGAGACGGAGGCCCCGAGTTGCATAGGTTCATCCGAGTTATCCGTGGAAGAATGAAGCAACGGAACCTCGGTAGCCATCATGGGGGTGTCAGAGGGGAAGGCACAAAAACGTTCCAGTCGTCGTTCCCTGAGACGTCGGTCAAGACGTACCGCTAAAGCCATAACCTGATCTAGGGAGTCAAAAGAGGGATAGCTAACTAACAGGTCTTTCAGGGCGTTCGACAGACCCAATCTAAACTGGCACCTCAAGGCAGGGTCATTCCACCGAGAAGCTACACACCACTTCCTAAAGTCAGAACAGTACTCCTCAACGGGTCTCTTACCCTGACGTAAGGTCACCAGCTGACTCTCGGCAAAGGCAGTCTTGTCAGTCTCGTCATATATGAGCCCGAAAGCGAAAAAAAAAAAGATCAACAGAGGAAAGTTCAGGGACGTCAGAAGCCAAGGAGAAGGCCCATTCTTGAGGCCCGTCCTGGAGCCGGGACATAATTATACCCACTCGCTGGCTCTCAGAACCTGAGAAGTGGGGCTTTAAACGGAAATAGAGCCTTCAACTCTCACGAAAGGAGAAAAAAGTCTTCCGGTCCCCTGAGAACCGGTCAGGCAACTTGAGGTGGGGTTCAAGAGGTGAGGTGGGGGGCACTACCAGGGTAGCATCATGCTGGTTGCCCTTCTGAGCCAGGGCTTGGACCTGTAGGGAGAGGCCCTGCATTTGGGTCCATAGTTGTGTCAGGGACCATGGAAGAAAAGGTATATGATTATGTAATGACGGGGTAGGTAGACAGACAGGTGAGCCCTAATCTACCCGCCACTCAGTCCCTGCCTACTTGCAACGGCCCGTCCTAGGCGACGGCGTACAACTGGGCGACGGTCCCTACGCTCAATAAGTGTACGACAGACAAACAGACAAGGGTACACAGAAGCTAAGGGAAATGGGGCAGTTGCCCACGGTAACACAGTGAGCAACAAGAGTAGTGAACGAGCCGAGTCAAACCAGGAGTGCACGAGGTACAAATCGCAGAGCAGGAGCGTAGTCAGTAAAGCCAGGGTCAAAAATGAAGCAAGGTCAATAATCATAGCAGGAGCAGCAGAGCCAAGAAACAGAAAAGAATCACAGGCAAAGGAGGAGCAGGAAATGCAGGTATAAATAGACAGAGGGCAGGAGCTAGCTCCGTCTGGCCAGGCTGTGATAGGCTCTCCCACTCCTCAGCCTCCCAGCCTGACTGGTAGAAGATCGTGTCACTCTCTCAGACTTAGGAGCAGGTGCAGACTGATTACACACGGGCGTCGACACAGAAGCTGTGTCTGGCAGATCCTTTACACCTGCATCACCTGTTTCCAAAAACTGCACCAAAACTACACTAGTAATTCTAATGAAATATCTCAGTCGTTAAACCCCCTAGGTAGTCAAGAAAGACCTTTCCTATCAGCATAATCTTACAAGTAAGGATCAACAACACAAGAATCGATTGCATCTGTTTCAATGTCACCTTTTTCACCAAGGCAAACTGGTCAATTAAGGACACCAAACAAACTAACTTATCCAAAATTCCAGAACCACACAGACACTTCTAAACTCAAACCCAACAAAGAAGGCAACGGAATTCTGATTCAATGTTAGAATTAGTCAACAGAGCGCAAGAGCCTTCCAGCCTAAGCTTAAACAAAGCAGCATCGAGGGACATGTAGGACTCCGCCATCTCCTCCTTTGAGATCCTATTATTGATTATACACCATGAGGAAAAGACAAAAAAATAAATCCTTCAAAACTTCACCATCTCTTTTATAGGATTTAGGCCAAAAGGAGAAACCCTTAAATTCAGAAACGGTGGCTCAGCGAATTCCACCAATTTATTACAAGCATCCACCGTATTCTCATGTACAGACAAGTTGTCACACAATTTTAAGACCACAGAAGGCTTACGTGGCATAAAAAAAAACCTTCTGAAAAATCACTACAGAGCAACTCTGGCATCTGGGATACAGGTCGAGCCACTGTTTTATCGTGAGCACGCTCACCAGTGTTCTCACCTTTACCAGCAACACGCATTTTGGCCAGCTATTTTGCCTTTTGGAAGCAGGGAAGCGCAAAGTGCCCTCCTCCACAGATACAACGCTGATGGAATTTGCAAGTAGCAAATAACGCACATTGTCCCTCATTATAAACACTGCCCTGGGTCCATCCTCTGGGGAGGTGGCAGATACACGAAAGGGCCTGGACGGCAACTGAGCCAGAGACAGCTGAATCCAAACATTAGTAGCCTTCAAGGCCCACCTAGTCGTGGACATGAAAGCAAATAGACCCTGGAATGCTTCATCATAATGCCACAAAGCTGAACCACTGTGCAGCTTGTGGACACTAAAAATAGTACCATTTAAACTAAAAACTAAAAGGTCTGCCCATTTTCCTGGTCTGCATCCTACCTGCAAGCCCCTGACATCAGTTGCCAAAGTTCTTTGCTACCTTGGGCCAGAGGTGTAGCTAGGTTCTCCAGCACCTGGGGCAAAGATTCAGTTTGCCCCCCCCCCCCCAAACCTCTTTCCCTTCATCTTCCCCCTCACATGTTTGTTTTCTCTACCAATCAAAGAGGTGTCATTTTTTTTTTTACAAATTTTTTTTATGTATCTCGAGCATAAAGCCATTTGTACATTTTACAAGCAATATAGTTCTATATACAACACCGGAACCAAACTCATTACATATAACCAGCACCAGAACAAAGCTCAGTACATATATACGGCACCAGAACAAAACTCGGTACATATATACAGCACCAGAACAAAGCACAGTACATATATACAGCACCAGAACAAAGCTCATTACATATATACAGCACCAGAACAAAGCTCATTACATATATACAAAACCAGAACAAAGCTCAGTGTCACTGTCACAGGGTATGTGGACCCACTAGGCCGCTCCGCCTAGGTCACAGTCTATACGAAAGTCTATAGTAGTTAGTAAAACTTGGGTACCTGAACTAGTCCAGACAGTGGCTGTGGCTTCAGCACGGATGGAGGTCGGATCAGCAGGTAGCGCCAGACGTGGCAGAAGACACTAGACGTGGCAACGACAGCAGGTGCAGTAGACACGACTCCGACACTAGTAAGCACAGGAACAAGAACAGCACGGGATACAGGAACAGGTAACAGGGCATGGGTAACAACTGGAACGGGAAACACTAAGGGACCATTTGCAAGACAGACTTGAGATTACTAACAACGCTCAGGCAGGGATCAGAAGGGCTGGGGCCTTCTTATAGACCAGGAAATCATGTGGTTGATGATGATGATTGTTTTACAGGTGCACGTGCTGGCCCTTTAAGAGCGGGCACCTGTGTGCGCGCGCAACCTACGGGACACAGCAGACCGGAGCTGAAGTGAGCGCTGGCGTCTCCTAGGAAGGAGATGGGGACCAGCGCTCACGAATCCATGGCTGCGGGCGTCGGGAGGTGAGTAAACCCGACGGCCTATGGCCTTGGACGCTACACTCAGTACATAAATACAGCACCAAAACAAAGCTCATTACATATATACAGCACAAGAACCAAGCTCAGTACATATATACAGCACCAGATCAAAGCTCAGTACATATATACACCACGAGAACCAAGCACAGTACATATATACAGCACCAGAACAAAGCTCAATACATAAATACATCACCAGTATAGATGAGCGAACTTATCAAAAGTTCGGTTCGGCTAGTTCGCCGAATTTCACTAAAAAGTTCGATTCGGACCGAACTAGTTCGGACCGAACATGTAATTTCCGTGCGCCGAGCATCGTACTGTCCAGGGTGCTGATAGAGTTAATGGGCTGCACTAACTCTTTCAGCAACCTTGACAGTACATGCTCGGCGCGCGGAAAATACAATTTTAATGTAATAAAAAAATAATAATAATACGTTCATACTTACATTCCTCCTGTCCGGCCTCCAGCGATGACGTTTCATCCATGTCGCCGCTGCAGCCAATCACAGGCTGTAGTGGCGGTCACGCACGTCAGGATGACGTCAGAAGGCCGGCCTCCAGGGATGACGCTTCATCCCACGTGACCGCCTCTGCAGCCAATCACAGGCTGCAGTGCACTCTACACTACACTACACTACATTACATGCGTTGTGGCGCAGATGACGTAATCATATCAGGCACACGTGATTACATCATCTGCGCCCACCGCTCTGTTATTGTGAATGGGAGCAGTAAGAAGAAAAGTGACGGGACCGTTCAAATCTTCGTGGGAACGTCTTAGGTGAGTTTATTTATGTATGTATGTTTGCATGTATGTATGTTGTCATGTATGTATGTTGTCATGTATTTATGTGTATATGTGCATGTATGTTTACATGTATGTATGTTTGCATGTATGTATGTTGGCATGTATGTATATTGTCATGTATGTATGTGTATATGTGCATGTATGTTTGCATGTATGCATGTATGTATGTTGGCATGTATGTGTGTTGTCATGTATGTATGTATGTATGTATATATGTGCATGTATGTTTGCATGTATGTTGGCATGTATGTATATATGTGCATTTTTGTATGTATATTTGCATGTATATATTTGTATGTTTGCATGTATGTATGTTTGTATGTATGTTTGCATGTATGTATGTTTGAATGTATGTATGTTGGCATGTATGTATGTTGGCATGTATGTATATATGTGCATGTATGTATGTTTGCATGTTTTCATTTTTGCATGTATGTTTGCATGTATGTTTATATATATGTGCATGTATGTAATTATGTTTGCATGTATTTATGTTTGCATGTATATTTGTGCATGCTTGTATATATGTATGTATGTATGTATCTTTGCATGTTTGTTTGTTTGTATGTATGTATGTATGTATGTTTTCATGTGTGTGTGTATGCATGTATGTATGTATGTATGATAGTTTGCATGTATGTATGTATGTATGTATATATGTGTGTATGTTTGCATGTATGTATATTTGCATTCATATATGTGCATGCTTGTATATATGTATGTATATATGTATGTGTGTATGTTTGCATGTATGTTTGTTTGTATATACGTCTGTATGGCCATGTATGATACTGCCTGCTGGCGCCCTGTATCTAAGTCAACTTCGCGGCAGGCTTCTATACATGGTATAACAGTCAGTATCAAACATTAAACTGAATCTAAGCCTACGACATGTTTTATTTCATTTTTTTTAATTTATTTTTTTACAGGTTTGGTGTTTGGACTACGTCGGTTTCGAGGACTACTTAGATGACGTTTTTTTTTTCTACAATAAAATGGTTAATGAGAGTTGTGTTGGGGGTGCTTTATTTCAATAAAATATTTTATCTATATCTTTGTCTTTTCTTTTCAAATTTTATTACTACCACTTTAGTAATGGCCGCTGTCTGAGTGACAACATCCATTACTAAGGCGAGGCTTAGTGTTAGCCAGTGCAGAGGCTAACACTAACCACCATTATTACCCCGGTACCCACCACCACCAGGGGTGCCGGGAAGAGCTAGGTACGATCCAGTACCCGACCATCTGTTGTGATGGTCGGGCTCTGGGGCGGCCGCAGGCTGGTATTATGAGGCTGGGAAGGGCCAAAAACAGTGGACCTTCCCACCCTTGTAATGCTAGGCTGCTGCTGTGTTGTATCTGGCTGGTTATAAAAGTGGGGAGGGAACCCCGCGTCATTTTTTAAAATTATTTTTTTTTTTTTTATTTTATTTTTTTTTTAAAGACATGGGGTTCCACCCAATTTATCATAACCAGCCACATACAACACAGTGTTATTAGCCTGGGAATGGACAAAACCAGTGGCCCTTCCCACCCATGTAATGGCAGACTGCTGCGGCCTTGTATATGGCTGGTTATTAAAAATGTGGGGGACCTGTCTATTGTTACATTTGTTAAATAAAAAAATAAAAAACTACGTGGGGGTCCCCCCCATTTTTATAACCAGCCCGATACAACACAGCAGCAGCAGCCTAGAATTACAAGGGTGGGAAGGTCCACTGTTTTTGGCCCTTCCCAGCCTCAAAATACCAGCCTACGGCCGCCCCAGTACCCGACCATCACAACAGATGGTCGGGTACTGGATCGTACCAAGCTCTTCCCGGCACCCCTGGTGGTGGTGGGTACCGGGTAATAATGGGTGGTTAGTGCTAGCCTCTGCACCGGCTAACACTAAGTACCGCCTTAATAATGGACGCTGTCAATCAGCCAACTGCCATTATCTAGGCACTAATAAAGTTTAAAAAAAACCACAAAGACAATTCTTTTTTATTGAAATAAGAAATCCCCAACAAAACCCTAGTTAACCATTTTATTAAAATTTGAAAAAACGTAGATCTACGCAGTAGTCCAGCGAATCGAAGATGTAGTCCAATCGGTACATCAAAATCTGCAACAACATAAAAAAACAGTTATCAATGTGAACAATACCAATACTTCTACTCACCAACACACATATATACACGCACACACAAACAAACAACCATACACAAACACACACATATATACACAAACACAACAAGATATACACACACACACACACACACACACACATAAACAGACAAACACACACACATATACACGAACTCACACATATACAAACAAAAACACACATATCCAAACACACACATATACACAAACACACACATATACACAAACACACACATATACAAACACACACACACACACACACAAACATCTACACACAAACATATACACAAATACACCCATATATACACACACATATACACAAACACACATATAAAAACAAAAACAGACAAAGACACATACCCAAACACACATATATACACAAACACACACATACACAAACACACACACACACATATATATATATATATATATATATATATACCGTGCGACTGGTGTCTCGCCTGGTGTCTCGCCACATTTATCAACTTGGGAATAACCCTTTAAACTCTGTGGACAGGTAAGGATCCTGTTTCTTTTAAATGCTGCTGGGGAACCCGCTCGATCCACTATATAAGGCTGCGCTACAGTGCAGCATTTAAAAGAAACAGGATCCTGACCTGTCCATAGAGTTTAAGGCAGCACAGAGTATTTCAGGAGATGAGCGTGCAGATTCAGTGCTGCTGTGAACTCTGCTCTTACCATTACATAGCTCAGTTGTACCTCTCCTCCACTCCTGTCCTCAATAACACCTTCACATGATTGGCAAGTCACCACGTAATGGTAAGAGCAGAGTTCACAGCAGCACAGAGTATTTCAGGAGATGAGCGTGCGGATCTTGTGCGGGGTGGTGACTTGCCAATCATGTGAAGGTGTTATTGAGGACAGGAGTGGAGGAGAGGTAACAGACTGAGCTACGTAATGGTAAGAGCAGAGTTCACAGCAGCACAGATTATTTCAGGAGAGGAGCGTGCAGATTCTGTGCTGCTGTGAACTCTGCTCTTACCATTACGTAGGAGAAGAGGAACGCCCTCAGGCGACAGCCAAATTTCCCAACTACCCAAATAATTCTTTTATATAAAAGAATTAATCTTTATTCGCTACTTGTAGCAAGACAGACCACACAGATAATTTTAAAATTCCCACTATCATAGATCCGGACAACAGTAATTTGCCTGTGTGTGCAGGCAGTAGATAGATGCCGACAGGCATATATGAATGAGTTCAACAATTTGATTATAATGTATCGACTAGGTGGATAGTAAGTCCGGACACAGATAGGATCTAAAATACAATTAGGAGCCCCCCCGACATGTTTCGCTACAAAGTAGCGTCCTCAGGGGTACACGGGGCTAATGGCGACGCGGCGAAACAGAAGCTATTGATATAGACAAATCGACGTGTCATGGGGGTGTGTCGTGAAAGGCGGCCAATCACGCCATAGAAGACATAATAGTGGCGTGGGGGCAAAGGGTCAACCAATAGAAATCAGGATAAGGTTGGCAAATCGCAAGCAAACTACAGCGCAAGCGCAGATCAGCAGGATCCGAACATAGTATTTTTATGAGCCAAGTTCGTATGGACTCCTGGCGCATGCGCAAATCTAGGATTGTATAACTTAGAGCGGAGTGACAGTTTCCCATCAAGTTAACAGCAGAGGCGCAAGCGCAGCAGCGCAATATGTGCCCTCTGAAGGAAAATATAAGTGTGATGAGCCGAGGTTATAGAAGCGCAGGCGCACAGAAGCAAAATCTGGACTTAGCGTGTATCTAACATGCCGAGTGACAGAAAACACTAGGTAACGCATGCGCTGTAGTATTATGCTAGGACTTAGAATTAACGCAAAAGGTCTCCAATGGCACATATATAATAGTACCAATATGTGACTTAGGCAAAAGGGGGACATTAGTAAGTTGCAGGGGATAGCGTTTCCCATCAGGTTACCACAGTAAAAGTGCAAAAGCGTCATGTAAACATTTGGTGACTAAGTTTCCCTCTGAGAAAAAATCAATAAAGTTGACCCTCCAACTGGACACCAAGAAGATAAAGAGATAAACTAATACAAGGTAAGTATTAGTTGAAACGTCATAAATAGCTAATGTCCATATCAAGGATATCTACTTCGTTCGCTAATTATGGGGTAACTGTCCCCCAAATTTTTGAATATGTGTATGTCGCCATAGTTGTGTAGTACTGTCATAAAGAATGTACATAATTAAAGGTGAAAGGACCTCACATTAATTATGTGGGGTCAGGAGAGTAATCACCAAAATACAGCATTTTGAGAAAAGTGCGGCAGGGAAAACCACATGATATATGGTAAGGGGCACAATGGCAGTGTTATGTCCACTATTTAGCTGATGAACAAATTAGTTAATTGAAAAATAGACTCATAAGAAGGCACTAAAAGTAAATCCCTCATTAAGACCCATGGGAGACATAGTGTTGAGGCGGTAGATCCACCGTGCCTCCTCCTGTAGGAGTCTACGGTCAAGATTACCTGCTCTGGGACCAAATTTGATCTGGGTAACCCCCCAGAATTTAAGTAGTCCCAGTTGCCCTCCATGATGTGCATGGATATGTCTCGAGAGGGTAGTGTCCTCTTTATGCTTTATAGTGCTAAGATGTCTGGATACGCGTCTTCTCAGTTCTTGCACCGTTTTTCCCACGTACATGCCAAAACATGTTCTATGCCAAACATCATAAATACACCGATCAGCCATTCACAGTCCCGTACCAATACAAGTCAGAATATAGGGGAAAATATGGCCAATTCAGCGATTGGCCCCCTTGCCACTTTTCCTTTTTTAGGTCAACCCAGCCTAAACTGGGGGACCAAGTCTTAACATCCAGCACTCATTCATCAAGGGATGAAGAGATGCAGATAATTAATTTATCTTCCTGTCATCTGAACCCCCATCAGCTAACTCTCCTAAAGAAGGGCCTCTCCTATACACCTACACCATACTTTGACGAATTCACGTGGGTTAAGGATATCAATCTATTCGCTAGGAAATTGGCCCTACATAAATATTTTAAGAACAATATTCCAGATAGTACTCGACAAAACCGTGTAGAGTCTAATACCTTGAGGGATTTGGAAGGCCTCATATATGAGAGCGAATTTGGAGCCTCTGATGTTGTGGGGCCACTCTCATCATTACGCCCTAGATCAAAATTGACCCCCCCCCTTCTCTCAGTATAGTCACATTGACACCTTCGTAAGGATGGTCTGCAATGACCTTAAGAATTTGGAAGGTGGGAGATCTAAGATCTTTGGTAATCTTAGTCATAATGAGAGACTGGCATTAGATGACTTGCGCAAAAATGATGACTTGGTCCTGAAGCCCTCTGATAAAGGGGGAAATATAGTTGTTATGGACCGTGTTGACTATGTCATCATGGTCCATAAACTATTGGATGACAACACCACCTATGCCATCCTGGAGGGTAACCCTACGGTCAGTTATCTACTCGAACTGTATAATCTCCTTAATGCTGCTAAGAATGACAATCTCATCACCACTGATGAATTTAAATGTCTTTACAGTTCCACTCCCACTTTGGCTACTTTTTACGCATTACCAAAGGTACATAAAGCAACTTTTCCCCCTCCCGGAAGACCTATTGTCTCAGGCAATGATAACTTGACCCAAGGGATTAGTCGGTATGTGAACGAAATACTGTCTCCCTTTGTTTCTTCCCTATCTTCATACCTTAAGGACACAAAGGACACTGTCACCAGGATCCATGAGATCAATGTCACTTCCACTACTATGATAGCGAGCATAGACGTGGAGTCATTATATTCTAACATTCAGCACGATTTGGGACTCACTGCAGTAAAATATTATTTGAGCACCAAAGGAACTCAATTTCAACAACACAATAATTTTGTGCTATCACTTTTACGTTATCTACTTACACATAATTATTTCACTTTTGATAAAATATATTATCATTAAATTAAGGGCACGGCTATGGGCACTATATGTGCACCCACTTATGCGAATCTTTTTTTAGGGTGGTGGGAAGACACTATTGTTTTTTCTGATGATTTAATTTTTTTCACTTCACATATCGCCTTTTGGGGTAGATATATAGATGACATCCTCATCCTTTGGGATGGGGATGTCAACACTTTCACTGACTTCATGTCTATGCTCAACACTAATCATATCGGCATGAAGTTCACTTACGAGATACATGACCATGCCATTAACTTCCTTGATTTAAAGATCTCATTGGACCCTGGTGGCGGTGTCCAAACTGACATCTTCCGGAAGGCCACTGCTACAAACAACTACTTACATTGGAACAGTTATCATCCTCCAGCACTGAAGAAAGGGATACCCATAGGCCAGTACCTAAGAGCCAAACGTAATTGCTCTAGTGAAACATCCTTTCAATTGGAGTGTGATAAACTCTACCATAAGTTCAGAGCACGGGGATACCCCAAAAAATGGCTGCATAGGGCCTATGCAAGAGCGAGGGCATCCCAGAGAACAGACCTTCTATCGAATAAGGGAAATATAGCTAATAAGACTGGATCATCTAGTGCCATTCGTTGCATTGGCACCTTTGATGTGTGCTCCCCTCAAGTCTCCCTAATTTTACGTAAACATTGGGATATACTTACTGCTGATTCCGATCTTAGGGATGCTGTCTCTGTTAATCCAAGTATCACCTACCGCAGGGGTAAGAATTTACGTGACCTCTTGGTACATAGTCATCATTCTACTCCCACTAGTACTCCATCTACATGGCTCACATCGTCAGTAAAAGGGTTTCACCCCTGTGGTAGGTGTTCCTTCTGTCCTTTTATGCCAACAGTAAAAGACTTTACTAATCCCACCGATGGGAAAATATATTCCATCAAACAGTTCCTTAACTGTCAGAGCAAAGGAGTCATCTACATTGCTAGATGCCCATGTCCCAAGCTGTACGTGGGAAAAACGGTGCAAGAACTGAGAAGACGCGTATCCAGACATCTTAGCACTATAAAGCATAAAGAGGACACTACCCTCTCGAGACATATCCATGCACATCATGGAGGGCAACTGGGACTACTTAAATTCTGGGGGGTTACCCAGATCAAATTGGGTCCCAGAGCAGGTAATCTTGACCGTAGACTCCTACAGGAGGAGGCACGGTGGATCTACCGCCTCAACACTATGTCTCCCATGGGTCTTAATGAGGGATTTACTTTTAGTGCCTTCTTATGAGTCTATTTTTCAATTAACTAATTTGTTCATCAGCTAAATAGTGGACATAACACTGCCATTGTGCCCCTTACCATATATCATGTGGTTTTCCCTGCCGCACTTTTCTCAAAATGCTGTATTTTGGTGATTACTCTCCTGACCCCACATAATTAATGTGAGGTCCTTTCACCTTTAATTATGTACATTCTTTATGACAGTACTACACAACTATGGCGACATACACATATTCAAAAATTTGGGGGACAGTTACCCCATAATTAGCGAACGAAGTAGATATCCTTGATATGGACATTAGCTATTTATGACGTTTCAACTAATACTTACCTTGTATTAGTTTATCTCTTTATCTTCTTGGTGTCCAGTTGGAGGGTCAACTTTATTGATTTTTTCTCAGAGGGAAACTTAGTCACCAAATGTTTACATGACGCTTTTGCACTTTTACTGTGGTAACCTGATGGGAAACGCTATCCCCTGCAACTTACTAATGTCCCCCTTTTGCCTAAGTCACATATTGGTACTATTATATATGTGCCATTGGAGACCTTTTGCGTTAATTCTAAGTCCTAGCATAATACTACAGCGCATGCGTTACCTAGTGTTTTCTGTCACTCGGCATGTTAGATACACGCTAAGTCCAGATTTTGCTTCTGTGCGCCTGCGCTTCTATAACCTCGGCTCATCACACTTATATTTTCCTTCAGAGGGCACATATTGCGCTGCTGCGCTTGCGCCTCTGCTGTTAACTTGATGGGAAACTGTCACTCCGCTCTAAGTTATACAATCCTAGATTTGCGCATGCGCCAGGAGTCCATACGAACTTGGCTCATAAAAATACTATGTTCGGATCCTGCTGATCTGCGCTTGCGCTGTAGTTTGCTTGCGATTTGCCAACCTTATCCTGATTTCTATTGGTTGACCCTTTGCCCCCACGCCACTATTATGTCTTCTATGGCGTGATTGGCCGCCTTTCACGACACACCCCCATGACACGTCGATTTGTCTATATCAATAGCTTCTGTTTCGCCGCGTCGCCATTAGCCCCGTGTACCCCTGAGGACGCTACTTTGTAGCGAAACATGTCGGGGGGGCTCCTAATTGTATTTTAGATCCTATCTGTGTCCGGACTTACTATCCACCTAGTCGATACATTATAATCAAATTGTTGAACTCATTCATATATGCCTGTCGGCATCTATCTACTGCCTGCACACACAGGCAAATTACTGTTGTCCGGATCTATGATAGTGGGAATTTTAAAATTATCTGTGTGGTCTGTCTTGCTACAAGTAGCGAATAAAGATTAATTATTTTATATAAAAGAATTATTTGGGTAGTTGGGAAATTTGGCTGTCGCCTGAGGGCGTTCCTCTTCTCCTGTCAATTAATAGTTGCCTGCCAACTACCTGGGGTCTCTTTATTCCTTTTTGTGTACCATTACGTAGCTCTCAGTCTGTTACTTCTCCTCAACTCCTGTCCTCTATAACACCTTGACATGATTGGCAAGTCACCACCCTGCACAAGATCCGCACGCTCATCTCCTGAAATACTCTGTGCTGCTGTGAACTCTGCTCTTACCATTACATGGTGACTTGCCAATCATGAAGGTGTTATTGAGGACAGTAGTGGAGGAGAGGTAACAGACTGAGAGCTACGTAATGGTAAGAGCAGAGTTCACAGCAGCACTGAATCTGCACGCTCCTCTCCTGAAATACTCTGTGCTGCTGTGAACTCTGCTCTTACCATTACGTAGCTAAAATAGACCTTTTAGTTGTGATCGTCATTGTCTACCGTAAATTTAGATATATTACATGTCTATTTTAGGGTAATTGGGTCAGGGCTAGCATTACGAAAATGATTGGCGGGGGGAAAGTTTTCTTGGATGGGTATTTTATGTGTATTTATTATTCTTTTTTTTTTGCACTTTATTTTAGTTTGATTTTTTTATTATTATGGTCTGTCCCTCAAAGGTCAGAAAAGACCATTGTGGGACTTTTTTCTTCTTTTACATGTTGTTCCACCTTAACTGGGGCTGCACAGCAGCCCTATTACAGGGGAAATCAGACCTCTTTTAGTGACTATTGTCACTAATAGGGCTGTGCTAGGTCTAGAAAGACCCAGCAGCAGTCTGCCACTAACGGTACCCACTGCCTCTATTCATATACAGAGCGCTCATTGAGATCAGAGAAGATAGAAGAAGCGAAAGCTGCTTCTATATTCTCCTCAGGGTCCCCAGGATTTACTGACTGCCGGAGACCCGACATTCAACTGCCGAATCGCTCGGGCAGCATGCTAAAACCCACAACGTAAATAGTCTATGGTGCAGGATTTAAGGACCCCGACCGCCAGACGTGTATACACAGCCGGCGGTCGGGAACCGGTTAATAACATTTTGAAAAAAAATTTTTTTTAAATTAAAATTAAATAAAAATGTAAGCAATAAAAAAGTGAACATAATTGGTATTGCCGCGTCGGTAAAAGTCTGAACTAGTAAAATATCACAAAACCGGCTGAACGCCATAGGAAAAATTCACAATTCAAGCTTTTTAGTCACCTTGCTTCCACAAAAAAATGGAATATAAAGTGATCGAAAAGTAATATGTACCCAAAATAGTACAAATAAAAATGACAGATTGCTCCACAAAAAAAACAAGCCGTCACACCGCTCCATCAACTGAAATATAAAAATGTTATGGCTCCAAGTATATGGAGACACAAAACAATTACTTTATAACAGTAGTACATTATGAAAAAAACAATATACATTTTTTATTCACCTGCAGAATGTAGTTAACATGTCGTTTTTAAAGCACAGTGAAAGCCATACATTTTTTTTACCCCACAAAGAATTTTTCTTCTTAGGTTCCCAGTATATTATATTGTACATTAAATGGTATCATTAAAAACAACTGCTCTGTCCTTATATGGCTATGTCAACTGAATAATAAAAAGTTATGGCTCTTGGAAAAGGAAAGAATGAAAATTGTCGGGGGGGAGACAGCTATTGGAGAGTGAAGACGTGGCTTCCTGAGCTTCTCCACCAGCTTCATGCCAATCGGCTAACATCTGGCCTATAACATGGGGAAGACATCCAAAAAGATCAAGGCTAAATCCACTACCCGTGCATCCTCGCCCCAGGGTGATATTGGGACGTATTTTGGAAGGATGACTCCAATGCAGCTGAGGGCTCCACTCCTGACCGAGGCCCAAATCCAAGATGGTTTTCCTCCCTATCCCAGCGCCCCCCCCCCCCCCCCCAGCACTGTCATACAGACCGCAGCTGTCCAGGCAGAACCAACGGTGCTACCTTGCTCCCCACCTCAATCTCCGAGTGCTGGTGGCGATAAGTCCCGGGCGATGCAGCATGCCGCCATCAAAGGTGGCCACCGGGATCGTTCCGTGCCCGATCTTGGGCCTACACAGACTGATGGTGTGCATCGGGCGGCCGCCTCTCCTGAGGAACACCTGGATGCGGCAGCACTGGCCTCACTGCATCACTCAAACGTGGGGACTCCCAAAATGGCCACCGGCACCCAGCATTAGAGATGGAGATGCAGGGAATTGGCACACAAACCTCCCTGCATGAATCCCCCAGCAACCACTCTTTCCAGCCTGGAGTGCCTCTTCCCACCGCTTGTGTGAACGAGGCCGGCGTGGTTGCGATTAGCTCTGGAGTACCAGCATTGGTGGATCTAAGGCCTGCTGATTCTTGTCCACCGGACTCGGTTCACTCCTCCATCCTCAACAGTGCCCTATGTTACGGGGGGTCTCCCCTTCTTGGTCCTCCAGTTCCTCGTGGAGTAGCCCTCCGCATCTACCATCAACCACACCGCCCTTAGTACGCCAAGGTTCTCCCCCGACCCAATGGACTTTACCCTCACCATATGCCTGTAGCCACGGTTTCACGCTCTGCCAGTCCACCCGCTCTGGACCTTTCCCAAAATCCGGATGATATCCCAGCTGCTTTCAGATTAAGTCAACCAGACTCTGCATCCATACCTGTCTGTGAACCACCATTTTCAGATGAGAATAGACTGGCCACTCTTTCTGATATACACCTAATGGTTCAAATGCTACCCACTAGGGCTGATATGACTTCATTTGCCAGACAGATTGTGGAAGAATGTAAGCTGGAGTTTACCCAGTTCCGAGCTGAACTTTCCTCACTCTCTACGAGCGACTGCGTAACTGACACTGCAAACCTTACATCTATGCAATCCTCTATACAGTAACATTCTGCTCAACTTTTCACTCTTCAACAACACCTTGATGATATTGAGAATCGTAATAGGCGGAACAACCTACCTATTAGGGGTCTGCCCAAATCAATTCCCACGTCTGATCCTTTCTCTACACTGTCCACCATCTTCAATAATTTATTGGGCTGCCCACCGAACACCCATATAGAAATTGACCGGGCTCATTGAGCCCTACATCCACCTAGTCTTGATGAATATCGGCCGAGGGACGTCATATGCCGAATTATTTCTATGCCATAAAGGACAATATTCTGCAAAAAAATAGACAACAACCCACCATATTTCACCAAGGTACGCAAATACGTATCTTACTGGATCTGTCTAGGCACACTCTGGCACAAAGATCAGCTGTCAAACCTCTCTTGGAGGTACTAAGGAACCGAGGCATCACCTACAGATGGGGCTTCCTATTTGCCCTAATTGTCAGACAAGATGGTCAAACATATACACTACGGTCTCTTAATGATTTACCTGATTTCTTGCAGGACTTAACCCTTCCTCACATCTCAATACAGGAATGGCCCTTGTTGCTGTCTTCTGCAGGTGGAGGATCTCAAACAAGTCACCCTTCCTACTTACCCCCGAATGCTACTGGGGGCCACCCCAAACGAGGCCCTGGAAGAAGGTCTAGACCAGGGGTAGGCAACCTATGGCACCGGTGCCACAATTGGCACTTGGGGCATGGTTTGCTGGCACATTTTCCTCTCCTAGTGTCCAGAGTCGTTAAGTGCTTAGCGGCACTGCACACGGAGAGAAAGCGGCCCTTCATAAGGCGCTTGGCGGCACTGATCACCAGGAGAGAGAGAGCAGTGCTTCATTGTGTTTTTCGCTGCTGAACACTTGGCAAGCACACCACAATGCAGCACACCTCTCTCTCCTGGTGTTCAGCATCGCCAAGTGCATAATGAAGCGCTGCTCTCTCCTAGTGATCAGCACTGCAAGTACGGAGTTCAGTAACCGCTTTGTAGAAGAAAAGGTTAGGAAAAGTTGTCAGCTCTCTCTCCTATGTGCACCCCCTCAGGCTGGTGCTCAGTAGCCACGGTCCCTCCTGTGTGCAGTTTCACCTAGCTGGTGTTAAGTAGCCGTGGTCTCTCCTGTGTGTAGTTCCATCTAGCTGGTGTTCAGTAGCCGCGGTCTCTCCTGTGTGCAGTTCCCTCTAGCTGGTGTTCAGTAGCCTCGGTTTCTTCTTTGTGTGACCCCCCCAGCCGGTGTTCAGTAGCCTCGTATTCACCACAGATGGATCATCTTTCCAAAGAAAGTCATGGACAAGGGTTACACTAAAATATACGTTTCTTAACGGATTCATTTTTTTCTGTCACATACGTGGTAACAGTGTGTCTTATATGACTTTTATATTTGCATGGCACACTGAGTACTTCATCATTTTATTATTTTTTTCAGCACAACATATAAAAAAGATTGCCTACCCCTGGTCTAGATGCAGGCAGGAACAAGACCCTCCACCTCTCTTACAGACTGCCTGTTCTGCATAATGGAGAACAGTGCACTGTGGCCTGCACATATATTCCAGGATCTACATTGCAAGATATAATTGACTTATCAGCACTTGAGAATTCATCCTCTGGCCTTGATTTTCCTGAATACTTAGCCTAATTTTCTGTTCTTATTAATGTACCTAACGTGTTCTAAAATGTCTTCCTCCCTCGTCTCAGTTTCATTTATAATGTTAGCTGTTTATACTTATGTTAGCATATTCTAGGGAGCTCGGATAGCTTCTATGCATATCTGTCACATTCTCCTTGTAGGTACAGGACCTATCCGGAGCGCCGCAGGTGCCTCTTGGTCCTTTGCATATTTGTGCTTAGTCTGCGCGGCAGTTTCTCTCTTACTTATTTTTCTCTGATGCTGTGATTTATATTCCTAGATTGTTCCCCTCCGCTCTTCCCTTTATTGTGACCATGGACTCCTGCTTTTGCTACCTCGTCCGGAAAACTTCAGCGAGCAGTTCTGTCTACATCCATGACTGACATCGCTATAGCCTCCTTCAATGCGAAGGTGCTGAATACTCCGGAAAAGCGCGTGCAAATTCTGCACCACCTTCACAAACGTAAGGTACACATTGCCTGTTTTCAGGAAACACACTTCAAGGAAGGTCATTCCCCTACTATTTTTTTTTTTTTTTTTTGCAATTATTTTTATTATAATTTTCAAATAAACAACAAATGTTACATAAAGTGCTTCATATACAAGTATATATCAATGCTTCAAAATAGTCCATCTTGCACGCAAAACTTTTAACAGAGAACCAGAAACAAGGGGAGGTACAGGGGGGAAGGTTAGGAGGGAAGGGAAATTGCTGATATCTGTGTTATCTCCATCTCCACTTTATGATATATTATCCAGGGATTCCAAAAGGCGATATAAGAAGCATATCTCTGTTGTCTTAGATAAAAAATGCGTTCATATACACAATGCGTTGACACCCTAGCTATTACCTCCTCTTGTGTGGGTGGTATTGGAGACTTCCAGGCTTTAGCTATCAATAACTTCGCTGTGAGCAAAACATGGCACACTAAGGGTCGGTAAATCGGCGGGAACTTTTCTATCTCCAAGGATAATAATGCTACCCCTGGCTCCTGGACAACAGGAATCTTCAAGACCTCTGATAGTAGTTGAAAAATGTTGGCCCAAAAGGTCCTCAGGTGGGGACATCCCCAAAATATATGATATAGCGAGCCCTCTTGACCACAGTTACGCCAACATAGGTTAGAGGTTTGAGGATATATCCTCGCCAGTTTGGTCGGAGTATAGTACCATCGCAACAGAACCTTATGGAAAACTTCCAAAAGGTTCATGCAAACTGAGGACTTCAAAGTCCATTTAATCGCTGTTTCCCATTGTGCCATGGAGAAAGATTTCCCCATGTCCCTTTCCCAGTTCAGAAAGTGTGCTCGCCTAGAAGTCTCCACATCCCCATTCATTGCATCATATATTCTAGCCGTAAGGTTGCTACCCCCCCAGCCAGATCCAGACAGAAGTGCCACCGCTGATTTGGATGCTTGGAGTCCGGTCAGAGGCGAGGACGTCAGATAAGATTTAATCTGAGTATATTTATAAATATCTCTCTCCGAGATCTCAAACTGTCTCTGAATGTTGTTAAAGGACTTCATCTCTTTCCCCAAAAATAGATCAGAAACGTACTGGATACCGTTCACCGGCCAGTGTTTGATTCCTAGGTTGGGGATTAATGTTTCAAGTACTCCCAACGGTATCTGAGTCGTGCCTCTCCCCGGAATCCCCGCGGGTTGCGCCATGAAATAAAGCCAACATTGTATTGCAACTTTAATTGTAGGGATGTTGGGAAGGAGAAGGTCAGGCCTCAAGGCATAGGCCATCAGTACTGTAGACAACGGCAGCCCCCCTATCAATTGTTGTTCGATCGCTGGCCAGCTAACTCCAGAAGAGCAAGTAAACCATTTTTCAGATTGTTTTACTACAAATGTTCTATGATAAGCTAAGAGATTAGGTACTCCCAGCCCCCCTCTATGCTTCCGTTTCAACAGGAGGGACGTTGCTATTCTAGGCCTCCTTCCTCCCCATAAAAAGTTTTGAAGCTGCTTCTGGAACCTAGAGAACCATATTTGAGGTATAGGGATTGGTAGGGTGCGTAAGTAGTATAATATTTTGGGTAGTATGAACATCTTATAGCACACATTGCGTCCTAACCATGAAGGCTCGTGCAAAGCAATTTGATCCAATTCCCTCTGTAAGGACATTAGAAGAGGATCAAAATTTATTTTGGGAAGTTGCGACAAGGGGTAGCTGATTTGAATTCCCAGATAAGGAATTGAAGAGTTTTCCCATTGATATGGGAACTCTGTTATTATAGATTGTTTCAGGGACGGAGAGATGAAAATCCCAAGAATTTGAGATTTAGATGCATTCACTTTATAGTAGGATACTAATCCAAATTTAGAGATGACTTGAGAAATTTCCCTTAGGGAGGATAAAGGGTCAGTGATGGTCAAAATTATATCATCTGCGAATAGTCCAATTTTATGTTGTCGAAACCCTACTGGGATACCCCGAATCAGCAAGTTAGATCTTATAGATTCTGCTAATGGTTCCATAACTAGCGTAAACAATAAGGGGGACAGCGGGCACCCCTGCCTGGTACCATTAGTAATGTTAAAGGGGGTAGATAAGTAACCATTAGAGAGAACTTTAGCTGTAGGTAGAGTATATAGTGCCTGGATAGCCTTAAATATGTTCCCCTCGAATCCAAATTTCGTCAACGTCGAAAATGCGAACCCCCAGTGTATTCTATCAAACGCCTTCTCTGCATCCAGGGTGAGGAGGAGAGAAGGCGCTCGAGACAGACTTATTTTAGTTATAAGATCCACTACCCTTCTAGTTCCATCCGGAGCCTGCCTCCCCTTCGTGAATCCCACCTGATCCGAATGTACTAATGTGGGTAAAATGTCAATCAAGCGGGTGGCTATAAGTTTAGCGTATAATTTAGTATCACAATTAAGGAGGGAAATGGGTCTGAAGTTGGCCGGGATTGTAGGGGATTTCCCAGGTTTAGGGATAGTCACTATCGTGGCTTCCAGCATCTCTCGGGGCATATTACCTTCTGACATTGCCTTATTAAAGACTGCGGTTAGATGGGGGGCGAGAATGGTATTAAAGGTTCTGTAGTATTCGTTGGAGAACCCATCCGGACCAGGGGATTTGTTGGATTTAGATAAATTGATAATTTTGGACACCTCTAAAAGTGATACCGGAGCGTTTAAACTGGATAGTTGATCCGGAGATACGGAAGGCAACTGAACCGACTCTAAAAAGGTTTGGATTTCTTTATCCAAAGGTTGTGGAGTTTGGGGATCAGACTTCAAGTTGTATAGTTTAGAATAATAGGAGCTAAATTGATCTGCTATAGTTTGTGGGTTAGAGATCCTAGACCCATCTGCTGGATCGACTAAGTGAGTGATTTTAGTTTTTTGCTGACGTTGTTTAATTTTATTCGCCATCAGTTTACTGGACTTATTATAAGAAGTATAATAGTTTAATCTTAAGGCAGCAATCTTTTTATCAAATTCGTCTATAAGGAGGGCCTGCAGCTTCCTTCTAAGGGTCATGAGTTTGTTATGCAATGACGAAGATGGATTTAGTTGGAGTTCCTGTTCCGCAGAGCGTATATCAGACAGTAAAGAAGTCAGAGCAGCCGTTTTCATTTTTTTATATTGTGCCCCTTGCTGTATCAAGAACCCCCTCATAACCGCCTTATGTGCATTCCATAGAGTGAATGGGTTTAGGTCCGGAGAACCATTCAAAAGAAAATATTCTTGTAATTGAGAGTAGATTTTTTCCTTATATTTGGGAAGACTAATAAGAAAATTGTTGATCCGCCATGAGGATCTTGGTAAGGGGGCAGGCCCTAAAGAGAGAAGGAGATATGAGGGGGCGTGATCCGACCAAGTTATCTGTCCTATCTCAGAAGCTTTAATCCCTGCTATAGAATTCCTATCCACCAAGAAAAGATCTATTCTAGAAAATGATCGGTGTCTTGTGGAATAAAAAGTATATTCTCTAGAAGAAGAATTCATACATCTAAACGTGTCATATAAATCTTCCTTAAGTAACCATGGGGTCAGAGTCGGGGGAGATCTTCTCCCCTGTTTAGTAGAGTCCCATTTAGCGTCCGGGATTATATTGAAGTCCCCACAGACTATAAGTTTCCCTTGCATAATTTTGCGAATTTTGCGCATAGTCTTGTTGAGGAAACGTACTTGTGACGTATTGGGAGCATAAATATTAGCAATAGTGATGGGACAGTTGTTAAGCAGACCTACCAGTATCAAAAATCTCCCCCGCTCATCATTAATGGAAGACTGCAATTGAAAGGAAACCGTGTCCTTAAAGCCTATCATCACTCCCGCCCTTTTCTTATCAGCATTAGAGAGGTAAATTAGTGGAAATTTTGGATGAGTAAATTTGGGACAATGGTCTTTGGCAAAATGTGTCTCTTGTAGACAGATTATATCAGAGTTGGAAGCCAAAGCATCC
This sequence comes from Rhinoderma darwinii, assembly GCF_050947455.1. Taxonomy (NCBI): domain Eukaryota; kingdom Metazoa; phylum Chordata; class Amphibia; order Anura; family Rhinodermatidae; genus Rhinoderma; species Rhinoderma darwinii. The sequence goes on from NC_134688.1 coordinate 419,097,101, forward strand.
TTCCACACCGAAGCTCTCTTGAAGGGTGAATTTAGCCCTCTGGTGTTCAGAGATACAAATTTAACCGCCATAAATAATACATGTAAAATGCTTCATATGAATTAAACCCCATAATCGAGCTAGGGTAGGATCATAACATAACATGCCTGGTATATATGACAATAATCGTATAACAGCAATTTTAAGGAAGGAGGACAGGGAAGGAAGGTAAAAACTTGGAAACTGTAGCAAGAATAACATCACGTAGTGAGAAAGTAACTCCGCCAGATATCCGGCTGAGAGTCACCGAAGACAAGTGGGGAAAAAGTCTACTTGGACACCATCTCGACCTCCATGTAGCAACCCATACCCCGGGACGTTTAAGGACGAGATTTCCCAATCCACTCCGGTGAGAGTCTCGAGGGGGACCTTCTAGTAGGAACTGTATTGGGCAGAATAGGCGTCAGTCCCCATTTATGAAGCAGGGCCGATCCTTCCTCTACATCCGCCATGGTATGCAGGACTCCATTCCTATACACCAGTAATTTGGTAGGGAATCCCCATCTGTATCCCACGTCGTTCTTCCTTAGCGCCAGTGTAAGAGGCAGAAATTTCCTCCTAGTTTGCAGGGTCGCTTGGGAAAGATCCGCATAGATGTGTATCTTTTCATAAGGTACAGGTAGAGCCGGTAATCTTCGTGCCGCAGACATGAGGGAATCCTTGGTATTATAAAAATGAATCCTTGCTATCACATCTCGTGGCAAATCAGCAGAAATAGATTTAGGTTTAGGGAGCCTATGGGCTCTATCTATGATAAGATCCGCAGGTTTGGAATTAGGCAATACATCCTTAATAAGTTGCTGTAAGTAAGCGGTGAGGTTGGAAGGTTGGACGGACTCTGGAATTCCTCTAAATTTGACGTTATTCCGTCTATTGCGATCCTCCAAATCAGCCAACTTGTATTTTAAAGCTTGCATTTCTTCCTCCAAAGACACATGAGCATCCACTATATCGTTATGTGCATTAGTGAGTTCACTCATTTTTGTCTCCACGTGGTCTACTCGGTCTCCTAAGTCGTCAATAGCATTGGAGAGTTTAGTGGTGAATCCTAATAAATCGTTGTGAAAGGAGCCTCGGAGGGCTAGTACCATATTTTTTATAAAGGCTTCTGAAGCCACTTGATCCGATGAGGGTATATCTTCAATGGCCACAGGCTGTGTAAATATATCTTCCACCCCAGGAGCTTGTGCACTTGTAAGTCCTGCAGGACTGGGGGGAGGAGACTCCTCTGATACACGAGGTGAGGACGCCATCTTAGATATGGGGCTACTTGATAGTGCAGCAAAGCGTCCTTTCCCCATGGTTGCCTCTTTAGGCGATTCTGCTTCCCCTTCCCCCCAGGGCACAGACTCACCCTCGGCTGTCGTCTTAGAGGGGTTGACGTCCCGATCTTCTTCAGGCAAGGTAGGAGAGGCTGGCGGGACGTTGGTCTCGGAGGTTGTCTCGCCGCCATGCTTGCTTTCCCTGGCGGGGAAGAAGTCTGTAAGACGTTTAGGTCCCGTTTTCGAGGACTTCGTCCGGGTCATCATGCTGCCGCGGTTTCCAGAGGTGAGAGGGTTGTCAAACCGGAGGTATGTATCGTCGCTAATGTCGTAGCTGAGAGGTCTCGGAGCGGAGCTCAGGGAGATGCGACCGCTCTGTTCGGCATCCAAGACACGCCCCCCATTCCCCTACTATTAACCCCTTCCCTCTTTAGCCACTTTTGACCTTCCTGACAGAGCCTCATTTTTCAAATCTGACATGTGTCACTTTATGTGGTAATAACTCCGGAATGCTTTCACCTATCCAAGCGATTCTGAGATTGTTTTCTCGTGACACATTGGACTTTATGTTACTGGCAAAATTTGCTCGATATGTTCAGTATTTAATTGTGAAAAACACCAAAAATTAGCGAAAAATTGCAAAAATTAGCATTTTTCTCAATTTAAATGTATCTGCTTGTAAGACAGGCAGTTATACCACACAAAAATGTTGCTAATTAACATCACCCATATGTCTACTTTAGATTGGCATCGTTTTTTGAACATCCTTTTATTTTTCTATGACCTCACAGGGCTTAGAACTTTAGCAGCAATTTCTCACATTTTCAAGAAAATTTCAAAAGGCTATTTTTACAGGGGCCAGTTCAGTTGTGAAGTGGTTTTGAGGGCCTTATATATTAGAAACCCCAAAAAAGTCACCCCATTTTAAAAACTTCACCCCTCAAAGTATTCAAAACAGCATTTAGAAAATGTCTTAACCCTTTACACATTTCACAGGAATTAAAGCAAAGTAGAGGTGAAATTTACAAATTTCATATTTTTCTGCAGAAATACATTTTTAATACAATTTTTTTTATAAAACAGAAGGTTTTACAAGAGAAATGCAACTCAATATTTGTTGCCCAGTTTCTGCAGTTTTAGGAAATATCCCACATGTGGCCGTAGCGTGCTACTGGACTGAAGCACCGGCCTCAGAAGCAAAGGAGCACCTAGTGGATTTTGGGGCCTTATTTTTGTTAGAATATATTTTAGGCACCATGTCAGGTTTGAAGGGCTCTTGCGGTGCCAAAACAGTCAAAATCAACCAAAAGTGACCCCATCTGGGAAACTAGACACCTCAAGGAAATTATCTAGGCGTGTAGTGAGCATTTTGACCGCACAGGTTTTTTACAGAAATTATTGGAAGTAGGCCGTGAAAATTAAAATCAACATTTCTTCAAAGAAAATGTAGGTTTAGCGATTTTTTTTCTCATTTCCACAAGGACTAAAGGAGAAAAAGCACTGCAACATTTGTAAAGCAATTTCTCCCGAGTAAAACAATACCTCACATGTGGTAATAAACGGTTGTTTGGAGACACGGCGTGGCTGAGAAGGGAAAGAGCGCTATTTGGCTTTTGGAGTTCACATTTAGCAGGAATGGTTTGCGGAGGCCATGTCACATTTACAAAGCCCCTGAGGTGACAAAACAGTGGAAACCCCAAACAAGTGACCCCATTTTGGAAACTATACCCCTTGAGGAAATTATCTAGGGGTATAGTGAGCATTTTGACCCCACAGGTTTTTTGCAATAATTTTTGCAAGTAGGCTGTGAAAATGAAAATCTACATTTTTTCAAATAAAATGTAGGTTTAGCTAATTTTTTTTCATTTCCACAAGGACTAAAGGAGAAAAAGCACCATAAAATTTGTAAAGAAATTTCTCCCGAGTAAAACAATACCCCACATGTGGTAATAAACGGCTGTTTGGACACACGGCGAGGCTGAGAAGGGAAAGAGCGCCATTTGGCTTTTGGAACTCAAATTTAGCAGGAATGGTTTGCGGAGGCCACGTCACATTTACAAAGCCCCTGAGGGGATAAAACAGTGGAAACCCCCCACAAGTGACCCCATTTTGGAAACTACACCCATTGAGGAAATTATCTAGGGGTATAGTGAGCGATTTGACACCACAGTTTTTTTGCAGAAATTATTGGAAGTAGGCCCTGAAAATAATAATCTACATTTTTTCAAAGAAAATGTAGGTTTAGCTAATTTTTTCTCATTTCCAGAAGGACTAAAGGAGAAAAAGCACCGTAAAATTTGTAAAGCAATTTCTCCCGAGTAAAACAATACCCCACATCTGGTAATAAACGGCTGTTTAGACACACGGCAGGGCTTAGAAGGGAAAGAGCACTATTTGGCTATTTGAGATCACATTTAGCAGGAATGATTTGCGGAGGCCAGGTCACATTTGCAAAGCCCCTGAGGGGACAAAACAATGAAAACGCCCAAAAAGGGACTCCATTTAGGAAACTACACCTCTTGAGGAATGCATCTAGGGGTGTAGTGAGCATTTTGACCCCACAGATGTTTCATAGAATTTATTAGAATTAGGCAGTGAAAATAAAAACAGTCCTTTTTCTTCAATAAGACGTAGCTTTAGCGCAAATTTTTTCATTTTCTCAACAAATAAAGGAAAAAAAGAACCCAACATTTGTAAAGCAATTTCTCCCGAGTACGGCAATACCCCATATGTGGTCATAAACTGCTGTTTGGGCAAATCGCAGGGCTCAGATGGGAAGGACCGCCATTTGGAGTGCAGATGTTGCTGGATTGGTTTCTGGGCACCTGTGGGCCCAAAACAGTGGAAACCCCCCAGAAGTGACCCCATTTTGGAAACTACACCCCTCAATGCATTTACCAAGGGGTGTAGTAAGCATTTTAACCCTGCAGGTGTTTTGTAGAAATTAGTGTGCGCTCAATGTTGCAGAGTAAAAATGGGATTTTTTTCCCTAGATATGCCATTCAGTGGCAAATATGTCATGCCCAGCTTATGATGCTGGAGACACACACCCCAAAAATTGTTAAAAGGGTTCTCCCGGGTATGACGATGCCATATATGTTGAAGGAAACTGCTGTTTGGGGACGCTGCAGGGTTCAGGGCCGAAGGAGCACCATTTGGCTTTTGGAGAGCGGATTTTGCTTGGTACTATATTTGTTTGAGTATTGCTGGCGTTTTATAATGTGGGGGTACATGTAAGCGGGGCGGAGTATATAAGGGGCATAGTCAGGTGGTATAAAAAAATAAAAATAATCCATAGATGTGTGTTACGCTGTGAAGCAATCCTTTCTGCACAGGCCGGTGTCGCACTGATAAATGGTGTCATTTCTTATCCCCCTTTTGGTCCACACTCCGCGCCTTTGTAGTTTGGGGAATTTTGCTGGGAAAGTATTATCCTGGTATAATACGGGCACCCTCGCTTCCAGCGGATATGTTTGGGCTCTCCCCTTCCTGGTTCCCTAATTTTAGGTCCTTGATAAATCGCCTCTTGAAACTGAAGAAATGTTCCCCTCGGGCACAACTGCATATTTTTTTATTTCCTGACTTATTGGAGCCATAACTAATTTTATTTTTCATAGACGTAGCGGTATGAGGGCTGGTTTGTTGCGGGACGAGCTGTAGTTATTATTGGTACCATTTTGGGGTACATGCGACTTTTTGATCACCTTTTATCCTATTTTTTGGGATGCCAGGTAAACAAAAAAACGCAATTCTGGCACAGCTTTTTTTGTTTTTTTAATACAGCGTTCACCACGCATTATAAACTACATGTTAACTTTATTCTGCGGGTCAGTACGATTCCGGCGATACCTAATTTATAGCACTTTTTTATGTTTTACAACTTTTTGCACAATAAAATTACTTTTGTAAAAAGAATGTATTTTTTCTGTCGCCAAGTTGTGAGAACCATAACTTTTTAATTTTTTTGTCGACGGACGTGTATGAGGGCTTGTTTTTTGCGGGACGAGCTATAGTTTTTATAGGTACCATTTTTGGATACGTGCGACTTTTTGATCACTTTTTATTGTAATATTTGTAGGGCAAAGTGACCAAAAAACAGAAACTCTGGTAACGTTTTTTACGGGTTTTTTTTACGCTGTTCACCGCTTGCAATAAATAATATAATATTTTGATACCTCCGGTCGTTACGGTCGTGGCGATACCAAATACATATGGTTTATTATTATTTTTCAGTAATAAAGGACTTGATAAGAGTAAAAGGGGGATTGTGTTTTATTTGATTACCTGAAACTTTTATTGTTTTCAAACTTTTATTTTTTGCACTTTTTTTTACACTTTTTTATACTTTTTTTACACTTTTTCTCAAGTCCCACTAGGGGACTTGAAGGTCCAATGGTCAGATTTTTTTTTTTCTAATACATTGCACTACCTATGTAGTGCAATGTATTAGATCTGTCAGTCATTCACTGACAGCAAGCCGTTTAGGCTTCGCCTCCCGGCGGGGCCTAAATCGGCTTCCGTAATGGCAGAGCAGGAGACCATTGTGTCTCCTGTTGCCATAACAGCAGTCGCCAGTCCCGATTGCCTGTCAGGGCTGGCGATCTGCTAGTAACCACTACGATGCAGCAATCGCTTTCGATTGCTGCATCGAAGGGGTTAATGGCAGGGATCGGAGCTAGCTCCGGTTCCTGCCGTTACAGGTGGATGTCAGCTGTACAGTACAGCTGACTTCCACCGCTGATGACGCCGGATCAGCTCCTGACCCGGCGCCATCTTGCCGGCAGCTACGGAAGCCGATCAGGCTCCGCCGCCGGGCGGATCTTGACCGGCTTCGGTGCTAGGCAGACCGGGAGGCCAGTATTAGGCCTCTGGTTGCCATTGCAGCCACCGGAACCCCGGCAATTTAATTGCTGGGGCTCCGATGAGCTGCAAACACCTTAAGTGCAGCGATCGCGTTTGAGCGCTGCACTTAAGGGGTTAATGGCGGGGATCGAAGATAATTTCGGTCCCCGCCGTTACAGTCGGATGTCAGCTGTAAGATACAGCTGAGATCCGACGATGATGGCACCGACTCAGCTTCTGAGCCGGTGCCAAACGTTTGACGTATATGTACGGCATTTTGCGGGAAGTCAATGCTTTCCATGACGTACATGTACGTCAAATGTCGGGAAGGGGTTAAACATAAATTTTAACTAACAATCCACATTCCAGATCTTGTGGAGTTGCCATAGCTCTTCATAAATCCCTCACTCACCATGTCGCAAATTTTGTAGAGACTCTGAAGCAAGGTATATCATTCTAGTTCTAAACATTTGTGGATGTGTGTTCACTGTGATCAATGCATATGCTCCCAACCAGGGCCAAGTCCCTTTCCTTATTAATCTCATAGACACTGCCCTTCCAGTTGTGCGGGGGACTGTGGTGTTAATCTTACTTTGGATCCGACAGTGGATAACTCTACTGGTCGCTCCAGTATTGCATACAGTGCTATCAAAAGGGTGAAACGCGCTCTTTTACAGCTTTAGCTCTGTGATACTTGGCACCTTCAACATCTCTCAGACAAAGATTATAGCTTTTATTGTCATCCGCATAACACCTACAGTCACCTGGACTACATCCTTCTTCAACATTATGCACTTCCCTGGGTTGCTTCCACGTCCATTGGCAATATTTTATGGTCCGATCATGCCCATGTATATTGTACTCTGCACCTTCCTTTCCTCACTAAAGGCCCCTGGTCCTGGAAACTAAATGAGTCCCTACTCCTGGATCGGGTTTGCAATGCTGAATTAATACAAACAATTGAACATTTCACCTCTGACCATGCCCATGATACTACCTCTCCTGTGATGAAGTGGGAGGCCCTTAAATGTGTACTCAGAGAAGTCCTCATAAAACATGGAGCTCGTGTTAAAAGAGATAGGGCTCATTTCTTTAAAACTGCTCTTCAAAAACTAAGATCCCTTGAACGGGTTCACAAACGTGCGCTTTCTATTCCGCTATTGCGAGAGTTACAGAGTGCCCGGCAAGAAGCCCGACGTCTATTGGACTCGGCCCAAAAGTGCCAAAAGTGTACTTTACAAGTCAGTTGTGGCAAATTCTATGAATTTGGCAACAAAAGCAGACGCATGCTAGCCAGAGCCCTAAAGAATCAGATGGCCCACTCTCATATACCGAACATTAAATCTTCGTCTGGCCATATTGTTCATTCAACTCCCGAAATGGCAGACTGCTTTCATAAATTTTATTGTGACCTCTATAACCTTCATCCCCCTACCTATTCACCCTCCGCAAGCCAGGACCCTTTCCCCCACTTTTCCAGGGAGATATCTGAGGAGATGGACATAGATTTCACTTCTCCAGAGATCCTTGCAGTCATAAAGGATCTCCAGGGGGGAAAGAGTTCTGGACCGGACGGCTACACTGCCAAATTTTATAAAACATTGGTTAACTGCCTGGTGCCCCTTCTACTCCAAACCTTCAATTCCATCTCACCTGAAGTCCTATGTCGTTGGCCCATGTCGTTGTCCTCTCCAAACCGGGTTAAGATCCTCAACTTTGTCCCAGTTACCGTTCCATCTCATTACTCAACGTGGACCTGAAAATCTACGCCAAATTACCAGCTAACAGATTGAATAAGCATTCTGTCCCTAGATGTCAAAAAGGTGTTTGGCAGAATATCATGGCCCGCCCTTAATCAAACTCTTCAACATATAGGACTAGGCCCTTCATATAGTAAAATAATGGCCCTCTACCAATCTTCCTCCGCCCCAAATAAATATTAATGGCTCGATTTCTGCCCCCTTCGCTATTCACAATGGCACCAGGCAGGGCTGCTCCTTGTGCCTATTGTTATATGTTCTCGTTATGAAACTTCTTATGGCCTCCATTCAGAACAGCCCGGATATTAGGGTATTCTCATGGGCGGAGTGGAATATAAGTGCTCTGCTTTTGCCAATGACTTACTGGTTTATCTCATGAACATGCTGTGGAGCCACAGGCGGCTCCATGTCTCACATTTGGTGGAGCTTTTGGGATGCTGTACTCAAAAGCATATCAGAAGTCACTGAGGTGCTGGTCCCCAATTCTCCCCAATGTTCCCTATGCCATTACTCATATATAAACGCCACCTAACTAGACACTTCCTCCAGGCTGCCAAGTCAGTCATCCCACGTAAATGGAAAACAGTGGATCCTCCAACGCTGGACGAGTGGTTCCAGGAGGTTGCCATGATACAGAGGATGGAAAACCTGATGTCATAATCCCCAGCTGCCTCTACAAGATACACGTCTACATGGCCCCATTGGACTACGTTTCTCTCTTCTCCCACATATCTCACTGTAGTGACTTGAGACCCAACCCTCCCTTACTATAAATCTACATTAGAATAGGGAGACATTGCTCGCTACTTTGGGTGGTCTTGCCCATGTCAACCATGCCTCTGCCATGCGTATAACTCATCTCACCTCTCTTTACTCATAATATTCTGGAGCTGGAGTCCAGGTTCACCACGACCTTTGCCCTACCATATCCCTCTCCCGCCCTTGTTTGTCCTCCTCCTGTTTTTTCCTTCTCCCCCTTGTCTAATTGAGAGAAGCTTCGCTCCCTGTAACTGTGTTCGTAAGTTGCCGTTGCACTTTTTGCTGTGTAGGAGTTTAAGTTGTTATGTTTCTATTTCATTTTTATGCAATGCTCCTGCTCATTATGCTTCTGCATGCTGCTGATATATACCATCGATTGTCATAGGATGTGATTCTCACTTCCTTGTTGGGGCTTTACCACTATTTGTTATTTTCTTTTTCTTTCTTGTGGAGGTATTTCTTCCAACTGTCTTTTATACTTGTTTGTTTTAAAACCAATAAAAAAATAATCCAGGAATTATTGGATTCAATGTTGAAGGGGTTTTCCCATGAGAGACATTTATGACATAGCCACAGGCTTGAAAAAGACCCACACTAGGTTCTAAACGTCGCTGTGATGGTGAAATAAACTTTTATTGATACCTTCAATACATGTGAGCTGCAGTTTTCCTTTTCTTTATGTCTGTTTGGAGTTGATAGTCTACGACTCTCATACTGCGTGCACCGGATGCATGAAGCATTGGTAGAATTACCCTCCATCAATATTGGGACTGTGATGTGCTGCTGCTCTCTTTCTTCTACACTACCGTTCAAAAGTTTAGGGTCACTTCGAAATTTCCTTATTTTTGAAAGAAAAGCACAGTTTTTTTCAATGAGGATAACATTAAATTAATCAGAAATACACTCTATACATTGTTAATGTGCTAAATGACTATTCTAGCTGCAAACGTCTGGTTTTTAATAAAATATCTACATAGGTGTATAGAGGCCCATTTCCAGCAACCATCACTCCAGTGTTCTAATGGTACATTGTGTTTGCTAACTGTGTTAGAAGGCTAATGGATGATTAGAAAACACTTGAAAACCCTTGTGCAATTATGTTAGCACCGCTGTAAACAGTTTTGCTGTTTAGAGGAGCTATAAAACTGACCTTCCTTTGAGCTAGTTGAGAATTTGTAGCATTACATTTGTGGATTCGATTAAACTTTCCAAATGGCTAGAAAAAGAGAGCTTTCATGTGAAACTCGACAGTCTATTCTTGTTCTTAGAAATGAAGGCTATTCCATGCGAGAAATTGCCAAGAAACTGATGATTTCCTACAACGGTGTGTACTACTCCCTTCAGAGGACAGCACAAACAGGCTCTAACCAGAGTAGAAAGAGAAGTGGGAGGCCCCGCTGCACAACTGAGCAACAAGACAAGTACATTAGAGTCTCTAGTTTGAGAAATAGACGCCTCACAGGTCCTCAACTGGCAGCTTCATTAACCCCTTAGTGACCACTAATACACCTTTTTACGTCGGTCACTAATGGGCTTTAGGCTAGGCTGACGCCTTTTCACGTCAGCCTAGTCTAAGTCCTGCACGGGTCTCCCGTGCAGGCTGGAGCCGGGGCTCTGCTGTCTGATGACAGCTGAGCTCCTGCTCCAACGCCCGCGATCGAAGTTTGCTTCGATCGCGGCCGTTTAACCCGTTAAATGCCGCCGTCAATAGCGACCGCGGCATTTAACTTTGTTTACAGAGGGAGTGCGCTCCCTCTGTCACCCATCGGCGGCCCGCGAATGAAATCGCGGGTCCCCGAGGCGGTGTCATGGCAGCCGGGGGCTTGATATAAGCCCCCAGGTCTGCCCTGGACATATTCCTGTTAGGACGCGCCGGAGGCACGTCCTAACAGATTGCCTGTCAGATTTACACTGACAGGCAATAATGCTCTGGTATACGAAGTATACCAGAGCATTATAGCAGCGATCGGAATATCGCACAGTAAAATCCCCTAGTGGGACTAATAAAATAAGTCATCAATGTGAAATAAAGATTAATAATAAAAAGTACAGTAAAAAAATAAATAAAACCATTTTTTTCCATAAAAAGTGGTTTTATTTAGTAAAAGTGTAAAAAAAAAAAAAAAGTACACATATGTGGTATCGCCGCGACCGTAATGACTCCATTAATAAAGTTAATATGTAATTTAAACCGCAAAGTGAACACCGTAAAAAAAAAACGCAAAAAACCATGGCGAAATTGCATTTTTTTTCCATTGCCCCACAAAAAAGTCATAATAAAAATGAATCAATAAGTCCCATGCACCCCAAAACAGTACCATTCAAAACTACGTCTTGTCCCGCAGAAAACAAGCCCAAAAAATCACTACATTGATGGAAAAATAAAAAAATTACGGCTCTTGGAAAGCGACGATGCAAAAACAAATAATTTTAGTTCAAAAGTGTTTTTATTGTGCAAAAGTCGTAAAACATAAAAAAACCTCTACATATGTGGTATCGCCGTAATCGTACCGACCCATAGAATAAAGGTAACATGTTATTTACGTCGCATAGTGAACGGCGCCAATTTAAAAACGCATAGAACAATGGCGGAATTTCTGTTTTTTTTTATAATCCCCCCCCCAAAAGGGTTAATAAAAGTTAATATAAAAATTATATGTACCCAAAAATGGTGCTATTAAAAAGCTCAACTAATCCCGCAAAAAACAAGTCCTCATACAGCTATGTAGACGAAAAAATAAAAACGTTATAGCTCTTTGAATGCGACTATAGAAAAACGAATAAAATAGCTTGGTCATTAGGGCCTAAAATGGGCTGGTCACTAAGGGGTTAAATAGTACCCGCAAAACGCCAGTGTCAACGTCTACAGTGAAGAGGCGACTCCGGGATGCTGGCCTTCAGGGCAGAGTGGCAAAGAAAAAGCCATATCTGAGACTGGCTAATAAAAGGAAAAGATTAATATGGGCAAAAGCACACAGACATTGGACAGAGGAAGATTTGAAAAAAGTGTTATGGACAGACGAATCGAAGTTTGAGGTGTTTGGATCACACAGAAGAACATTTGTGGGACGCAGAACAACTGAAAAGATGTTGGAAGAGTGCCTGACGCCATCTGTCAAGCATGGTGGAGGTAATGTGATGGTCTGGGGTTGCTTTGGTGCTGGTAAAGTGGGAGATTTGTACAAGGTAAAAGGGATTTTGAATAAGGAAGGCTATAACTCCATTTTGCAACGCCATGCCATACCCTGTGGACAGCGCTAGATTGGAGCCAATTTCATCCTACAACAGGACAATGACCCAAAGCACACCTCCAAATTATGCAAGAACTATTTAGGGAAGAAGCAGGCAGCTGGTATTCTATCTGTAATGGAGTGGCCAGCGCAGTCACCAGATCTCAACCCCATAGAGCTGTTGTGGGAGCAGCTTGACCGTATGGTACGCAAGAAGTGCCCATCAAGCCAATCCAACTTGTGGGAGGGGCTTCTGGAAGCATGGGGTGAAATTTCTCCCGATTACCTCAGCAAATTAACAGCTAGAATGCCAAAGGTCTGCAATGCTGTAATTGCTGCAAATGGAGCATTCTTTGACGAAAGCAAAGTTTGAAGGAGAAAATTATTATTTCAAATAAAAATCATTATTTCTAACCTTGTCAATGTCTTGACTATATTTTCTAGTCATTTTGCAACTCATTTGATAAATATAAGTGTGAGTTTTCATGGAAAACACAAAATTGACTGGGTGACCCCAAACTTTTGAACAGTAGTGTATATCCACAGGATATGTCACAAATGTCAGATAGATGTGGGTCCCACCTCTGGGACCCACACCTATCTCTAGAATGGGGCCCCCTAAACCCCGTTCTGCCGCTCTGTATCAGCTGAATCAGGTGAATTCCAACCATGAAAAAGGTTATATGGTCATGAGTTACAAAAACAGTGTAGCTCGCTGAGCTACGTAGTTTTCATAAGTCCCATAGAACCGAATGGTAGTCACTACTATGGGACTTACGGAAACAGCGTAGCTCAGCGAGCTATGCTGTTTTTGTAACTCCCGACCATATAACCAGGAAGTGGCCTGGAGGCAGCGGGATCAGATAAAGCTAGAATGGGGTTTAGGGTGCCCCGTTCTAGAGATAGGTGCGGGTCCCAGAGGTGGAACCCGCATCTATCTGACATTTATGACATCCTGTGGATGTCATAAATGTCTCTCCTGGGAAAACCCCTTTAACTTTCCAGCATTATGGCATATATTATAATGCACATATTGAGAACAACCAAGCGCAGGTACAATCCATTTATTTAGAAAAAAAATGTATGTCCGGGAAACGTCCTGTCACCAGTTTTATGACCCTAAAGGGCTCCAACCACAATATACAGTACAGTAGATCATATATTGCTAAACATACCCCTATATGCCATAAATAGTAAAGGGTACTTCAGAAAATAAATATTATTTATTCCGTGCCTTAAATGTAAATTCATTGAAAAAATGTCTGCAGGGTGTATTTTGAATAGGGAAGTGCCCAATGAGCTCAAAGCTAATCTCGCCCAACTTGCCTTGATATGACAACTCTTACTTGGCATGACAAAGTGCCAGTAAGGTAACCTTTGGGCCTTGTTCACACGGTGTTTAACAAAAAAAAAAAACGTGTCAAAAATGCTAGCGGTTTTGTAAAGCACTTCTTAAACAATAGGGATTTTTTATGTGTTTTCGAGGTGTTTTTAAGCGTTTTGTGCGTGCTTTCAGCGCAGTTTTTGCTGCGTAATCAGGCATTTTACGCGCCAAAGAATTTACCTGACACCTCTTTTTTTACGCAACGCGTTTTTTAACTAACGGTGTGATTTCCCTTTGATCTCAATGGGAAACTTAAACCAATAGTTTTTTACGTGTTTTTCGGTTGTGTAAAATGTGCAGAAAAACTAATCAAAGACACGCCGTGTGAACAGGGCCTTACTTGGCACATGGGTATGTTTAGATACCGGCACCTATAGCATATCCTGGTTAGAACACTTTAGGGTTCATTTAAACATAGGGGCGCAATTAGAAAAGGATGGGACCCATAGCAAACTTTTATATGGACCACTTTGATCATGAACATTAATCATCTCCATCTAAAAAAACACACAGGAACCTTTCTATCAAATATAACAATTCTTTATTAGAAATATATACATGTAAAAAACATATATGCAAAGGTACACTTTACCCACGAAGATGGGGGTTTGGATCCCCCCCATTGCTCTGGTCTATATCCCTCACCTTAATTGTCTTGGTTTATAACCATTTTTTTCACTTATTACTGTGGATTGATTTATCCACTACTTACGTGTATTTACATGGCTTACCAGAGTCTTATTATACTATTTGCACTTTATAATAATATGAGGTTGTCGGGCCTGATTTATGACGGGATCCATCTGACAGTGTTCATTACTAAGGCGGGGCTTAGTGTTAGCCGGTCAAATGGCAAGCACTAACCCCCATTATTACCCCGCTGCACACCGCCATCAGGGGTACTGTAAAGAGTCGGGTATGATCCTGTACCCAACCATCTGTAGTGATGGTCGGGTAGTGGGGCGGCAACAGGCTCATATCATTAGTTTGGAAAAAGGCAAAAACCGTGGGCCTTCCCATCCTAGTAATGCTAGCCTGTTGCTGCTTTGTTGTATCTGACTGGTTATGAAAAATGGGGGGAACACATTGTCGTTTTTTTTAAAAAAATAAACAAAAGCGATGTGGGTTCCCATACATTTTTCATAACCAGCCAGATACAACACAGCAGCAGCAGGCTAGCATTACCGGTGTGGGAAGACCCACGTTTTTTGGGCTTTCCCAGCCTAATAATACCAGCCTGCGGCTGCCCCAGTCAGCTAACGTCACTTGACATGGTCGGGTACTGGATCGTACCCAACTCTTCCCAGTAGGTGGCGGTCTGTAACGGGGTAATAATAGGGGGTTACTGCTAGCCTTTTCACCGGCTAACGCTAAGTCCCGCCTTAGTAATGGACGCAGTCTACCCTCGTTAACCATATTATTGAAAATAGAAAATGCCATCATCGAAGTAGTCCTGGAATCCAAAGTAGTCCAACAACTGAACCTGTAAAAAAACACACACACAAAAAACATTAGATACACCAATAAGTAAAAACCATTATTGTACTTTCCTTCCTGGGTCCGTGACAGTAAACTAAGCAGTGACATCTCTAGGCTGTTCTTGGTTAATTTAGAACACGTGATCCCAAGTCATTGGTCTACTTTTAACAGTAGGCCAATGAACTTAGGTAACCGTCTACCACGTGATGTAAACTAACCAATGACAGCCTAGAGCTGTCACTGCTTAGTTTACTGAGCCTTGTAAGTGGCACGGGATCACCCGAGAAGCGCCAGAATTTCAACCACCTTGAAACTAGTGTGGGGACTCCTTTAGATACAAAGGAGTCCCGGTGCTAAGAGTTACTAGTATCGGCCCGGGATCACCATTTACGTTTGCCGTTGCCTTTCATGCAGGCCTGGTCTTTTCTCATCAGACCTTTTCCAGTGGAACGACGCCGGACGTCACAATGATGCCAGAAGAAAAGCTCCAAATGGTGAGGAAGGGAGCTGGTGGTTCCCTTGCCTCGCCTGCACTTTCAATTGTATTCGCGTCCTTTGTACGTGGATACAATTGAAGCAACCTTCCGGTCTTCGGTACTGGGACATAGAACATGGTTAAATAATACATACATACCTTACCTGGTGCCTTCCAGTTGTGTCGTTGATCCGCAGTTCCTAACAGCATGGTCCAGAAATGGCTGCAGCGCTTCTTAAATTATGTGTCTGAGCAGGGCCGGCCTTAGGTTGGATGGCACTCCCCTCAGTGTGTAACCAATATACCGGCCCTGAGTCTGAGACACTCCTACTGTTCTTGGATTGGCTACAGCTGCTCAGGTGAGCAGTTCTGTTCAATCCATGAACAGGGGGCGTGTTTTACACTAAGGCTGGATTCACACGAGCGTTGCGTTTTTGCGCGCGCAAACAACGCAGCGTTTTGCGTGCGCAAAAACCATTTGATAGCTGCGTGTGTCATCCGTGTCTGATGCGCGGCTGCGTGATTTTCGCGCAGCCGGCATCATAGAGATGAGGCTTGTCGACGCCCGTCACTGTCCAAGGTGCTGAAAGAGCTAAATCTTTCAGCACTCTCGACAGTGAATGCCGAACACAACAGCGAAAAACCTGTAAAAAAAAAAGATAAAGTTCCTACTTACCGAGAACTTCCCGGCCGTTGCCTTGGTGACGCGTCCTTGGTGACGCGCCTCTCTTGACATCGGGCCCCACCTCCCTGGATGACGCGGCAGTCCAAGTGACCGCTGCAGCCTGTGATTGGCTGCAGCCTGTGCTTGGCCTGTGATTGGCTGGAGCTGTCACTTGAACTGAAGTGTCATCCCGGGAGGTCGGACTGCAGGAAGGAGACAGGAGTAATCGGTAAGTTAGAACTTCGGTTTTTTTTACAGGTTCATGTATTTTGGGATCGCAAGTCACTGTCCATGGTGCTGAAACAGTTTAACTCTTTCAGCACCATGCACAGTGAATGTCTCCCGACGTCGCGGACCGGAAATTTTTTTGCCGGATTCGGCCAAAACGAGTTTGGCCGAACCCGGTGAAGTTAGCTTCGGTTGTCGGGGTTCGCTAATCGCAAAGACACTCCGTTTGGATGTTCGGAAACAGAAAAGCACGTGGTGCTTTTCTGTTTACATTCATCCTTTTGACAGCTGCTGCGCAAACACGCAGTTCACACAGAAGTGCTTCCGTGCGACATGCGTGGTTTTCACGCACCCATTGACTTCAATGGGTGCGTGATGCGTTGAAAACGCTGAATCAACGGACATGTCGTGAGTTTTTGGCAACGGAGCAACGCTGCGCAAAAAACACTGCCATGTCTGCACGGCCCCATTGACAAATATAGCTACGGGCAACGCACGTGAAAATCACGCGCGTTGCACGCGCGTATTTTACGTTCGTCTGAATAAAGCCTAAGTCTGAAAAGTGCTGGCATAGCCAACAACCCCCTTGCCCTGTGAGTGACCTGACCACCGGTCAGTCAGGTCACAAAGTTAATTTTTTTTAGAAAAAAAATTAAAAATAAACCGCCCCATCCCACTGCTGGACACCCTACACACTGCACCCCCAGTTCCTAGTGGCAAATACGGGCCTGTTTATAAGCATTAGCCATTCTGATAATAAACCTCTAGCGAGATGATAGGTAACAGCCTTGGCAATTAGTCCATTCACAGAATACTGACTGCTGTAAACGACACTCTAAGGACCCTCTGAAAAACTAAGCAAAAGGGGCTCCTGACGTTTTGACAAAGGAGAGGGGCTTTAACTCTTGCAGCAGCTTTTGTCTGTGTAATTGCAAGTTGTGAGTGCTGCGTGAATGGGAGTTTGAAGAGGAGGCTTATGGAGTCGTACAGTTGCCTAGGTGATTGGACTGCCCCTCCCTCCCAGCTGTATCTCCTGGCGTCACTCTTAAACTTGGAAGATATGGCCTCGAATATCACTGAAGATATCCTTAGAATAGTAATCTATTAAGGCCTCTTGCAAAAGCACATTAAGTTGAAGTACAGATGACAATAAAAATGGAAATTGCAACGGTAAAATCATAATACTCAGATACCAGATGTTTTCACTATTCTAGAACTCTTTCATATATACATTTGTCTTGGGTTGTCTAGCAGTCTGTCATATAGCTATCATTTTTCTTCATCACAGAAATAAAAATTCACATTTGTGTTACTTTCTGCAGAGAGATAAAAAGATGACCTGTTTTAAACAGCTCCAAATGCCAGAGGGAGCTTATAATAGAAAAGCCATAAACTTTACTATTCATTTAACTTCCTTGAAGGTCATACATGAGATGTGCAAGATGAATATGAGATTACATTATCAAGCTCTAGCAACACATACTGCACTTCAGGTAATAACAAGCAGAGTGTGTCTAAGTGTTGATAGCTCCTATGCCATGACCCATAGTACCACATCTGACAACCACAGACTTGATAAAACAAGATCATGCCAGTTGCAGTGCTTTAAAAGGGACACTAATATAATTAAAAATCATATTTCCATCTTCTTTGGTCTTATCCACAGTCCAAAATGTCACAGTCCAAAAAATAGAAATAAATTTGTCTTCTTTTTCCAATCCAGCGGTCGAGCATGTGAGTGTTAAAAAAAAAAGAGGTAGAGCTTAGTCCCCTACACTAATTTAGGCCGACTGTCAAGTGATTGTGCTTTGTACCTGCACAAGAATAGTTTACCTGCAATAAATAAGGATTGCTGATTTAAATGGTGAGGGATGTGAACGTTCTTCTACTATTTGGATTATTTGCACTCTGCCACTTTCTCTTATACTGAGCCCCACCTGTTAGATCCTATTGCAACTGCCAGTCGTCTTAAAGACACTCGTTTGTAGAATAGTCCTGTAAGTGTGAGCAGTGTACATTTTTTATCTTCATATGGAAGAATAAAAATTTGGCAGAACAATGCTATCCGCGTTTTGTTTTTAATCAAGAATTTGCGGCCGACTTCCTTGGGTCCCTACTGCCTACTCAGGTTACCCTTTGAGCACCCTTAGAGTGGGGACTAGGTAAGTTCTAACCCTTTAGTTTAGTAAGGGTGGATTTACCATACGTGCAACCTGTAGGCAAGGGTACCTGTGCCACCTTGAAAGAAAAATAATCACTCCTTGCTGTCTGTTAGATTGCATACAAAGGATTGTGCTAATGATTCAATGGCTCTTAATTATTGGTGGATTGGCCCAATAGTGAGGTACTTTCCGGGGAGCCATGAAGGAGGTGCTCCATACTCATCAAATTGGCAGTTAAAATACAAGGTACCCACATACTGTTCTTGAACGGGGGCCCTATGCTTTCTATATGTACCATGTCCCCACATATGGTCCCCAGCAAAACACAGTATCAGGAACTGAACTAACCTAAACATGAACTTTGGAGTCCCCAGTCATACTTTGCAGAATAACCACTGTGCTTAGAAGAGTCCTTGCCTGTTCTAGCTTTTCCCAGCCATGTGTTTTCTGCACCTAGTATTTAGGTAATGGATTATACTTGCCTTGTGGCCAATCACAGTTTTTGTTGCCCTTTATTGATCCAAAACCTGCGTCTAAATGGTCCACCAGGAGCCGGGTGATCCTCCGGTTGGCCGGTCCCCTCCTAATGCAGTCAGTTTTTATTGGGCCCATCTGCATATAAGAATAGAGGCCCTATGGCGTCACTCTTTTTTACTGGCAGGATCCAGGATTCCGCCTCCCCCTCTCCTGTTTGAACGAACTGCTTTTCCTTACAACAGCTTCTTGCTGTTGTAATGTGCTACAGGCAGCTCAGCAGTCGGGATCGAAGTAAGAGGGAGACTGCAAACAAACAGAATGCAGGACAGGGAAAATACAAGATCCTGTCCCATGCTTACCCCTCTAGCTGTCTCTTCATTAAAAGTTATGGCTCCACTCGCTGTCCTGGGCTTCCTCGATGACAGATATCCAGAATACAGTTATCTGTAGAAAAGCGAAGTATGTAAACGTATGTACAATGTTTGTGTATATATGTGTGTAATGTGTATTGATATGCGTGTAATGTTTGTGTGTAATATGTAAGTCTGTGTGTGTAATGTGTAAATATGTGTGTGTGTGTGTGTGTGTGTGTGTGTGTGTGTGTGTGTGTGTGTGTGTGTGTGTGTGTATGTGTTCATAATTTGTATATATGTGTGTGTGAAATGTGTATGTATAATGTGTATAGTATAGTTGTATTTATTTGTATGGTTAATAGTAATATTTATGTGTTCTGTCATCACTATTATTTAAAATAAGGTTCACAGATGTCAAATTTGCCTAAGTGAATTTTAAAATCCACAGCACGTTCATTTTTTGTTGCAGATTTTTTTCTGCTGCATGTAAATTGGATAAAAAAAATACCCTATTCACTTACATTACCTGTGAAATGTTGGCATATTCTGTCAGGATTTAGGCGAGGAATCCACGCTTAAACCTTGACAGGATCCAGAAGGTATGAACATGGCCCAATGGTTCAATTTACATGTATGGTTAGTAGTACTATTTATGTTTTCAGTACAGTGGCACTATTTATGTGTGTGATATGGTAGGAGTCTTTTTTTGTATTGTATACAGTGGTACTATTTATATGTACAGTATATAGCTGGATTTGTTGCATGTAAAGTATATATTTGGATTAGTTATACAGTATGCAGAGGTCTCAATAAAGCCTGTAAAGTCATCAGAACGCTTTAAAATCCGTCTCATGCTTATTCATATGCAAGAGATTGAATTCTGTTCAGATGGAAGGACAGAGTTGGTGGCTCAGTATTACAGTTAAAATAAGTAAGCAAAAGATTCTTATGTACTGCTCAAGTTTTCATACTTCTAGTTGGCTAATAATGACATTAGTCAGGCGGCTGCACATGAGCCAATAAGGCTCCACGTGTGCACATGTGTGACGTGTACAGAAGCTGCCCAGCAATCCCGCACTAGCGGCTTAAATTGGGAGTTAAAAGAAACACACAAGAAGAAATACTTCCCCACAGTGCCTCCTCTGCCCCTCTGATTAAGGATAGTGACATATATAGCTGCAGTAAATGCTGTGGTCAGTACACATGGTTTTAAATTCTTATTAAATATTATTACAAATTTACCTTAAATTAAATACACCTCCATGGCTAAAAAAAATACTCCTAAAAAGGTTAGTTGAGTATTTTTACTCTGCTGAAATACATTTAGCGCGAACTCTGGTTATATGTACAATAAACTGAACATGCAATGTTTTTGTAAACATTGAAGATGGGCCCTTGGAATCAATTCCTCTGTTTGGCTCAATTTACCTCAGTCCAACATTGCCTGCAGCCTAGTACATCCTGTGCCTGATTATTCTGGCTTGTCAGTGATCCAGCTTTCCGGTGCTTACCTGACCTTGGCTAATCTTTCTCCTTGTGTACCGAACCCCACATTATTTCTTACCACCGTTGATCTCTTTACTTGTGTACAGAACCCTGCATTACATCTGACATTGGCTAATCTCTCTACTTGTGTACAGTACCCTGCATTACGTCTGACCATGGCTAATCTTTCTACTTGTGTACAGAACCCTGCATTACATCTGACCTTGGCTAATCTTTCTACTTGTGTACAGAACCCTGCATTACATCTGACCACAGCTGATCTTTCTACTTGTGTAAAGAACCCTGCGTTACAGCTAACCATGGCTAATTGATCTACTTGTGTACAGAACTCTGTATTATAAAGCTGATCTTTCTACTTGTGTAAAGAACCCTGCATTACATCTGACCACAGCTGATCTTTCTACTTGTGTAAAGAACCCTGTATTACATCTGACCTTGGATAATCTCTCTACTAGTGCACAGAATCGTGCATTACATCTGACCACGGCTGATATTTCTACTTGTGTACGGAACTCTGCATTACAGCTAACCATGGCTAATCTCTCTATTTGTCTACAGAACCCTGTATTACGTCTGACCATGGCTGATCTTTCTACTTGTGCACAGAACCCTGCATTACATCTGACCATGGCTAATTGCTCTACTTCTGTACAGAACCCTGTATTACGTCTGACCATGGCTGATGTTTCTACTTGTGTAAAGAATACTGCATTACATCTGACAATGGCTAATCTCTCTACTTGTGTACAGAACCCTGCATTACATCTGACCATAGCTGATCTTTCTACTTGTGTACAGAACCCTGCATTACGTCTGACCATGGCAGATCTCTCTACTTGTGTACAGAACCCTGCATTACAGCCGACTATAACTGAGTACAGTGTTGTTTTCTTTTCCTATTGGATTTTGGATCTGAGAAGTAACATTGTTACACACAGAGGCGGTGAAGGAGCCATATATTGAATGTTTGTTTTATGAGCCAGCTAAAAGACTGGCATGCCAACAAAAGTATTTTTTTCTCTTTTAAATCTATTTTAATTGTCTCTTCAACCTACCACAAGATCAAGCTGATAGACAAAATGTTTAGAAATAGAAATGACCAGTAAACCCTGCATTAATCCCTGTGTACTATGGCTCTTCTGCTAATTAACTTAATCAGTTATACCATGTAATGTAGAAGAGATCAGCATAACATTGCAAGCGATATTACATTAACATGCTATCCTCAAAGGTGATGCAGAATGTATTAACCAGTGTTCTACCAGAGCGGCCTAGAGCACACATTTCCAAGAATTCTAAACTGAAAAAGAAATACTGAACTGAGTCCATCCCATGCTGAATATTGTAAATTCTAATGGTTGCTGAATGAGGATAACTCTACAGTAGAACATGTTAAGCAATAAATGGGTTGTTGTTGTTATTTATTAATTTATATAGCACCAACATTTTCATTAGCACTGCACAAAGAGGGAAGTCACTTATATCGCTTCCTGTTCTATTTTTCTATTTCAGACTCTAACTAGGTCCAGTTTTATAGGAAGCTACTGAGATATAAGTATGTTTTTGGAATATGGGAAAAAAGCGGAACATTCTGAGGAACCCAACGCAAACATGGCGAGCACATACAAACTACATGCAGTTGTTGCCCTGGTCAGAATCAAACCAAAAGAGTCTAGTAACCTAAAAAATGCTAATCGTTGATTGCTAACATTATTATTTTAGATATATGCGGTGAGTAGACTTTGGGCAATTTTATTAAGACTGGTGTTTCATACCCCAGCCTAAATAGGAACCAATCTGGAGTTTGAGGCGCACTTAATACATTTGTCACATCTTTGGCTGTTCACGCTCCACTGAGCGAAATCTACGGCTGCAAAAAAACTGGAGTAGATATTTGCTATAATTTACAGCAATTTATTGCATAAATTATAGTAAATGCATTGGTCTGCCCCATTTTACTAAGCTCCATCCACTTTTTAGATACGTGGGGAGAGCATTGGAAATGGCTTAAACGGTCACAGAAACTATTCATAGAAATGTTGATAAATTTCCCCCTTTATGTTTGCAATGTTAAATACCTTTGTGTCAAAAAAGACAAAAGTATAGACGGTATGATACCTTTATTGGCTAACCATAAAAGTTCTACATGCAGCTTTCAGAGCACAGAGGCTCCTTCTTCAGGCAGTTTACAAATGAATGACTTAGAAAAAAGCACAACATTAAGATGTTACACAAAGACAATTAGTACATGAGGTGATACATCATTAAGATAAGCTGGGGCAATAAAACTGAGGTTATAGGGGTGATGGCTTAGGAGTTAAGGCATTTGGAGTCAGTCTGATGGGGGATGTGAAGTGTGTCCATGTAGTGGCTCATAAATCCAGGTGTTAGATTGAGGCCTTGTGTCAATGACTGGAATTTTATCATCATCTTGAATTCCCAAATTTTTATTTCTCTGTCGTTTTTAAAATGACCCTTTAGTATTAGGACTTTTAAATCTGCCAAACTGTGATCAGGTCCAGAGAAATGTTTTCCCACGGGTGTATCCACCTCCTGTTATTGTATGTCTGTGAAGATTCATCCTGGTTTGTAGTTTTTGTATGGTTTCTCCAATGTAGATTCCTTTATTGATGCACCTTGTACACAGGATCATGTACACTTTATGTTTCAAATTGTGACTGCTTTTGAGAAAAAGTGGTACTGATAAACTGGAATGCTATTTATATGTTGCATTATTGGAATTCTCAACCTTTATTATCACCTAGGAATTCAATTTTCTCTTCCACAATAGATAATGTCATTCAAGGGCAAGCTAAGTTTTTTAAGTACATATAAAAGCCTAAACGTTAAAACAGAAAGCACACATACACGGGTATAACTACCAATGCAGCTGCTGCTATGGGACCAGCAACTAAAGGGGATCACCTGTACTCAGAGGTGAAGTGAAATTAGTGATTACTGTGAATGACAGAAGGCGTGGAAAAATGAATGCAGCAGAGGAGGTAATGACACAGAGGACAGAGTGGGGACCAGTATAATCACAAGTATAATCACACGCGATGTCTATTCACACTCCCGACACTTCAGTAAAGTTTCTTGGGGGACTTACTCACACAGCACAGAGTGATCTCGCGAGATCACACTGTGCGGTCATTCACAGAAACTTTACAGAAGTGTCGGGAGTGTGAATAGACATCGCATCCTGGCTGGAGGTCATGTCTATGTACTCTCAAGACACTTCGGTAAAGTTAATGTGGGAGTATGTGACTGAACAGCATGATCTTGCGAGATCACGCTGTGTTGCGAGTACTGCTAAAAATGAATAGAGAGAAGTGTATGACGCTGATTAGTCAGCGTCATACACTTCTATTTACAACGCCCAGTTGGTAAAAAAGTAAAAACACGCCCAGTTGTCTATAAACTAATTAGCCTAAATCTAAAATTGTGCATAACTTGGTCAAAATTTATTGTTTTTCAAAATAAAAACCACTGTTGTTATCTACATTACACCACCGATCAAATTATGTAGAAGATAGTGGACTTATAATGTGGTGACAGAGCCTCTTTAAGTGGTTAAATGGGTATTACGGTTTTAGCAAATAAAGCTTATTAATTGTATAATGTAATGTTATACAATCTTCCTGTAAACTTTCTGTATTAATTCTTCCCAGTTGTCAAGATCTCAGCTTGCAGTCATTCAATAGGAACTTTTATTTTTTACTTCAAGAGGAAGAAAATCTGTCCTGGTTATGTGCTGATCACACAGGTGTACAGCTCGTTACAGTACAGTCATCAGAGCTCTCTCATGTAAACAGCCGCGCACTTGTGTGATCATCACATGACAAGGACAGATTTTTATCCACTGGAACAATGAATGAAGGGTCCTATTGAATGCCTGCAAGCAGAGATTTTGAAAAGTGGATGGAATTCATACAGGAATTAATACAGGTATATTGAAAAATTGTCTAACTTTTCATTATACATTATTTTCATATTGTTAATATTTCTGGGTGCTGCATTTTACTCATTTCCATAATTGCTTTGGTCATCTCTTTTTTTATTGTTTTACGTGAATTTAGCTTTATGATACAGTGTTTTGTAAGGCAGGAGTCATTTTGGGTTTCATTAGTGTGTAATTTATACAATGGGGAAAAGGCAAAAAAAGTGATTCTGCTATTGTTTTTGTCGTCATTTATCGATTATCATATATAATGTGTATGGGTATGTGCACACGAGAACTGGCTTTTACATCTGAAAAGACAGACTGTTTTCAGGAGAAAACAGCTGCGTCGTTTCAGACGTAAAAGCTCCTCCTCGCATTTTGCGAGGCGTCTTTGACGGCCGAACATTTGAGCTGTTCTTCATTGAATTCAATGAAGAACGGCTCAAATTACGTTGCAAAGAAGTGTCCTGCACTTCTTTGACGAGGCAGTAATTTTACGCGTCGTCGTTTGACAGCTGTCAAACGACGACGCGTAAATTACTGGTCATCGGCACAGTACGTCGGCAAACCCATTCAAATGAATGGGCAGATGTTTGCCGACGTATTGGAGCCGTATTTTCAGACGTAAAACGAGGCATAATACACCTCGTTTACGTCTGAAAATAGGTCGTGTGAACCCAGCCTATAAGTGGATCTGCCATATATTTATGCTGCCCTGTATGAGGGCAGCCTAAAGAAGTCACAGACACGCTGATTTCACAGGTCTCTCACTTATTAGGTAATGTGCCATAGTTTATAAATATTTAGGTATTTAGTAGTTATACTTGCAGCACGCAGCCAGCTTGCAGCCATCTGTAACTTGATACTTAAAGAGGCTCTGTCACCAGATTTTGCAACCCCTATCTGCTATTGCAGCAGATAGGCGCTGCCATGTAGATTACAGTAACGTTTTTATTTTTAAAAAACGAGCATTTTTGGCCAAGTTATGACCATTTTTGTAGTTATGCAAATGAGGCTTGCAAAAGTCCAAGTGGGTGTGTTTAAAATTAAAAGTCCAAGTGGGCGTGTATTATGTGCGTACATCGGGGCGTTTTTAACCCCTTGAGAACCCAGCTCATTTTGGCCTTGAGGACCAGACCAATTTTTTCAAATCTGACATGTATCACTTTATGTGGTAATAACTCCGGAATGCTTTTACCTATCCAATTGATTCTGAGATTGTTTTCTCGTGACATATTGTACTTTAGTTTAGTGGAAAAATTTGGTCGATAAATTCATTGCTTATTTGTGAAAAACACCAACATTTAGCGAAAATATGAAGAAATTATGATTTTTCCAATTTTAAATGCATCTGCTTGTAAAACAGATGGTAATACCACACAAAATAGTTACCAATTAACATCTCCCATATGTCTACTTTATGTTTGCATCGTTTTTTGAACATCCTTTTATTTTTCTATGACCTCACAAGGCTTAGAACTTTAGCAGCAATTTCTCATATTCTTAAGAAAATTTAAAAAAGCGATTTTTTCAGGGACAAGTTCAGTTCTGAAGTGGTTTTGAGTGCCCTATATATTAGAAACCCCCATTTTGAAAACTGCACCCCTCAAAGTATCCAAAACAGCATTCAGAAAGTGTTTTAACCCTTTAGGCGTTTTACAGGAATTGAAGGAAAGTAGAGCTGAAATTTTCAAATTTCATTTTTTTTGACAAAATTCATATGTAATACATTTTCTTCTGTACCACAGAAGGTTTTACCTGAGAAACGCAACTCAATATTTATTGCCCAGATTCTGCAGTTTTTAGAAATATCCCACATGTGGCCCTAGTGCGCTAATGGACTGAAACACAGGCCTCAGAAGCAAAGGAGCACCTCTTGGATTTTGGGGCCTCCTTTTTTCAGAATATATTTTAGGTACCATGTCAGGTTTGAAGAGGTCTTGTGGTGCCAAAACAGTGGAAACCCCCAAAAGTGACCCCCATTTTTTAAACTACACCCCTCAGGGAATTTATCTAGGGGTATAGTCAGCATTTTGACCCCACAGGTATTTTGCTATATTTTCTGGAGTTAGTCTGTGAAAATGAAAATGTACTTTTTTTCTGGAAAAACGTAAACATTTCTAATTTTTGCAAGAAATAAAGGAGAGAAAGCACCCCAACATTTGTAAAGCAATTTCTCGCGATTACGGAAATACCCCATATGTGGTAATAAACTGCTGTTTGGACCCACAGCAGGGCTCAGAAGGGAAGGACCCCCATTTGGATTTTGGAGCTCTGATTTTACTGGAATAGTTTTCAGTGCCGTGTCACGTTTGCAACACACTGGAGGGACCTAAACAGTGGAATCCCACCAAAAGTGACCCCATTTTGGAAACTATACCCCTCAAGGAATTTTTCTAGTGGTATAGTTATCATTTTGACCCCACAGGTTTTTTGCTGAATTGATTGGAATTAGTCTGTGAAGATGAAAAGAGACTTTTTTTGGGAAAAAACACAGCATTTTCTAATTTTTATAAGGAATAAAGGAGAAAAAGCACCTCAACATTTGTAAAGCAATTTCTCCTGATTACGGAAATACCCCATTATGTGGTAATAAACTGCGGTTTGGACCCATGGCAGGGCTCAGAAGGGACGGAGCACCATTTGGATTTTGCAGCTCAGATTTTGCTGAATTGGTTTCTGGGGGCCATGTCGCATTTCCAGAGTCCCTGAAGTACCAGTACAGTAGAAATTCCCCAGATGTGATCCCAATTTGGAGACTATACCCCTGAAAGAATTAAATTAGAGGTGTAGTGATCATTTTGAGCCCTCAGGTGTTTTATAGATTTTATTAGAATTGGTCCGTGAAAATGAAAACATTTTTTTTTTCCAATAACCTGTAGCTTTAGCTCAGAATTTTTCATTTCCACAAGGAATACAGGAGAAAAGACACCCCAAAATGTGTTACACAATTTCTCCTGATTACGGAAATACCCCATATGTGGTTGTAAACAGCTATTTGGACATACGGCAAGTGTCTAAACGGAAAAAGTGCAATTTCGTTTTTGGAGTGGAGATTTTACAAAATTTGTTTTTGACGCCATGTTGCATTGCGCTGAGGTACGAGTACAGTGAAAACTCCCGAGAAGTGACCCCATTTAGGAAACTACACCCCTCAAAAAATTCATCTAGAATTGTAGTGAGCATTTTGACCCCCAAAGGTTTTGCAGAAATTAGTGCACAGTGGATGTTGCAGATTGAAAATTGACATTTTCCACATATATGCTATTTCAGTGCCCAATGCGTTGGGCCCAGCTTGTACCACTGGAGACATACGCCCCATAAATTGTTAAGAGGTTCTCCAGAGTACGGTAATACCCCATATGTGGTCATAAACAGCTGTTTGGGCACACTGCCAGGCCCAGAGAAGGAGCGCCATTTGGCTTTTGGAGCGCAGATTTTGCTTGGTAGTAGTTTTGTTTAGTGTTTTACTGGTGTTTCAGTTTATAATGTGGGGGCATATGTAATCTGTGCGGAGTACATACATTTTTTGCGTGACACACTGTCGTTTTTATTGGTACCATGTTTAGCTACGCGCGACTTTTTGATCACTTTTTATTCCATTTTTTTGGAAACAACGTGACCAAAAAAGGAAATTCTGCCATTGTTTTTTATGGTATTTTTTTTACGGTGTTCACCGTGCGGGATAAATAATATGATATTTTTTTAGGTCAGGCCGATACGAACGCGGCGATACATATTATGTCTAGTTTTTGTCTTTTTTTTCATTTTTTTTCTAATTATAAAGGGCTTGATCAGGGAAACAAGGCGATTATTGTTTTTATTACGTAAAACGTATTTATTTATTTATCTAAAACTTTTTTTTAACTTTTTTTTCACTTTTTATTTTACACATACTAGGAGACTGGAAGATCTGTTCTTCTGATCCCCTGTACAATACACTGTACTACTTCTGTATGTACTGATGTAGTGCAGTGTATTGTAACTGTCACTTTACAACTGACAGTTGAGCCTATTACGTCCTGCCTTGGGCAGGACCTAATAGGCTCCCGTACCTGGCAACCAGGAAGCCGTTGCTAGGCTTCCTGGTTGCCATTGCAACCATCAGAACCCCGCGATTTTTCGTGGGGGGGGCAATGGGGTGCAGAGGGAGCCCCCTCCCTCTGTATCAATCACTTAAATGCCGCTGTCGCTATTGACAGCAGCATTTAAGGGGTTAAACTACAGCGATCGGAGAGGACAGTGATCGCTGTAGTTGCAGTGGGATGTCGACTGTATATTACAGCCGACATCCAATGAAGATGGAGCGAGCACAGCTCCTGTGCCCGCTTCATCCTCAGGGCGTTACTATACGCCCATTTTCGGGAAGGGGTTAATAAAAATAGTGTTTTGTTTTTTTACACCGCTTTCTCTGATCTCCTCACGTATCTCACAGAAGTGAGGAGATCAGAGAAAGTGACAGGAGTTTTCTCCTGCAGACGACGTCACAGACGGCTGTGATTGGTCAGTCTTCAGAGACTGACCAATCACAGCAATCGCCGGCATTGGGGACTGCTAATTGGTCCCCAGGCCGGTAGCAGAGACGGTTAGCTGTCAATGACAGCTGCCGCCGCTGTTCTGTCACTATGTGATTTCACATAGTGACAGTTTATTCTTGCGCCGTAATAGTACGTCGAAGGTACGCTGGAATAAGCGGCCAGCGACGTACTATTACGTCGAAGGTACGCAAGGGGTTAATACTTTTACTAGCTGGGCAAATGAAGCTTGCAAAAGTCCAAGTGGGTGTGTTTAAAAGTAAAAGTCCAAGTGGGCGTGTATTATGTGCGTACATTGGGGCGTTTTTAATACTTTTACTAGCTGGGCGCTCTGATGAGAAGTATCATCCACTTCTCTTCAGAACGCCCTGCTTCTGGCAGTGCAGACACAGCCGTGTTCTCGAGAGATCACGCTGTGACGTCACTTCCCCAGGTCCTGCATCGTGTCAGACGAGCGAGGACACATCGGCACCAGAGGCTACAGATGATTCTGCAGCAGCATCAGCAGGTAAGTAGCTATATCGACTTACCTGCTAACGCTGATGCTGCTGCAGAATCAACTGAAGCCTCTGGTGCCGATGTGTCCTCGCTCGTCTGACACGATGCAGGACCTGTGAGTGACGTCACAGCGTGATCTGGCAGAAGCTGGGCGTTCTGAAGAGAAGTGGATGATACTTCTCATCAGAGCGCCCAGCTAGTAAAAGTATTAAAAACGCCCCAATGTACGCACATAATACACGCCCAGTTGGACTTTTACTTTTAAACACGCCCAGTTGTACTTTTGCAAGCCTCATTTGCATAACTACAAAAATGGTCATAACTTGGCCAAAAATGCTTGTTTTTTAAAAATAAAAACGTTACTGTAATCTACATTGCAGCGCCGATCTGCTGCAATAGCAGATAGGGGTTGCAAAATCTGGTGACAGAGCCTCTTTAATGCGTTAAATACACTGCAGCAAATTAATATTAAAAATAGTATGTTAACTTTATTCTACCGGTCGTTTAGATTGCGGCAAAAACCCATCTGTATTTTTTTATTTTACTATTTTTAAACAAGAAAATGTTTTTTATGAAAGAAAAAGGGTTTTTATTGGGGGAGGGGACTTTTTTTTTATAAATCTAATTTTTATTTTTATTTTTTTCACTAGGGTGATAATTCGTCCTTTTGCGGGAAGGGGTTAAAGTGTTCTTACATAATTGTAGTTGTTCTGTACATGAGTCATCATGGGTTAGACCTCGAGATTGTAATATAGTCTTAGTATATCTTATGATGTAATGTGTAATAAACTCCACTTTAGACCAAAACTCTTCGTGTATGAACTCCCTATATGCATACACTTGAAGCGGCTTAATATGATGTTATATGATACTCATATTATGTCGGGGAAAACCCTGCAACATATCCTACCTCGTGCTAAGTCATTGTTTTTGGAATGGGTTGTGATATAGATTTGCAATAGTTGCTTTACAATTTCCCTTTACTTTCTAGGGCAAATAGATAAGTAATCTCTAAGAGATGAGAACTGCAAACTTTCTTTTTTACGTCTCCCTTTGCAATTAATACCGTTTACCTTAAAAAGACAAAACACCGGGAAAATTCAGCTGCAGTATATGAACTTGGCCTTATTCAGGGGTGTAGTCGAGCAAGGGCCTCATGTCCTGGAATTTTTTTTACTAAGATAATTTCCACTGTCGGCACCGGTAGCCTACAGAGGGATAGGGGCCGTGCCAAGACAGTTTCTTTGGAGAAAAAAATAACTAGCAGTCTAACTAGCACTGGTGGGGCACTAGCACTATCTGTTCCCTGCTCTGCAATTCAGCGCTTAGAAGCTGGTGGTGCGATGACGTCTGTGTTGTTCCCCTGGTCACTATATACATAGTGTAGCAATCCAGTTAAACATTCTGGACAGGGAGCCAAACAAGCTGGAAAAGTTTCTAGGATAAGACTGTTAGATACAAAAACATTTATTTAGGGTCCACATTGATATATGGTGTATTTGGAATATTGTAATTGTTTTTTATTTTATATACAATTTGCCATTTATTTAAATTGTTATTTTTGGTTAATAAAATGGCTGCTGGACTTCTGGTTCCGGCGTGCGCATGGGAAGTAGCAGAGAGTGAAGCTTTGGTACGTAACCTCCTGTAAAAGACCTCCCGGGTCATCTGTTAGCTAAATATCAGGTTAGAAAGCTCAATACCTGTTTGTGTCCCCATTGCTGTACAGCATGGAGAAATTTGTGCAAAGACCCGGGACGCAAACGCCTGGCAATTCGCTGACCCAGAGTGAAGAAAGATTGCTGCGAACAAAGATAGCGCCGGAAATGCCACGCACCACTAAAAGCGGCAGATCTACCTCACAGCCGGCATTATCTCACATACCACTGGAAGAAATTGAGCAGGAGAGAGAGGACGATATAATGGTAAGAGGTCTGGCGGTCTCATGCAGGTCTTTGGCCTTGGATGTGGCAAAGTTACTGGCACCGGACATCACAGCTTCATTTGAGTAGACAGTGAACAACACACTTGCAGCCCTGCAAAGGGAGGTAAGCTCCCATGGCGCGCAAATAACTGAGTTAGAGCAAAGAGTGCCCTTAGTGGAGGAAGAATTGGTAGGTAGAGGTAGAGCTCAGTCCTATTTACAGAATACTCTTAAGTGTAATAAGGTATTGTTAGACAAAGTGGAAGACTTGGAAAATAGATATGTATAATTTGTATGCACCTAACAGACCTAACAAATTGTTCTTTTAGAAGATAGAGAGTACTTTATTACAAGACCGGGAACAGCGGATACTAATTGGTGGAGACCTAAATACAGTATATGACGCCTCAGAGGATAGAAAACGCTCACATCAGATATCACAGAGGGATGTTCAGGGGGAAAATATTTTACAACGTGTGACAAGCTCCACAGGGGTAAGAGATGTATGGAGGCACTTTAATCCCATGGGTAGAGAATATACACATTACTCCAATTCACAATCAGCTTGGTCTAGAATTGATTATTTTTTAGCCTCTCAGGGCTTGTTAAACAAGATAAGAGATGTAGTTATTAAGGATTTGGTGATCTCTGATCATTCCCCTCTCCTCATAGAATTAAAAGAGATTTTTCCAAAGGGAACAGACATTTTATGGCATCTACTTACAGGATTAGCGCAAGATGAGGAATTTGGGAAACTTTTGAAAGGGTGGTGGGAAGAATTTCCTCAAAACAATGGGGAACACAGGTTCAACCCATCCTTATACTGGGAAATGGAAAAAGTCTTTATTAGGGGAAATATTATAGCTTACGTTCTAAGGGGAAAAAAAGAGGTGAACAGAACTTATATTCAGGCCACTGAACACCTGAGAAAAACGTATTCCTCTTTCCAAACTGATCCTACAGAAGATAATAAGCTTCAATGGATATGAGCCAAACAACACTTTGATTTACATCAGTCTAGACTTGATACTTACTTTAGAGATATAAATTCAGCAGAGTTCTATAAATTTGGGAATAATCAGGGAGGCTTTTGGTCAATTTAGCGAGGGGAAAGAGAACGATTCATCAGATTTTCAGTCTGAAAGATGAAAAGGGGAATACTCATAAAGACCCAAAAGAAATAGTGAATATTTTTAGCCGCATTTATGAAAAATTATTTTAACTAGGCTGATATAGATAAAGGGCGTGAATATTTGGGAGATCTGCCAATACCAAGTATAGGAGAGGAGGATAGCATGTTACTAAATGCATCGGTCACAGAGGAAGAAATTGGTCTTATTGTTGACAAACTCCCATCCCAAAAAGCACCTGGCCCAGTTGGGTACCCAGGAGAGTTCTATAAGATGCTGAAACAAGGGATTATTCCTATACTTAAAGATCTAAATGACAAGGTATTAGCGGTAGAACAAATCTCTCCATCTAATAATGTGGCATACATAAAAGTATTACCTAAATCAGGGAAACATTTAGAACATCCAGAGTCCTGCAGACTAATTTCACTGATTAACCAGGATCTTAAAGTTATGTCCAAATTGATGGCAGATAGATTAGCACTTCTGTTGCCGAAATTGATACAGAATCATCAAGTAGGATTTCTCAAGGGTCGATCGGAAGTTACAAACATAAGAACAGTTTTGGCAGTTCAGGATGTGCTGTTACTAAAGAAGGGGGGGGGGGTCCGCAGTTCTTTTAGCTATAGATGCCAAAAAGGCATTCGATAATGTTAATTGGGGATGGCTTGGGGCAGTTTTGCATCACATTGGAATACAGGGGCAATTCAGAACTTTTCTTTTAGCTCTATATGCGGCGCCTTCAGCTCGAGTCAGTGCCCCTGGGTTGTCTGCTCCGATATGCCTCCGTAAAGGCACCCGACAGGGTTGTTCACTGTCGCCTCTACTGTTCGATATAGTAATGGAACCTTTGGCGTTATTCTTGATTCAATTGGATGCTTTAAGAGTATTAGGGTTGGAGAAATGGAACTTAAATTAACATGTTTTGCAGATGATATGCTATTATTTTTACAGTACATCTGGATAGCGTTCTTAAGGTCTTATCAGAATTTGGTCAGTTTTCCAGCTATAAAATTAATGTTTCGAAATGTCACTTTGTTGTTTTTGCAAATCCTGCTCCGTTCTCTTCTAAGGTGGAAATAGCCCATAATTATATTACGTATTTTGGAATAAAAATAGGAAAGGCCCCTACCACCCTATATTCACTAAACTATATTGAATTATACTTTTGCTTTACAAAGATGTTCAATCCTTACAATCAGAGTTTATACATTTCTTATGGGGTTTACCGAAGGTAGAAGGTGGTCTACAATTGACGAATATTAGGGGATATAACTTGGCAGCACTATTCAGACACGTGAAAGATTGGATAGGAGAAACACATTTTTTCTCTAACATGTCACTTGAACAAGCACTAGTAGGACCATGGGATTTGGGGTCTCTTCTGCACACTCTGTATAAATTTCTTCCAGGGGTGGCTAAGAAAAGTCTTCTCATTCGAGATACCATGGCTTCATGGAAAGCGGTCAGAAAGCTATAGAAATTGCCTATGTACATATCAAAGTATTTACCTTTGTGAGGAAATGATGCATTTCCACAGGGGGATGAAAATAAACTATATACTGAATGGAGGAATAAGCGGATTTGGAAACTGGGGGATATAATGGAATTGTCGGAGGGGAGGTTATTTACCTGGGAGGAGTTTAAAAATATACATGAGCTGGGTCCACATCAATTTCTTCAATATCTGCAAATGAAGGGCTACTGTGACTCTGTATGTACAGATCTGTCGGTACCAGGGGGCTTTGATGGTTTGTTGGGGCATAAAGATAGGGAAGAATCCTTATCCAATATATATGGTAAAATTAGAGAGGTGATGTTTGAAGCCACCAGGGCAACACTATTTAAACATTGGGAAAGGGACTTACAGGACACAGATGTAACACTTAAAACCCAAAGTGGTCTAGATAAAGTTAGAAACTCCATTGTAAATGAACAGTGGAGGGAAATGCAATTTCGTATAGCGCATAAAGCCACATGCGCCTTTGATATACCTTATAAACATGCACCAGAACATTACTTGAGAAAATGTCATAAATGTCCTAAAAGTACAGAAACTTATTGAAGATATTTGGGAAAGGCATATTCCGCTTTTACCTCTGCGTTATATATTCCATTATATTCCCCAGAGTTAAACAGCTGTCTCACAGGGCTTAGTCTCAGTGAAAGGGATACATATTACTTTATTGGTGGCAAAGAAATGTCTGTTGAGGCATTGGTTGAAACCGCAGATTCCAACAATGACAGAAATAAAAGGCACAATTAAACATTTAATAATCTTAGATAAGATCGATGCAGAAAGATGTGAAGACAAAAGTACTGAAGGGTTTTTGAGAAATGGAGGCCTTTTGTGGGTCATGTACTGGAAGATGCAGAGATTCAGAAATTGATGGAAACAGTCAAATACACAGCATAGTCTAACAAGGAAAACCTGAGTGGAGCTCTGGGTAGACTAAGGATTCATGACTTGGGATCTTTGACGATGGGAGATGAGTGAGGATGCACAGGGTGGGAGGGGGGAGATGAGTGATGATGCACAGGGTGGGAGGGAGAGATGAGTGAGGATGCACAGGGTGGGAGGGGGAGATGAGTGAGGATGCACAGGGTGGGAGGGGGAGTTGAGTGAGGATGCACAGGGTAGGAGGGGGGAGATGAGTGAGGATGCACAGGGTGGGAGGGGGAGATGAGTGAGGATGCACAGGGTGGGAGGGGGGAGTTGAGTGAGGATGCACAGGGTGGGAGGGGGGAGATGAGTGAAGATGCACAGGGTGGGAGGGGGAGATGAGTGAGGATGCACAGGGTGGGAGGGGGGAGTTGAGTGAGGATGCACAGGGTAGGAGGGGGGAGATGACTGAGAATGCACAGGGTAGGAGGAGGGAGATGAGTGAGGATGCACAGGGTGGGAGGGGGAGATGAGTGAGGATGCACAGGGTGGGAGGGGGGAGTTGAGTGAGGATGCACAGGGTGGGAGGGGGGAGATGAGTGAAGATGCACAGGGTAGGAGGGGGGAGATGAGTGAGGATGCACAGGGTGGGAGAGGGGAGATGAGTGAGGATGCACAGGGTGGGAGGGGGGAGATGAGTGAGGATGCACAGGGTGGGAATGGGGGGAGATGAGTGGGGATGCACAGGGTGGGAGGGGGGAGATGAGTGAGGATGCACAGGGTGGGAATGGGGGGAGATGAGCGAGGATACACAGGGTGGGAGGGGGGAGATGAGCGAGGATGCACAGGGTAGGAGGGGGAGATGAGTGAGGATGCACAGGGTGGAGGGGGAGATGAGTGAGGATGCACGGGGTGGAGGGGGGAGATTAGTGAGGATGCACAGGGTAGGAGGGGGTAGTTGAGTGAGAATGCACAGGGTGGGAGGGGGGAGATGAGTGAAGATGCACAGGGTAGGAGGGGGGAGATGAGTGAGGATGCACAGGGTGGGAGGGGGGAGATGAGTGAGGATGCACAGGGTGGGAGGGTGGAGATGAGTGAGGATGCACAGGGTGGGAGGGGGAGATGAGTGAGGATGCACAGGGTGGGAGGGGAGAGATGAGTGAGGATGCACAGGGTGGGAGGGGGGAGTTGAGTGAGGATGCACAGGGTGGGAGGGGGAGATGAGTGAAGATGCACAGGGTAGGAGGGGGGAGATGAGTGAGGATGCACAGGGTAGGAGGGGGAGATGAGTGAGGATGCACAGGGTGGAGGGGGGAGATGAGTGAGGATGCACAGGGTAGGAGGGGGAGATGAGTGAGGATGCACAGGGTGGAGGGGGGAGATGAGTGAGGATGCACAGGGTGGAGGGGGAGATTAGTGAGGATGCACAGGGTAGGAGGGGGTAGTTGAGTGAGAATGCACAGGGTAGGAGGGGGGAGATGAGTGAGGATGCACAGGGTGGGAGGGGGGAGATGAGTGAGGATGCACAGGGTGGGAGGGGGAGATGAGTGAGGATGCACAGGGTGGGAGGGGGAGATGAGTGAGGATGCACAGGGTGGGAGGGGGAGATGAGTGAGGATGCACAGGGTGGGAGGGGGAGATGAGTGAGGATGCACAGGGTGGGAGGGGAGAGATGAGTGAGGATGCACAGGGTGGGAGGGGGGAGTTGAGTGAGGATGCACAGGGTGGGAGGGGGGAGATAAGTGAAGATGCACAGGGTAGGAGGGGGGAGATGAGTGAGGATGCACAGGGTGGGAGG
Source organism: Rhinoderma darwinii (assembly GCF_050947455.1). Lineage (NCBI taxonomy): Eukaryota > Metazoa > Chordata > Amphibia > Anura > Rhinodermatidae > Rhinoderma > Rhinoderma darwinii. Next base: position 419,133,932 of record NC_134688.1, read on the forward strand.
GGGGAGATGAGTGAGGATGCACAGGGTAGGAGGGGGAGATGAGTGAGGATGCACAGGGTGGGAGGGGGGAGATGAGTGAGGATGCACAGGGTGGGAGGGGGAAGATTAGTGAGGATGCACAGGGTGGGAGGGGGGAGATGAGTGAGGATGCACAGAGTGGGATGGGGAGATGAGTGAGGATGCACAGGTTGGGAGGGGGAGTTTCTATACACATTTTTTGCAATTAGGATGTTATTGTTTTTTCTTTTTCGTTTTTGCTTTGTTGTATTGAATTTGAAGGAAAAAAGGAAAATAGATGAAGGATCAGAGTTAAAGGTACAGAATTGTTTTTCTTTCATTATATTACGGAACAATTTTTGGTCGGTACAAAATTAGACATTGTATTGATATTGTGTAAAATTATCTGGATACTCTGATGCTTTAATAAAAAGAATGTTAAAAAAAAATGGCTGCTGTGGCCAAATAAATCCAATCCCATAGTCATGACATTGCAGGTGTATTCACAAATGGCACCAGTTACAGCAGGCTAGACTGGTCATAGAGATTTTCCCCAAGTAACGGTAAAAGGGAGGTTCTGTGTGACAACTAAAATTTATCACATCTAAGTTCATGAACTCAAAGACGCAGGAACCGCTCTCAGCCGAGCCGTCAGTCTAGCAGACCTGATGGATTCAGCTTAGATGGCAAGATACAGCTTCTAAGCATACTGGATACAGCTGTATCTCAAAAAGCAAACTTTTTATTTTTTTATAAAAACCTATTTAAAAGTTGTTCACAATCACATTAGATAGATAGATAGATAGAATCTCTGATATGCTGGGATACATGTGGGGATACATGTGGGATCGCTGGGACGCCCAGCGATAAGGAGAACGGGGGACCGAAAGTCCCCCGAAGCTCTCCATGACAAACCTCAGACTTCCGGGGTCTGTCGGCAGCTCCATAGAAATGAATTGTGCAAAGGTCGGGCTTGTGCGCATGCGTGACCAGCACTCCTTTTATTTTTATTGATCTATGCAGACCCCGGAAGTCAGAGGTTCGTCATGGAGACCTTCGGGAGACTTTAAGTCCCCCGTTCTCCTTATCGCTGCCAGCGATCACACATGTATCCCCTATCCTCTGGACAGGGGATACATCTCTTTTGTAGGACAAACTATAGGCCGTTATTTTTTTTGGGGGGGGGGATTGGGGGCTGTATGGCGTTATCTACAGGGGGGCTGTATGGCGTTATCTACAGGGGGCTGTATGGCTTTATCTACAGGGGGGCTGTATGGCATTATTTACAGGGGGCTGTATGGCGTTATCTACAGGGGGCTGTATGGCGTTATCTACGGGGGGGCTGTAAGGCGTTATCTACGGGGGGCTGTAAGGCGTTATCTACCGGGGAGGGCTGTATGGCATTATCTACAGGGGGAGGGCTGTATGGCGTTATCTACAGGGGGAGGGCTGTATGGCGTTATCTACAGGGGGAGGGCTGTATGGCGTTATCTACAGGGGGGGCTGAAAGGCGCTATCTACAGGGGGCTGTATGGTGCTATCTATAGGGTGCGCTGTGTGGCGGAATCTATAGGGAGGCACCATCTACAAGGAGGGGTTGTGTCATACCCAGGGGAGGGGGGCCCAGTCAAAAGTTTGCTATGAGTCCAGTCTTTCCTAATTACGCCCCTGGTAATGGGTCAGAGAATGTGTCAGCAGCTCCGCTAATTAAATGATGAATATCCCTGTTTGATAACATACTGATTCCTGTGGGGATAGCCTTCATGTCTGCACATAGAAGACCCAGCCTTTAAAACTTCTGGAGCCACAATCATTGGTTGTGTCATTTGCTATCTTAGGATGTTTCATATTTCAATCAAATATTTGACTAAAACTATATAAAGGAAACGTAAACTGTAGGTTCACCACTGGTGAATTTATACTATTAGGGCCAGTTCACACAGAGATTTTTGGCATGTCTTTTAACGCGCCAAAAAACGGCCGAAAATGCCTCCCATTGATTTCAATGGGAGGGGGAGGTGTTTTATTCCCGCGAGCGGAAAAACCGTCTCACAGGAGAAAGAAGACCCATCTTCGGGCGTTTACGTCTCTGACCTCCCATTGACATCAATGAGAGGCAGAGAAAGCATATTTCACTGCGTTTTTTGCCCATGGCGCTCAATGGCTGCGGGTGAAATTCGCCGTGAGAAATGCAGCAAACGGCGTGCAGGCAGATCAAAATCTGCCTCATGATTCCAGATGGAATTTTGAGGCAGAATTTTCTGCCTGCAAAAAAATCAGTGTGAACATACCCTTATAGCAGGGAATTGCATGAATAACTATTCTCAAATATAGACCTATTACCTGAATAGCTCCCTAAACATGCAGAAACACGATTTATAATGGGTATGTTTTAGGCTGGGCCTTGATACAGTGTTATATTAATGCCTTCCTACCCCATGACGAAAATGTACATCACAGGCGGCTATCAGTTGCCCGTACCATGATGTATATTTTTGTCACGATAATCTTGCGGTTAAAGGTATTACACAGCCCTGCTCCTGCTGCAACTGCGAAGATTGGATAAAATTTCACTCCTGGCAGTCAACCTCCTTAGTGGTGCGATCATACATGATCGCAGCACTGTTCAAGGAAGAAAGCCCCATTTTAACGATAATCGCCAGGCCAGTATCACCATGGAGACAGCCTAGGACCTGACAAATGTTCCCAGGGCTATCTCTTGTATATGCCTATGTAACACCCATGGCCACGGACCGTCAGGATTACTCACCTCCTGACGGCCGCAACCATGGATCAGTGAGCGCTGGCCCGCATCTCCTTCTCAGGAGACACCAGCACTCACTTCCGCTTCACTCTGCTGTGTCCTGAATTTGATACCGAATTAGTCCATACTCACCCTGGACTATAAGAAGGGCCCTGCCCCTTCCTGCATTGCCTGAGCATTGTTGTCGTTTACCTATGTTCGTCTCTGCAAATGATCCCTTAAGTGTTTTCCAGTTCCCAGTGTTCCTGTTCCTGCTACCTGTATCCTATATCCCGTGTTATCTTGGTCCAAGTGGCGTTTACAGTTGGAGTCGTGTTGTGCTGTGTACTATTGCGCCTGCTACCAAGGTCCCATCTGAGCCTATCTTCGCTACTGTCTGAAGTTACCACAGGTACACATATCCGAACTATAGACTTTGATTTATTATCCTGTTGCCAGCTGCTATACCGTCAACGCAGTACGGCCCAGTGGGTCCACGCACCCAACTTGACAGCCTATAAGAGCATTCTTGTGTAAGGCCCTAATAGGTGCCTGTGCGTATTATTATGCACATGCACAATATGCTGGCATGCAAAAATATGGCAACATATTATTAATAAATAAAAAAATCTAAGTTAAAGTAACAACCTATACTTTAAATATATATACTTCATTTAGGTCAGCAATGAACAGGGTAATATCCATTGAGGAATTGTGTTTTTTACTATTTTTTTTTGCTTGTACCCTCAAAATTAAATTAAATTAAAAAAGATTAAACGCTAATGTATGCATACCCCAAAATGGTATAAACAGAGTTTAATATACCACACAAAAAACAAGGTCTGATTAAGCCACGTTGACACAGTAATATGAAAGTTTTACAATCCAGAAGGCCAAGAGAAAAAACAAAAGATGTGTGAGATCATTGTGCCCAAAAATGGCCAGGTTTTCTAAGGGGCTGTCTGGGATTTAAAAAATACTTACAAGAGCAGGAAAGTTGATAAAAAAATAAAACAATACTCACCTGTTCAATCCCCCACCGCTCTGACGGTCTTTGTTGACTTCCCTGCAGTTGATGACATGCCGTTCATGCACGTGACTGCAACTGCCAAACACTGGCCTAAGCGGTGATGCTAGCATTAACGGCACGAGACCGCTGAGGCCAGTGATTGGCTGCAGCATTCATGTGCATGAATGGCACATCATCACTGCAGGATAAGTGAACAAAGACTGGCGAGAAGCGCTGGCGAGGCAGGGAATTTTTTATTTATCATAGAAAATTCTGTTTTAAAACCCAGACACCCCCTTTAAGGGATTAAAGCTCCTGGGACTTAGAACAAAATGTATACTAGTGCACACCCCAAATACTGCTGATAGGGCAGAAAGACTATTAGTCCCCCTTACGCACTAAAGCCAAGGTGCAACTGCAACCTCAGCACCCCAAACTATGCTACTGCTTTGATAAATCTTGCTTAAAAAATGTCTGTAGTTATAAGAATCAATGCTTAAGATGTCATAATGCTGCATTGCGATTGCTAGAAGAAAACTGTATGAAAAAAGTGTGTATAGGTAATTGCTATATGCATTTTCCTCCTTTACTACCTTTTTTAAAATAATGAGCCCTGCCCCCTTGCATGCAGTGGTTCATAAACATAACACATTTAACTACATAGCTTTTGTGCTTTTAGTTGTTCACATTATATAATCACAAACATTGAATGTATGTCAGAAGCAAAATACAATGGTTTATACCAACCACACAACAGGAAATGTCACAATGGAAACAACAAAAAAGCCAAAGAAATAATACATAGGTAAACATGTATTAGATCTAATAAAATGGGAATGGTTGTGGAATGTTGTGTCATGTGGACATAATGTTTCAAAAAGTAAACATGAATGACAAAAAAATTCTGTGCTGCCATTTATACATACACAGAGTGTAAGCTGCACTTTACAAGATTGTAAACTACAGATACAAAAAAAAAACATTCATAGGTTAAAGTGGATATCCAGTCTGGTAGACTGCAAAATATTGTTGTCCTGCAAATAAAATGAACAAAAAAAGAAAAGTACCTCTCAGACACTGGATCTCCTAAGCCCAGAACATCTCTTCCTCCTGTGAACAGGTGCAGGCAGTGGGCAGGCAGACACGAAAAGAGACTTGGGGATATTGGTGGACAGTAAACTTACCTTCAGCAACCAGTGCCAGGCAGCTGCTGCCAAGGCAAATAAAACCATGGGATACATAAAGAGAGGCATAGATGCACATGACAAGAATTTAGTTTTGCCTCTATGCAAGTCACTAGTCAGACCACGCATGGAATATTGTGTACAATTTTATATATGAATGGACAGTACAGAGATTTTTCTAATGATTCTTTTTACATCTAGGTCTGTAACCATGACAAGGGGTCATCCTCTGCATCTAGAGGAAAGAAGAAGTGACCATAATCATAGACTTTGCAGTGAGACTTTGGAACTCTCTGCCACAGGATATTGTGATGGTTGGTTCATTAAGCAAGTTCAAATAGGGCATGGGTTCCTTTCATGAAAAATATAATATTACAATTAATGGGTACTAAAATCGAGAGAAGGGAAATTGATCCAGGGATTGATTCTAATTGTCATATTTGGAGTTGGGAAATAATTTTTCCCCTAATGAGGCGATTGGCATCTGCCTCATGGGTTGTTTTGCTTTCCTCTGGATCAACATGGTAGGATAGGTTGCACTTGATGGACCTGTGTCTTCTTTCAACCTCATTAACTATGTAATTATGTAACAAGCAATGTACATACCTTGTAACTTTCAAAGAATGTTAAGAGGGACAACCTGGATTGAAGGCATATAGAGTCTTTTCTTTTATAATAGAGGTTAGCAGATACCCCACAGAGTAATAATGCCCATCATTGTGCCACACACATCAATAGTGCCCCATATAGTAATAGTGCCTCCATTGTGCCACACACAATAGTGCTCATAAAGTAATAGTGCCCCACACTATAACACTGCCCCTATACAGTAATAGTCCCCAGTCCGCCCACATTGTAATAATGCCACCTTTGTGACCGCCACACAGTATTAGTGCCTTCCTATGTTCAGAACACAATAATAATGCCACCCCACAGTGATAGTACCCCTTTATATCCCACACACTTTCATAGTGCTCTTATCGTTCGGCACAAAGTACTAGTGCCCCCATAAAGAGCTGATAGCACTTTAGTGCCCCTCAACAAAGTAAGGATGCCTCCTTAGCGTCCCCATACAGTAGGGATGCCCCATTAGTATCCTCTCAAACTAATGGTCCTCCTATAGTGCCCCCACACAGTAATAGTTCCCCATTTGTGGGACAAACAGCAAAAGTACCTCCACACGGTAATAGTGCCCCCATTGTGACACACATAGTAATAGTGCCCCCATAAAGTAATAGTGCCCCCACACTGTAATACTGCCTCTGTACAGTAATAATTCCCATTCCCCCAACATTAATAGTGCCCCTTTGTGCCCCCCACATATTAATTGTGTCCTCCTAATGTGCAGCACATAGTAATAGTGTCCCCCCATAGTGATGATGTCCCCTTAGTGCCCTACAACACCGTAAGTATGCCTCCTTATTGCCCCAAAACAGTAAGGATGCCCCCTCAGTGCCTTCTCAAAGTAATGGTGCCCTGTAGTGCCCCCACACAGTAATGGTGCTGCTTTGTGCCCTCTTTGTGTGGCACACAGCAATAGTACCCCATCCAGTAATAGTGGCCCCATTGTGCCACACATAGTAAAAGGGTCCTCCTACAGTAATAGTGCCCCCCACACTGTAATACTGCCCCTATACAGTAATAGTCCCCAGTCCCCCCACAGGATAATGCCCCTTTATGCCACCACATATTAATAGTGCCCTCTGATGTGCAGCACACAGTAATGGTGCCTGACGAAGACCTCGGTGCGAGGTTGAAACGCAGTGCAGCACCTGTATTTTATACCTTTTAGTATGTTCACCAAATAAATTGATTTTAATACTATCCGATGGTCCAGTAAACTTACTGAACTATCCACACAAGAGTGCCCGATAAAAGGAGTATCTTTTCTACGTTCTTCATTGAGGAGGAGAGGAGAAATAAGTAGTGTAGCACAAGGTGTATGATCTATTGTTTGATGTTTATAGAGCAGGGTAAGCACTGTTCCAGAATACAGGTACAACACAGGAGATGTGTATGAGGAGACTCAACATTAGCAGAACGAATGCCACAGGATAAATGAAGACATGTAGTTAGAACGCATTTGGCTAAGGCCACTGCCCGCACTCTTGATTTTCAGAAAATAAACTTGTGACCACTAGACTAGCAGTCGCCTAAATCTCTTGGTGTTTTCTGGTGTTGTAGTATTTTGTAGTCACTATAATGCAATTATTTCTGTAAGGCACAAACTCAATATGAAGAACAAAGCAGGCTGTTTCTTTCCTTTTCACTTAGGCTGGGTTCCCACGTAGTGTAAACACTGCGGAATTTACGCAATGGAATTGTGTGCGGAATTTTCGCAACCTTTACAGTAGCAGCAAAGTGGGTGAGATTTAGTAAATCTCATGCCCACACTGCGGAAAAAAATGCAGCGTAAACGTTAATAAATTGAGCTGCGGTGCAGAATTAAATTCCACAACATGTGAATTTTCATTGATTTTCTGCTGCGTGTTTTCCCCATTGAATTCAATGAGGTTGCAAAACCCACAAATGAAAGCCAAGTGTTGCGACTTTTGCAGCATTTACGCCGCAAAAATCGCAACGCAGGAAAAAAACATACTTACAAAGAACACCCTCCTTCTTCGTGCAGTTCGGCCTCCTGGGATGACGTTGTATCCCATGTGACCGCTGCAGCCAATCACGGACTGCAGGGTCACATAGCCTGAAACGTCACCCAGGTAGGCCGGAGCGGACGTCACAGGAGGGAGGGGGTAAGTATGTACGCTTAATTACGCAGCAGAATTTCCATCCGAAAAATCGCACCATAATGTGGTGCGATTTTTCAGGCGGAAAGTCCTGCGGGTTCCAGGTCGGATAAGCAGCGTGGTTTTTCCATCTCGTGGGAACCCGGTCTTACTGTGCCCCAGATAAAATATATAACATTGCATGTTGTTACCACTCATCCAGCCCAATGGGGCAAGTGATAAATATTGGAGAAAGGTTGTAAAATGCTTCTAGTTGCGCACTAATGGGCCTTAGTGGCGGATTAAGAAGACCATGGGCCCTGGGCTGTTACACAAACTTGGGCCCCCCTTCTCCACCACCACCCTGCCGCGCCGTAACTATTGCTAACACTACCTAAACACTAGTACACAAAGTAGGCACATTATGCACAAAGTACACACAGTACACAAAGTACGCACATTATGCACAAAGTACGCACATTATGCACAAAGTACGCACATTATGCACAAAGTATGCACATTATGCACAAAGTACACACAGTACACAAAGTAGGCACATTATGCACAAAGTAGGCACATTATGCACAAAGTAGGCACATTATGCACAAAGCACGCACAGTACACAAAGTACACAAAGTAGGCACATTATGCACAAAGCACGCACAGTACACAAAGTACCACATTATGCACAAAGTACGCACATTATGCACAAAGTACGCACAAAGTACGCACAGTACACACATTATGCACAAAGTACGCACAGTACAAAGTACGCACATTATGCACAAAGTACGCACAGTACACAAAGTACACACATTATGCACAAAGTAGGCACATTATACACAAAGTACGCACATTATGCACAAAGTATGCATAGTACACAAAGTACACACGAGTATGCACATTATACACAAAGTACACCTTGTAAACACATGAATATGGACATTAAACATACATGAATATGGACATTAAACACACATGAATATACACATTAAACATACATGAATATGGACATTAAACACACATGAATATGGACATTAAACACACATGAATATGGACATTAAACACACATGAATATGGACATTAAACACACATGAATATGGACATTAAACACACATGAATATGGACATTAAACATACATGAATATGGACATTAAAGACACATGAATATGGACATTAGATATACATGAATATGGACATTAAACACACATGCACTTACCTTTTATGTCTTCACTGCAGCTCTTCTCCTGCTCACGAGCCTGCCGACAGTCTCCCCTCCCCCATGTCCCGACAGCTAGCAGCAGAGGAGAGGTGTTTAGAGCAGGGAAGGGGGGCTGGAGGGGGAGCTTCTAAAGCAGCACAGACCACGGCTGCTAAGTAGAAGCGAAGCTCCCCTCGCCTGACAGGTGCGGTCCTGGCACCGGGGCTCCCTCCGGTGCTAGCGACGCCACTGGGCATGAGGGGGTTCGGGCGGTCATGGGCCCCCTGGGAGCCTTGGGCCCCCTGGGAGCCTTGGGCCCCGGGCGACTGCCCGAAACGCCCTAATGATAATCCGCCACTGGCCTTAGTTATCAGCTCAGTTATACAGTTATTTCTATACATGATCCAATCAGCATATGCGAGGCACAACAAGTCTTTCTGGTTCTTGTTTAGCTGTGAAGATCAATATATTTATGTCAGAGCAGCCATATAGAATCCTTTTTTTGCTTTTCCTAGTACCGTTTAGAAGCTGTGGGTAAACATCTGTTTGTTGTATCAGTTATTCATTGTTACCTGTCAAATATTTCTGCAAAGCATCTGGTGGAATGTCACTTCTCCTCTTGAATTGTACTCAATTGTCCAGGTCCATTTTCCTCATTACCAGTACAGGAAGAGGGAAATGTTATTTCTGCCAGCTGTCTAAGCCAGTGCCTGGAATAAAAACCCTGCAGCTTAACCCATACAACCAATCTAATGAACTCTTTTAAACCTGACCTCTCCCATTAACCAAATGTCAGATTGTATTTTAGCTGGGGCCATCATCTGCCTTTAGATCTTGGCATGCCTCTTCAAAGGTTTAACTCATCTGGGAAAATCAAATATATTGAAGCATAAAGACATCCACACACATATCCAGAATTCACTATACCTGATTTCTTATAGAACATTTCCCCTTGAAATGAAAAAAAATTACCTACTAAGCCATGTGTCTGGAACCTGTCTGGGGCCCTATGCTTCCCATATAAGGGAGGAGTAGGCGCTCCTTGTCCCTCTGTGTGGCGCCCGAATTCTCGGCTTGAAGCAAGAATAATATGGCATGTGATGGAACACGCCACATGGAGGTACAGCATGGGCCCATAGTCAGGGGCGGATTAAGGGCACCATGGGCCTCTGGCACTTTTTCAAGTCTGGGCCTCCCCCCCCCAAACTCTGAAGAAAGAACTCTATGACCCTGTACCATATATATTTGCAGATTTCTATTTATGCGGCCACAGATCTGGCACGGTTTTGAATTTGCTGTAAACGCAGAATGAGCCATACAGAAGCGATAAAGCCGAATACTGAGACACTAACGAGGTCAGGAGCTTTAAATTGTTTGTGGTTTCTGGAACAAAGAAATCTGCTGTGCGTGATTATAACCTTAAGGAACCTGTCTCTGCTGTTTAACCCCTAAAAGAGCCTATAGTCGTTTTTATTGGCACCATTTAAAGTATCATATAATGGTTGAATTGTAAAAAAAACTGAGATTCCTCCATGTTTTTTGGGATTCGTTTTTACTGTATATATTTAAGATCTACTTTTACCTTAAGATAAGGTAAATATATACAAACCCAGAACCAAGCTCAGTACATATATACAGCATCAGAACCAAGCTCAATACATAAATACAAAACCAGAACCAAGCTCAGTACATATATACAGTGCCAGAAACAAGCTCAGTACCTATATACAGCCCCAGAACCAAGCTCAGTACATATATACAGTGCCAGAACACAGCTCAGTACATATATACAGTGCCAGAAACAAGCTTAATACATATATACACCACCAGAACCAAGCTCAGTACATATATACAGCATCAGTACTAAGCTCAGTTCATATAAACAACACCAGAACCAAGATCAGTACATATATACAGCATTTGCAAATGACAGTTCCCAGTACAGCCAGCACAATAGTTAGGATATGCTCGGAGTTGTTGTTTCACAAAAAAAAAAACAATACACCCATCATCTCGCTGCAGATCATACAGTGACTACAGAACATTTACATTGAGTGACTCACAGGTGACACCTCAGATTCTTCTTCGTTCTTTTTCTCTTTTCTTCCCCATCCGGTCCAGACCTCTATGATGACTTCTCACGCCTCATGGTCCCACACTCTATGCCGCTGAATATAATAGTATCATACACTGTGCCCCTGAATATAATACTGCTACACACTGTGCTCCTGAATATAATAGTACTATACACAGCCCCTGAATATAATTGTACTATAAACTGTGCCTCTGAATATAATAGTACTATACACTGTGCCAATGAATATAATAGTACTGTACACTGTGCCCCTGAATATAATAGTATTATACACTGTACTCCTGAATATAATAGTACTATACACTGTGCCTTTGAACATAATAATATTATACACAGTGCCCCTGAATATAATAGTACTATACACTGTGCCTAATAGTACTATACACTGTGTCTCTGAATATAATAGTATCTTACACTGTACTCTTGAATATAATAGTACTACACACTGTGTTCCTGAACATAATAGTACTATACATTGTACTCCTGAATATAATAGTGCTATATACTGTGCCTCAGTACTATATACTGTACTCCTGAATATAATAGTACTATACACTGTGTTCCTGAATATAAAAGTACTATACACTGTGCCCCTGAATATAATAGTACTATACACTGTACTCCTGAATATAATAGTACTATATACTGTGCCTCAGTACTATATACTGTACTCCTGAATATAATAGTACTATACACTGTGTTCCTGAATATTAAAGTACTATACACTGTGCCCCTGAATATAATAGTATTATACACTGTACTACTGAATATAATAGTACTATACACTGTGCTCCTGAATATAATAGTACTATAAACTGCACCCCTGAATATAATAGTATTAGACACTGTACTCCTGAATATAATAGTACTATACACTGCACCCCTGAATATAATAGTACTATACACTGTGCTACTGAATATAATAGTACTATACACTGTACTACTGAATATAATAGTACTATACACTGTGTCCCTGAATATAATAGTACTATACACTGTGCCCCTGAATATAATAGTACTATACACTGTACTCCTGAATATAATAGTACTATACACTGTGCCCCTGAATATAATAGTACTATACACTGTACTCCTGAATATAATAGTACTATACACTGTGCTACTGAATATAATAGTACTATACACTGTGTCCCTGAATAGAATAGTACTATACACTGCACCCCTGAATACAATAGTACTATACACTGCGCCCCTGAATATAATAGTACTAATACACTGCGCTCCGTCCTGAATATAATAGTACTATACACTGTGCTCCTGAATATAATAGTACTATACACCAGTCACAATGCCCCCTGTAGATAGCACCAGTCACAATGCCCCTGTAGATAGCACCAGACATAATGCACTCTGTAGACAGCGCCAGTCACAATGCCCTCTGTAGAAAGCGCCAGTCACAATGCCCCCTGTAGATAGCGCCAGTCAAAATGCCCCCTGTAGATAATGCCAGTCACAATGCCCCCTGTAGCTATTGCCCAGTGTAGATATTGCCCAGTGTAGATAGAGCCCCCAACGCTGCTTATAGAAAAAAAAAAAAAAACCCATTCTGACCTGTCCAAGTTCCCGCGCCATCCACTTAAGGACGCGGATACAATTGGGTGAGAGGTCCCGCTTCATCCCAGTTCTCTGAACCGGCTGTAATATTAACAACCGGTTTGGGGGAACCAAGGCGAACTGGGCAGACTTTCAGCCTCGGGGGCCGGGCACTTGCCCAGATTGTCCTCATTATAATCCACCCTTCCACATAGTACACTAGGACCACTGTATAATTAATTTGTACAACATGGTTCTTTAATACAGTTGTGTGTACCATGCCTAAATATGTCTTTTAGTTTTCATTTTTAATTTAATTTTTCCTGAATGTCAAATCTGGCTATGCAGCTACCCAAAAGTGATGGATGTATCACTGCATAACGTGGCAGATTTACCAGTCAACAGTCTAGGGATGCTGGAAACAATACCTGTGCAAACTGTAATGGAAGCCATAATGATTGCCACCCAGTTCTGCCACCCAGTTTTCCTACAAAGGGATCTAGAGTACTAAAGAATGACGGCAGCGGAAAGCCACCCGCATTTTCGGCCCATGCTCCCATACAAAGTATGAGATCGCGAACTGTAAAAAGCAAAAGATAGGACATGTCCTATCTTTTGCGGAGGTTTTCTACGGCCGGGATCCCTTCCCGCAAATATACGGGAAGGTGTCCGCAGTCAATAGAAGCGAATTGGTCCGTCATTGCGGACCACAATTACAGACATATTCTACGGTCGTGTGCATGGGGCCTCAGAGGGGAAGAACTGAGAAAGGTTTTCCGAAATCAATGGTGATGGAGATGGCGTTTGTGTCAGTCAGCGCTCTGTTCCGACGGAAATCTCCGACAGAAGGTCGGAACGGAGCCCTGATGCAGATGTGATAGCAGCCTAAGATAGGTGCAAACATTTAATACTTTACATTTTATTACTGCTATATTTACTATACTTCGTATTGTTAGAAAACATTTTGATCGAATTGCATGGGCCCACTTGCCACGACAAGGCAACCTTGCTGAGGTGGGTCCAAATACATTATATCTGAAAAGCAGGAGACTTATCTCTTTCTCTTGGGCCTAGGCCTACAAAATGTATCCAGGATAGACAGGAACCAGCTTTTTTCTATACTAATTAACCCTTTCACTTCGCAGATCTGTAGATTTACATCGTGAAAGGGTATTTAAATACGGCGTCCGCTCAGAAGCAGAGCCTCCCTGTGGCAGGTCTCAATAACAATGCACTGATTTTGTTATAGACTCAGTGCCGCACCTGCCATGAGGCCAGGTGAGCCGACGGCCTCAGGCGGCACCACCTACCCAAACGGGGGCGGGCGGCATTTTCAGCCCGGGACGGACTGGACCGGGGGGAGGGGCCATGCAGACGCACATAGATAGCAGACGTGCCGAACGTCTGAAACACTCCTCCTCCTCTCTGACGCTGTATGCAGCCAGAGAGGAGCAAGTCTGCAGGAGGAGCGACGAGCAGCACGAGCAGCACGAGGTCAGTTCCTGCCTTGCTGGGACCGGGACCCATGACATGAGTATACTGCAAGGGGGAGTCTGGGCATTTTACCGACAGCAGAGGGCTCTATGGGGCTGGAATAATCCACCCCATAGAGCCCTCACATCACTATAATGGAAGGATTAGTGTGGGTGGGGGAGGGTCTGAGCGTCTGTCTGACTGTCTGACTTGCTGCAGAGAGCTCTATAGGGGGTGATTCTGCCCTCCCTCTAGAGCAGTCAGTCAGATAATCAGACCCCCCTAACCTTTCAGTATAGTAACTAGTCAGGGCTCTATGGTGGGGGGATAATTCCCCCCTATAGAGCCCTCTGCTGTCAGTAAAATGCCCAGACCCCCCCCCCCCTTGCAGTATACTCCTGGCTTTGTAGCTTTAGGCTTTGTAGCTTTCCTGTGCTTAATTAGCGTGGGAAAGCTACAAGCAGGGCTGTGACTGGTGAGTCTCACAGTCACTCCCAGTGCACACTGCATGCAGCAGCTGTGGCATTCTGTCTGACTGTGAGTCTCTGACCAGTCACCACCCACACGCAGCAGACAGACAGGAGAGACTAATAGTGCCTGTCGTTGAATAAACCCTCAACTACTAGTTTCACAGGCATTGACCATGAAGCTTTCTATAGTGTAGTGGTCAGCTCGTCTGCCTTACATATGGACGTTGCTGGTTCAAAGCCCTGCTGGGTTGTTTTTTTTTTTTTTATTATTAATATCTTACTTGTATTGGGCTTTGTTCACACTAGCATTAATATACGTTTACCTCTCTTCCGTCAGAGGAAGAGAGGATCGATACGTTAAACGGAAGGCAACGGCTCCATTAGAATTACCATTGCTTTCAATGGTAATTCTTTTGTATCAGTTGCTTTCCGTTTGTCTCCGTTCGCTAGGTTTCCGTTCTTTTGAACAGAAATAAAAGTTCTGCAGACTGCACTTTTGTTTCTTTTAAAAAAAATGGAAACTTAGCGAACGGAGACAAACGGAAAGCAACTGATACAAAAGAATTACCATTGAAAGCAATGGTAATTCTAATGGAGCCATTGCTTTCTGTTTAACGTATCGATCCTCTCTTGCTCTGACGGAAGAGAGGTAAACGTATATTAATGCTAGTGTGAAAGAAGCCTTAGGGCCTGTTCATATCAGCGTTGGCTTTCCGTTCTGGGGTTCCGTCGGAGGTAACCCCGCAACGGAAAGTCAAACTGAAACCACAGCTTCCGTTTCTGTCACCATTAGCGCAGTCGACTGCGCTATTGATTCCGTCACAAAAACTGAAACCTGCCGGAATGGTGACGAACGGAAACCATTAGCAATGTTTCTGTCACCATTGATTTCAATGGTGACTGAAACGGAAGCTGTGGTTTCAGTTTGACTTTCCGTTGCGGGGTTCACCCGACGGAAACCTCCCACAGAACCCCGGAACGGAAAGCCAACGCTGATGTGAACAGGCCCTAATCCTTCCCCATTAAACCTGCCCCTGCTAATTAAAATAAATATATTATAAAATGTATATAGCGCTGTATCCTGTATCTGTCAGGTCAGCGGGTCCTGCAGGATCGAGCTGTTACCGATCACATCTAAGTTCATAACTTAGATGTGATCGGTAATAGGCGACCTAATGGATTCAGGTCTCAGCGCTATATACAGCTGCTCTGTATACAGAATACAAAGCAGCTGTATCTCAAAAAGTACAAATCATTTTCAATAAAAAGTAATTAAAACTTGCACCAATCGCATTAATAGATATCTTTATATATCATAGTGACATGTCCGAAGTTTTCATCGGTGGGGGACCGAGCACTGAGGCCCCCACCGATCGCTAAAACGAAGCAGCAGAAGTGCTCGGGTGAGCGCTGTGCCGCTTCATTTATGATCGACTTTCAGCCGAGTGAGCGGTGTACGGACTCCTAGACTTTCTATTGAGCCCGTACACTGCTCCAAGGAAAGCCAAACAGAATTGAAGCGGCACACCGCTCAACCGAGCACTTCTGCTGCTTCGTTTTAGCGACTAGTGGGGGGTCTCAGTGTTCGGACCCCACTGATCAAAACTTCTGACATGTCAAAAGTTTTTAAAAAAGTTGTCACTTTAAAGAGAATCTTTCACCTGCCCACAGATTTGCATTTGAGTGCAGCATGTAATGGGGAGGGCTGCACAAACTCTGGGGCACTTTATATATTTTTTTCCTACCCTCTTTCCTTACTTAGATATCGGTGCCGTAATGTTTGGTGCCGATATTTAAATAACCCCATGAACTGCCAATGGGGCGGTAATTGGCAAGGGGGCGTGTAACATCGCTGTGACACTGTCCAATCATCTACGGACAATGTCAACAGCAAGAGCTGGAGAGAGGAGATCATGTGCGCACGCACGCTCTCACTCTTCAGCTCTCGGCAGGCAAGTACAAGACTGTGATCTCAGGTGAGAGATCAGTCTTGTCGTCCTTGGGAAAAATTACAATCACCCCGTTTCCCTAGATCACATATAAAAATAAACAAAAAATAATTAACAAACACGTTAGGTATCCCTGCGTCCCAAAATGCCCGAACTATAAAATTATAAAAATATTTGTCCAATACGGGAGAATGTCATAGCGGGAAAAAAAGTCAAAATGGCCAAATCGCAGTTTTTTTTTGCCACTTTAACCCCAAGAGTACGCAGAAAAGTCGTGCGGAAAGTGCTCTGCGGCGCGAATGATTCTGCAGCATGTCAATTTATACAGAGTATTCTCTATGGAGATGCTGCATTTTTGGCCCTAACACTTGAATAGGGAGAATAAATTCTGCACTAAAATAGACAAGTTGAGTTTTGTACAGCGTTTACCTAGTGGAAATGCAGTAAAAACCTCTGGAAATCCGCAGATGCACGTATAGTTTGCTAGAATGAATGCTTGACACTCAAATTGTGGAAAAACCGCAGCGTTTCCACAGCAATATGTTGGTGCGGATTTCTGTCACAGATTTACCAGCGTTTTTTTTAGATTTTTTTTAATATAATGATAACCTAATTTGTTTATATTACTGCCATAGTAATCTTGGAAAAAACAATGTTTTACCAAGTCCGAAAAGATCAAGTAATCTGGGTAATCTACTTTCCAATGAGATTCATGCCTGGAACGATTGTGTCCTACAAAGAAAATTTACACCTGACCGTAGTCGTCATAACCTGGAAGGTGAATTGAAATAAACATCGAGATGAGGATTTACAACTGACCAGACAGATGAAACAGATGAGGTGGTCATTATATAACCAAATCTTATTTAATACCTGGGATCATTTCGGGCTCCCACCTGAAAGCAGCTAATGTTAGCGTAAATAAGAGTCACAAGTATCAGCTTGTCAGCGCGTTCAGGGACGGAGCCTGGCATTCTCCTGAAATGCCTGCTTCTATTTTTAGATCCCTAAATATTCAGCATGCAGCAAGCGATGCCGCAGAGGGTGGGGTGGCAGCCAAGTGCGTGTAATGACGCTGAGATAGAAGCAGAGCAGTTTCATTAACTTCATACAGACTGAGAAACATATATTTTACCAAGATGAGACACTGTAAGCTTCATGGGAACTGAAAATGTATATTTTATATTCCCCTTAGATCTAGAAAATCCGCTTTTCAGACTTCGCTATGCGTCACTACAGTTATTACTCCCCAATTTCATCTCGGCTTCTTTAAGCTTGCAGTTCCATTGGGACCTACAATTCATTCATGATGCAGATGGGGAGGATGTGAGCTGCATTCTTATAGGGAGATCGCAAAATTACAAGCAATTTAATCCATTGAGTTGAGAGAAATACCACCCGAAGAACACTCAGTTCTGCAAATGACCATTCATATATGTGCTTCTAATTACCCATCAACATGCACAATGCCGCAATATTCTGTGTGCGACGGAGACAATTACACAATTAGGGACTGACAGATCCCTGCTCTGAGCGAGCGGCAGCACGGCTCTGAATTATACTCGCAGCTGTCAGGCTTCCAACTTTATTATTTGACATGTTATGTTACACAATGTAAGCTGCGTTTAATTATTAGACTAAATTGCAAACTTAGAAAGGCTCGGGGTATCATTCCTGCTGGCTTTCTTCAGTACAAATACAGCAGTAACAGTGAATATTTTTACCGAACAATGATGCTGTATAACTAGACCGACACTGACAGGTAAAGCATCAAAAACAAATGAAACAGTATTTATATTCCAAAAACATATGACTTCATATTTCATCATCCCCGCGAGTGCTAGTCTGATGACAAGAATGAGTGATGTGATTATTTGGGGATCGAAAGATTACATAGAAATATAGCGTTGAGCAATTTATTACAGGTGTATAAAGTAAATTAAAGTATTATAATGGCACTATGGGGTTAATTAAGTGATCCGAGACTTCAGCCCTCTAAATGTTGAAAGCCTGACTCCACCTTCGGTCTAATAATAAAATATCTTGCGCCATACTGCTGTATATTAACCCCTTCTGTATGTTCGGATGAATCCGTCTTCTCAAGTATCAGTGACTTTCTGTATAGGAGACATGTAATAGACAAATAGTTGTGGTCATTAGCCAGGAGCATATATAGAGGTGAGGGTTCCGCATAGAAAAGGTCAAAATTGGTCAGTGTTCTGGTGCTTGTACACACTACCACACTCCCGACCACCTCGGTCAGGAGGACCTGGTGTTTGCTTGCCCCAAATCCTTTTCATGATCCTTCAGTTAATTTCCTGCACTTTTTTTGTAGGATCTGTGGAAAGAGGATGCCTCCCTTTACAGGTTCTCGCTACCCAGTAAAATAAGGGATGCAGCCAACCTGATCCGAGCCCTCTCTCCAGGCGTAGCAGCCACATGGTCTGCATCTATGGTAGGTACATCCCGGTGCCCAGCAGCTATTCTGAACAGCACAGAGATCCACCCATGACCCAGACGGGAATTAGTCTTTGAAGATAGGTAGAAGGATCAGATGAAACAATAATGCTGGTTTGTGGCATAAGACTATGGGTTTTGTACATTTCTCAAAATATCGGTGTCTAAGTGGTGTATGACTTCAACTTATACCCCAAATTAATCTTACCAGGTAGACCCTGGTAAATGTGACAACAACCATAGGAAGTCATTACAGCTCCTTGAGCACTCCATCCGATTTTCTCCAGGTCATTGTTGTACTGTCAAAAGATCACCGCTAATAATAGAATCCAGTGCTTACAGGTTCATAAGGTGGCAAGAGCCCATGCACTATTGTTATTAGCTCATGGGTTATGTAGCACATGGAGGATGTTGATCTCTTCTTCACCAATAGACTCACCAGCTTTCTTTCTAGATTCACCTATAAAGTATTCAAACTAATTAAGTAACATATTGAGGGAGATTTATCAATTGTGTCTAAAAGAAAAAACTCACTATGTTGTTCATAGCAACCAATCAGAGCTTAGCTTTAATTTGTTAAACTGCTCTGGAAAAATGAAAACTGCACTTTGATTGGTTGTTATAAATGGCCAGTTTTCCTTTTAAAAATAAGGCCCATTCAGTATAGGTGATGTGCTTAAAGGGGTTGTCCCATCACAACAACCCCTGACCATGTGCCCTATTAGTGCATGTGGATGTCATAGGGGGGTGGGGGACTGCATGACTTCCCACTATTAGACAGACTGGAGAGTTGCTGACAAGCAGAAGCTCCAATTTTGACGGACTTGAAACGTCCATGTGTCACATACGGTTTTTTATTTTGTCTTGCGTTTGCCTTTTTTTCAAAATCACAGCAAGTCTGGCTTTGGCGTTTATTTAAGAATTTAGAACTCCATAGTTTTTTTGTGTATTTTCAAAACAACATGTGTTAATGTGTGTTGCGTTTTATACAGTGTTTTTGACAGCGTTTTTCTGAATTTATCCTGTGTTGTAATGAGGAATATTTGCATCATATAATCTTTGAACTACATGATTAGCAATGTGAAAATTGCCACCTACAAAAAACTGCATGTAGTAAAACACACTATAGGCAAAAAACACCACCCAAAAAGGCCATAAAAATGCACGTACCATTTTTCAAAACTCGGGCCAAAAGCCGCCAAATGTACTGCGGAATGTACTGCGCGTTCTATTTCGGACACGCCGCGTGATTTTTAGGCAGCACATCCGACCCGTGGGAACCCGGCCTAAAGGTGTTTTTCAGTTTCAGCAAATAAAGCTTATTCATTGAAAAAAAGACATGCATTTTCTTGGCGTATCAATTTCTTACAGCTTGTGATCCAGAGGCTGAAAACCTTTCCCTGTTATGTGATGTCAGACTCTTTGGTGCCAAGGTGCACGGCTCATTGCATTTAAAAAAGTAATGTACACCAGCAGTAGGCCGGCTGATATCCAAATAAAACTTCACATTTATTGGTGCAATACATTAAAATCCATGGTATCTGATGCAAGCAACAAGCTTACACGTTTCAGGCGCAAGGTCCTTAATCATAGCCGTGGCATGTCAAAGTCTTAAAGAGGCTCTGTCACCACATTATAAGAGCCCTATCTCCTACATAAGGAGATGGGCGCTGTAATGTAGGTGATAGCAGTGCTTTTTATTTAGAAAAACTATCTATTTTTACCACTTTATGAACGATTTTTAGCTTTATGCTAATTCGTTTCTTAAAGCCCAAGTGGGCGTGTTTTTACTTTAGACCAAGTGGGCATTGTACAGAGGAGTGTATGACGCTGACCAATCAGTGTCATACACTTCTCTCCATTCATTTACACTGCACTAGCGATATAGCTATATCGCTATGTGCAGCTACATACACAAAGACTAACGTTACTGCAGTGTCCTGACAATGAATATACATTACCTCCAGCCAGGACGTGATGTGTATTCAGAATCCTGACACGTCTGAATCTTTTCTGTGAGATTTCCAGCAAGGCAAACGTGATCTTGTTTTAAATGACAGTTTACATCGTAATCTCGCGAGATTACGTTTGCCTTGCTGGAAATCTCACAGAAAAGATTCAGACGTGTCAGGATTCTGAATACACATCACGTCCTGGCTGGAGGTAATGTATATTCATTGTCAGGACACTGCAGTAATGTTAGTCTTTGTGTATGTAGCAGCACATAGCGATATAGCTATATCGCTAGTGCAGTGTAAATGAATGGAGAGAAGTGTATGATGCTGATTGGCCACTGATTGGTCAGCGTCATACACTTCCCTGTACAACACCCACTTGGTCTAAAGTAAAAACACGCTGACCAATCGGCATCATGCACTCCTCTCCATTCATTTACACTGCACTAGCGATATAGTTATATCGCTATGTGCAGCCTCATACACAAGCCCTAACATTACTACAGTGTCCTGATCATGAATACACATGAAATCCAGCCTGGACGTCATGTGTACTCAGAATCCTGACACTTCTGAATCTTTTTTGTGAGATTCCAGCAACGGATATGAAATCTCGCGAGATCACGGAGCTAAACGAGATTTGGTTTCACTTGCCGGAATCTCACAAAAAAAGATTCAGAAGTGTCAGGATTCTGAGTACACATGACGTCCAGGCTGGATTTCATGTGTATTCATTATCAGGACACTGTAGTAATGTTAGGGCTTGTGTATGAGGCTGCACATAGTGATATAACTATATCGCTAGTGCAGTGTAAATGAATGGAGAGGAGTGCATGATGCTGATTGGTCAGCGTCATGCACTCCTCTGTACAACGCCCACTTGGGCGAAAGTAAAAATACGCCCACTTGGGCATTAAGAAAGCTCATTAGCATAAACCAAAATCGCTCCTAACGTTGTGAAAAAAGATCGTTTTTTTAAATAAAAAGCATTACTGTCACCTACATTAAAGCGCCCATCTCCTTATATAGGAGATAGGACACTTATAATGTGGTGACAGGGCCTCTTTAAGCCTGCTGCTTGAATCAGATACCATAGATTTTAATATGAATCAATACATTTCGACACTAGCCTGCCTGCTGCCAGGCATTACTTTTTTCTATGATAATCGAAGTGTGTCTGACTCATCCAAGAACGATTTTCGGCTACCCAGTTTGCAGACACATGGAAAGGAGAGCTGATCACTTTTCTATATCTTATTGATTGCTGTACTGTAACTATAATAAGCTGTACATGAGTACATAAACAGTATGTCTGCTTACGTACAATGGGCCAAATTTATCAGTGTATGTTATTACACCAGTTTTATGGCGTTATAACATTGAAAAATGTCACTCGGGTCCAAGGCCTCTGCGCCACCATTTTCAACACACATAAATGTAGCAGGAAACGTGGGTGGGCCTTCAGAGCCGGGAGGAAAATTACTTATTTGTCAAAAATTTCCAACACTTCTCTCCTTAAAAAAGTATCAGAAAAAAACACCAGGTCTGACCTGACATTGTTTAAAGACAGACTCATCAACAGGACGTGTCACATGCTGCACTGGGGGAGAGACTGACATACCATTTGTATGGTGTGCCGTTATAAATAAATCTTGTTCCGGTATATCGTGCAAACAATTCAACGATTGCTGGGGACTAATAAAAAGTAAAAGCATATTTAAAGGGGTTTTCCCATCAGAGACATTTATGACATATCCACAGAATATCAAGAAAGATAGTCGAACAACAGCACACGTCTCCAGATAATCAAAGTGGTTTTATTGTCAGAACATCCACGACAAACAGGCAACGTTTCGACCCATAGTGAGTGTGGGGTCTTTGTCAAGCCTAACATTCTATCTAAAAACATCATCCTAAATAGGTGAACTCAAATAATCACATGGTACATTACAACCAGTGAGAATCGTGATCCCAGTCTCCCAGGTGAATCATACATTAGTCTTAATAACAACCAACAACTTGTTACATAATGATACAAAAGTGTATAAATCCGACATACAATACATCTTCAATCCATAGTAAGTATTTAAGGCATCAATCGTTAATCTTAGAGTAGAAAACGAAGAAGGGAAGTTCACCACACTCCAGGTTCCAGCTCCGATCCTAGGACACTACTGCGCATGCTCTGCAATCAGTGTATCGTAACGGCACAATGAAAGTATTACAAAAACATCTCTTTCAATCAAGTGTCTATAGAGGATATAATATCCTCAATCTCACACTATGTGGTTCAGAAATATCAATCCACACAATGTGATAGTAATCATATGGAGAAACGCTATAGGATATAATCTCATGTTGTCAAGGACGCCATCACTGCGTGACGATAAGTCACATGTGTCCAGGTATCCAATAAAATGAGAACGGGAGAAGGTAAATTTAATCTGCTCCTTGCTGACGGTCTAGGAGGGGGGGGGGACGGAAACATCAACGTAAGAGGCCAATTCCGCTCGAGATCGAGACCCCCGATGAGGAGGAATCCCCCAAGAACTAAAATATAGTGGTAAATATCTCTTCTATTGATCTTACGAATGACCAACTACAAGTATTACAGAAGGGACTTTCATTTTGCCTTGATACTAACGTTGATTGGTTCCAATTAGATTTGGACGTCAAAAGTTTTTTTAGACGTCTGAACCTTAAAGTGCTGTTTTCTAAGGAGAGTGTTGCTGTCTGTGATAAGGTTGATTTGAATTATATTTTTCAGTCCAATAAATTAGGTCTTAGACCAATTAGTACATATATACCTCCCTCTAGCCCAGTCATTGAGACATTTTCCAAGATTGTGCTAGAAGAGATAAGGATATTAAAAGAGAGTACAATCCATGACACTAGGATCAATTCAAATCTGTCTAGAAAGGAAAGGAAGGCTTTGACGGAACTCATGAGCAATAAGGAGATTACCATAAAACAGGCCGATAAGGGTGGGGCCACAGTTATTTTAGATAGCAGTAAATATGAATCCGAGATTTATAGACAACTGGCAGACATTGAAATATATCAACTATTACCCAGAGACCCTAAACCTGATTTACTCAGAGAGATTAAAGTGATTATTGATGTTGCAGTGGAACAAGGCATTATTGACCAACAATTAGGGAATTTTTTGAAGGTAGAGAAACCCATCACTCCAGTACTATATACACTTCCCAAGATTCACAAAAATGTACATGCCCCCCCCAGGTAGACCTATCGTATCAGGGAGAGGTTCAATTTTCAACAACATTGCCATTTTTCTTGATAAAGTTCTGAGAGATTTCGCCATCAAGGCGCAATCGTATATCAAAGATACGACAGATTTTTTGAGTAAATTAAAGAACATTGAGGCTAGAGGCTCACTATTGCTAGTTTCGTTTGATATTGTATCCTTATATACCGGCATCGAACACAATAGAGGTTTAAGGGCAGTCGAGAATTGTCTCGCCAGCGCCGGATGTGACCCAGGGTGTAGACGCTTCATCCTCCAGCTGCTGGAGTTGGTACTAGGGAGGAATTATTTCCTCTTTGGTGACCAGTTCTACTTGCAGCTCAGAGGAACAGCGATGGGGTCCAATGTGGCCCCGACGTATGCGAACATCTTTATGTCCACCTTTGAGGAGGAGCATGTCTACACCTCTACACATATGGGTCACATCCGCTGCTGGTGGAGATTTATTGATGACATTTTTGTCATCTGGGAGGGGGATAGATTGTGTTTAGATCAATTTTTGTTGGAGTTAAATAGCCATATTCCAGCACTGCAATTCACCATGGTTTGTTCTGACCATGACTTGCAGTTCTTGGACACATTGGTACAATTGAAAAATGGAGTGTTCTCCACGGATTTATATGTGAAATCCACAGACAGAAACAATCTCCTCTTATATAACAGTAACCATCATAGACACATGATAGATTCTTTACCATGGAGTCAACTGTTACGAGTCGATAGAATTGTATCAGACACAACACAGAAACAAATTAGGTTGACACAGATGTGTAATAAATTTAAAAAGAGAGGTTACCCTAGAAATCTTGTGCAGAAACATAGGGATAGACTAGACACTGATATTTTGGAATCTAAAACCAAGACTAAACAGGTCGAACGTATACCATTTATTTCAACCTTTGGCAACTTGAGTGGCCATATAGGCAATATTTTGCGAAAGAATTAGTCGATAGTATCGAAGGGACATAATGAGATTGACACATTGAGTGTACCACCTATTATGTCCTATCGGAGGACCAAAAATATTAGAGATACATTGGTTAAATCAGATGTGGGTAGTAGAAAGAAGAACACACAACTGTTGCTTTGCCCCCCTAAAAATGGAAATTTTCCATGTTTAAACTGCTGCAATTGTAACAACATCTTGAACGGGAATAAATTCCAGCACCCTACACTGGGAAGGCTTTTAATATCAGACATAGGTTCACATGTAATTCAGATTTTGTCGTGTATATGATTACATGCCCCTGCTCATTAATCTACATAGGAGAAACGACTATGCCCATTAAATTGAGAATTAATAAACATAAGAGCACAATCAGGAAGAAAATGATTGAATTACCAATACCGAGACATTTCATTGAGAAAAACCACCAGTTGAATCAATTAAGATTCAGGATAATAGATTATGTCCCAAGACTTAGAAGGGGAGGGGATAGACAGAAACTACTGAAAGGAAGGAATTGTGTTGGATCTTTGAACTTGATACCTTACACCCTAGAGGTTTGAATCTAGAATATAAGATAACACCTGGACTCTGAGTCTTCATTGCTGTTTTTAACATTTTTTATTAATATTGTGCACATTATGGGTGACTATCGAGATATTCTCATCTTCTTCCCCCCTTTTTTTAAAAATGTTTTATAAAAAAATATTTTGGATATTAATAATAATAAAAAATTTTTGTATATCTTTTACAGTTGGGGACTATTCTCCTCGGAGGTTCATTCACCACACACCAGCGGGCATACGACCAGGATGAAGATTATAAATTTTCCTCTCTTCTCTTGTTTATCGCAAGTGTTTTTGCATTTATTATGGAGACCATAGAGGTCTCAATGGGGATATTATAAGTGACGATCGATAATCAATCAGAAGTCTTGTGTATTATGCGGTATAACTATTCGATGTATTCCATCGAACATATGTTACGAGCGTTCCCTGTAATTATTTTTTGACCACTTTTTGTGATCTAATTTATGTAGGTGATCTAACACAGTAGGTGACTTCAAGATCTTACCATTTTCTGACCCGTACAATCAGCAAGGAGCAGGTTAAATTTACCTTCTCCCGTTCTCATTTTATTGGATACCTGGACACATGTGACTTATCATCACGCAGTGATGGCGTCCTTGACATGAGATTATATCCTATAGCGTTTCTCCATATGATTACTATCACATTGTGTGGATTGATATTTCTGAACCACATAGTGTGAGATTGAGGATATTATATCCTCTATAGACACTTGATTGAAAGAGATGTTTTTGTAATACTTTCATTGTGCCGTTACGATACACTGATTGCGGAGCATGCGCGGTGGCGTCCTGTGATCGGAGCTGGAACCTGGAGTGTGGTGGACTTCCCTTCTTCGTTTTCTACTCTAAGATTAACGATTGATGTCTTAAATACTTACTATGGATTGAAGATGTATTGTATGTCGGATTTATACACTTTTGTATCATTATGTAACAAGTTGTTGGTTGTCATCAAGACTAATGTATGATTCACCTGGGAGACCGGGATCACGATTCTCACTGGCTGCAATGTACCATGTGATTATTTGAGTTCACCTATTTAGGATGATGTTTTTAGATAGAATGTTAGGCTTGACAAAGACCCCACACTCACTATGGGTCGAAACGTTGCCTGTTTGACGTGGATGTTCTGACAATAAAACCACTTTGATTATCTGGAGACGTGTGCTGTTGTTCGACTATCTTTCTTGGAATTCTACAACATGCCGGAGTGGGTTTGCCTGGCTTGACAGCGTGCACTGCACCAGACTCGGGATTTGTGCTGCTTCAAAATCTTTCACTTTGCTTCATATCCACAGAATATGTCATAAATGTGAGATAGATGCGGGTCCCATTTCCATAATTCATGGTAGGGCATCACACGATTCAGCCGTAACACAGAGCAGTAGAACAGGGTTTAGGGGACCCAGTTCTAGAGATAGGTGCGGGTCCTAGAGGTGGGACCCGCATCTATCTGACATTTATGCATTCATGACATATCCTGTGAATATGTCATAAATGTCTCTGATGGGAAAACCCCTTTAAGGTTAATATTATATTTGAAGGCGCTCTCTCTCTCTCACTGGGCTGATACATTTTGTACTCGCTACCTACAGTCTCTTAAAGGTCCGCATGAAAGGACCTTAACAGCGAAGAGAGAGATTAATTCTATCAATAACCATTGTTGAGTCTGATTATATTTTCTGATAATGGAAAATACAATTCGTAAAATGATTACATAATACTTTGACTCCTTCCAGTATATGTTCATGAATGTCTCAACAACAACAGGATAGCCATATTGCGCAGCTTTACAGTAAAATTCCAATTTGGCACTTATGAGGAACTGGATTATCCAAATGGCCATAAATCAACACTAGCTCAACTTCAGTCTTTTTTCATACAATATAGTTTTGAGCACTGAAAATACCAAACCATCATTTTAATTGTCAATTTCTTGGTAATCTGACATTTTGAGAGTGCCAGAAGAGTAGGAAGCTAAATGTCCAGGATGGGAAGGGAGAGCGGAGTGACATGTGACATCATGCTGGGGGGGGGGGCTTATCTGTGGAGGGTAGTGTAGAAGGGAGGCAGAAGCAGTCCGCATGGAGCACTCGTCTCCCTCCCGTTCTTTATTGAGCAGGTTTGTGAGAGAAAAAAAAGACAAAGGAGGGAATTTATTAGTGCACCAGTCTTAAACTGAACTGCGCTGGAGTAAAATTCACCAATTTTTTTAAGAGACACAAACCTACACCTTTTAAGAACTTGGCGCATCTTTGCCTGTCTGTGCGCCTGAAAATCAAATCTAAGCCTGCTATGAGCTTACTTTTGAAAAGTGTCTAGAGAAACGTAAAACGGCAAAAAGGTGCAATAGTTGGACAAATACGGCATGCGCCATAATTTGAAACTTTTTAACATCACAAAGTGGTGTAAAGCCGTTAATAAACTCCCCACAGAAAGTGTATGCCGAAAAAGAGAGATCTATATATGTTCTTAGATACTAGTGTCTGTTTGTGGGGTTTTCGGGGCTTTGTTGTGTGTCAGGGCAGGGCTTTAGACAGCTGTTTGTTGTCTAGGTAGGTTTGAAGTTTGAACACATGATCACCTAGTGGTGGGGTCTGGCATGAAGCTGACCACCTGATGTTGCTACTATTACTAGAAGTATTGGGTTCAAATTGTTGAAAGGGTGAAATAGGCTGCTGCTCTTTTGAAAATACTGTTTTTGCGTAAATGCTGCTTATTTATTGCGGGTTTTCCCCATTCAATTCAATGGGGAGGTAAAACCCACAACAAATAGCAGATGTTGCATTTTTTTGCGGCAAAAAGGCAGCGATTCCGCCGCAAAAAAACGCAACTCAGAGAAATGATAAATCGTATATTTACCCAGAACTCTGTGTCCCGTCGTCCAGGCCTGTCTCCTGGGATGGCGTTTGGCTGCAGCGGTCACATGGGATGAAACGTCATCCCAGGGCTGCAAAACGTTTGGTATCCATTTTTTTCTTTCTCCGCGCAGAGTTTCCGCAGCGTGCATTATGTCCGAAAAACTGCACCACAATTTGGTGCGGTTTTTCGGGCGTAATTCCCTGTGGCGCCCAGGGCGGATATGCTGTGTGCTTTTACGCAACGTATCCACCCTGTATTAACATAACCCGACAGTGCAGGAGTGTGCACAATAATCGTTCTATAGGAGACGAAGCGTCCTGCTCTTCTCCATGGCCTCCGTATCCAGAACGGAATGTAATGTGATCCTACAGCGCTAGCGACCGTTCTGGAGACAGGAACCAAGGAGACAGAGCAGCACGTTCTCTCTCCTAATGGAGTTCTGAGCAGCTGACGGACTATAGACATTCTGTGCTGTAGTTAGAAGCAGAATCATTAAAACAAGTTATTTAGAAAAACGATTATTGTGCACGCTCCTGAACTAGGATTCATTTTCTATATAATGTCAGTGAAACTGGAGGTACGCGTTAATACAGTAAGTAATGTATTTTTTGGTCTTTTGTAAATTCTTAGGGGGTGTGATTGTTTACCCTTGTACAGGTAAAAGGAAAAATTCTCAGATGCTGAATAAGCAACGTTTGCATATAATTCTAAATCAATGGACAAGTATATATCAACATATTAAAAAATATATATATGTGCCTTTTTATACAAATTGTATAATATATTTCAAAATGTGTAAAATTGATAATTAACCTGTACAATAAATTCTAAAATGTGTGCAAATTCTAGTAGACACCCGCCATCTAGTGGCAAAAACTGGAATCAGCTCATAGAACGAGCATGTCGGCTGTATCTTACAGCCAACACTTCAGCGCTATCCTGCTGCAACGACCCCCCCCCCCCACCCCCGCATGACAGGATCGCAGGGTGCTGAGGGTTGGCATGGCAGCCTGGGGACCTGATGAAGACCCCCAGGTCTACCCTCTTTGTACTCCTATGAAGCACTGCTTCCAGGAGACTGTCAATATAATGTATTACAGTATATTAGGCAAGCGATTGATCGCTGATTCAAGTCCCCTAGGGGGATTAGTAAAAAAAAAAAAAAAAAGTTAAATACAGTAATATATATATATATATATATATATATATATATATTTAACATATATATAAAAAATATTAAAAGATTTAAAAAAAAACTTCCCACAAGGAGAATTTAAAAAAAATAATTAACATAACTGAACTGGTATCACCACATCCGTAAAAGTCTGATCTATTACAGTATATCATTATTTAGCCTGAATGCTGTAAAAATAAAAAGACTTTAAATGCCAGAATCACTGTTTCTTGGTCACTTCATCTCCCATAAAAAAATGGAATAAAAAGTAATAAACAAGTCTCATGTACCCCAAAATGGAACCAATAGACACTACAACTCTCCCCGCAAAAAATAAGTCTTCATACCACTCAAATCGACGGGAAAAAGAGTTATGGCTCTCAGAATAAGGCGACAAAACTCAAATCTTATTTTTAACAATCAGTTTTTTCCTTGTAAAAGTAGTAAACATAAAACTATATCAATTTGGTATTTCCGTAATTGCATTGACCTTCAGAATAAAGTTAACATGCCGTCATTACCGCACGGTGAACGCTGTAAAAATGAAACCCCCAAAAGTTTGAGGAATCGCTGTTTTTTCCTATTCCACCCCTCAAAGAATTTTTTTTTTCACGTTTCCCACTACATTATATGGTACAATAAATGGTACTGTGAAAATCTACAACCTGTCCACCAAAAAATAAAACCTCATATGGCAATATCGACAGAAAAATAAAAAAGTTATGGATTTTGGAAGGTGGGGAGAAAAAAAAACTAACGTGAAAATCTGAAAAATGGCTGTGGGGGTGAGGTGTTATTAGTGACTGAAAAATTGAAAAATGCCATCATACTGTTACTGAATAATACCTCCACACCATGATCACATTTTACCACTACATAGTGACTGAATAATGGCACCATACTGCTAGTGAATAATACCTACACACCATGACCCATATGACCACTACATAGTGACTGAATAATACCACCATACGGTTACTAAATAATACCGCCACACCATGACCATATATTACCACCACATAGTGACTGAATAATACCACCATACTGTTACTGAATAATACCGCCACATCATGACCATATATTACCACCACAAAGTGACGGAATAATACCGCCACACCATAACCACAGTGACTGAAAAATACCCCCATACTGTTACTGAATACCTCCACAGCATGACCACATATTACCACTACATAGTGACTGAAGAATACCTCCATACTGTTACTGAATAATACCACCACACCATGACCCATATGACCACTACATAAAGACTGAATAATACCGCCATACTGTTACTGAATAATACCGCCACATCATGACCATATATTACCACCACAAAGGGACGGAATAATACCACCACAGTGACTGAAAAATACCCCCATACTGTTACTGAATAATATCTCCACAGCATGACCACATATTACCACTACATAGTGACTGAATAATACCGCCACACCATGACCACATATTACGACCACATAGTGACTGAAAATACCACCATAATGTTACTGAATAATACCTCCACACGTGACCACACATTTCCACTACAAAGTGACTGAATCATTCAGTAACCATACTGTTACTGACCATTACCACCACACCATAACCCATATGACCACAACATAAAGACTGAATAATACCACCATACGGTTACTAAATACCGCCACACCATAACCACATATCACCATCACATAGAGACTGAATAATACCACCATACTGTTACTGAATAATACCGCCACACCATGACCCATATGACCACTGCATAGTGACTGAATAATACCACCATACTGTTACTAAATAATACCGCCACACCATGACCACATATTACCATCACAGTGACTGAATACCACCATACTGTTACTGAACAATACCACCACACCATGACCCATATGACCACTACATAGTGACTGAATAATACCACCACACTGTTACTAAATAATACCGCCACACCATGACCACATCTTAGCACCACAAAGTGACTGAATAATATCACCACACTGTTACTGAATAATACCACCATGCCATGACCACATAATACCACCATACAGTTACTGAATAATACCGCCACACCATGACCATATATTACCACCACAAAGTGACGGAATAATACGACTATAATGTTACTGAATAATACCGCCACACCATAACTACACAGTGACTGAATAATACCCCCATACTGTTACTGAATAATACCTCCACACCATGACCCATATGACCACTACATAGTGACTGAATACCACCATATTGTTACTAAATAATACTGCCACACCATGACCATATATTACTGCCACATAGTGAATGAATAATACCCCCATACTGTTACTGAATACTGCTGCCACACCATAACCACAGTGACTGAATACCCCTATACTGTTACTGAATAATACCACCACACCATAATCACATATTACTACTACATAGTGACTGAATAATACCCCCATACTGTTACTAAATAATACCTCCACACCATAACCACATATTGACTAATACCCCCATACGGTTACTGAATAATACCGCCACACCATAATTAGTGACTGAATAAAAACCACTATACAAAGACCAATATTACCACCATGTAGTGACCATATAGTTGTCCAGTCCCTTAAAATTGAAGGCGTATCCTCAGGAAAGGCCATCAATAGCTGATGGGTCGAAGTCCCACTCCCGGGACCGCCGCCGATCAGCTGTTTTGAAGGGGCCGCAGCGCTCGTACTTGGCCTATGAAAAGCGGCATAAACAAAATGCTCCCGACACCTGGAAGCTGACTCTGATCAGCGAAACGCACGTCAGGATAATACGGACCTTATAATAGGGAAAGGAATATAGAGGGAGAGATTAGTATAGCACAATACATACTAATCCCACTACATCCATTGGAAGCTTCTAATTGCAGCGCGAGCGAGAATATCGCTCATACCGCTCGCTCGCTCATTGTGTCTAGCCGTCGAGTACTGATAACAACACAGCACTCACGGCAAACATCCTAGCCGCCGCAAGTATTACCTAAGCTACGGTCTCTATCTCGCTGCTCAATAGAGAACTCTTAGAGCAGCGACGCTGTGACAGCGGATAGCGGCAGTTTCGCTACACTTAACCACGGACAGGGAGCGTGTAGCCTTTCTTGGCTTAGCACATCATAAGCTGCCTGCTACTACCAGCAAGGTATGTCCATATGGTGAGAACTTTCAAACACTAAAGCTACGTAAATACAGCTCCAATGAGCACTCCCTCCTTTTTTCCATTGATATGGATGTAGCCATTCGTACAGGATGATGTCCTTAATCAATGGGATTTGAAACACAGTAATATTAAATAAAATATTAATAATAAAAAAATATCTAAGTAAAAAATAAAATAAATAAATAAAAATTAATAATAAACAGAATTTCCTTGTCAGTGCAACTTAAGGGGACATTGCACTGTACATTCCTTTTCCTATAACTGTTGGTGTCAATATAAACTACAATTGAAGGCGACATAATACTGATTACTCTTGCCCTACTTTCCTTCTTTTCCCATACCTACAAATTCTATTACTTAATCACTGTACTACCAATACAATACATTCAAACCCTGAAATATAAAGAGCTTTCATTATTAAAGAAGTACTACAGCAATTTCTTTTATGCCTATACAGTACAGCATAGGCTATTATTAAAGAATAATGTAAAGGATCTTGTGTATACCTATTTTAGTTAATGTGCCATTTATGAGTGCTCTGCCATCTTAATTCCTTCAGCTCAGTTTTGGTTCCCCTAATGCAGCCTATATTTCCCATGATGCTTCTGGATTTGCAGAGGGGGCATGGTCTCATCACACTGCACTTGCTCGTTGTACTGTTTAAAGAGGCTCTGTCACCAGATTATAAGTGCCCTATCTCCTACATAATCTGATCAGCGCTGGAATGTAGATAACAGCAGTGGTTTTTATTTTGAAAAACGATCATTTTTGAGCAAGTTATGAGCAATTTTAGATTTAGTTTCTTAATGCCCAACTGGGCGTGTTTTTACTTTTGACCAAGTGGGTGTTGTAAAGGAGTGTATGAGGCTGACCAATCAGTGTCATACACTTCTCATTGTTCCAGCCCAGCTTCTTTCACTGCACAATCTCACTGTGCTGTGGATCATGCTGGGCATTAAGAAACTAAATCTAAAATTGCTCATAACTTGCTCAAAAATGATCGTTTTTCAAAATAAAAACCACTGCTGTTATCTACATTAAAGCGCTGATCAGATTATGTAGGAGATAGGGCACTTATAATCTGGTGACAGAGCCTCTTTAAGTGCTGCAAGTGATAGATCAGTGACAGAACTTCTTTTCTCCCACTGCAGTCAGTGTATCCTATGTGATGCAGCTTCAGCCTGTCTTCTGCTAGTGATAGATTTCACTCAGTTTTTACACAGGAGACAGTGAGAAGCATCATCTCACAGAAAGTATGGACAGGCAGTGTGAGTCATAGGAGTTTTCTACGGGCTTATTCAAACAAATGAGTGTAAACTCGGATGTGAAAAACTGACGTTTTTCACTTCCGATTCGCACCCGTGCAGGACACATTTTCATGGATCCCTCATAGACTTTACTCTATAGAGGGATCCGTGAAAACTGACAAAAATAGGACATGACCTATTTTTTCACGGGCCCTTCACACAGTTAGACCCATGGCCGTGTCAACAGCCCCAGAAATACATGCAGCCGTGTGACGGCCATGAAAAAAAAATGGCCGTCACACAGACTACATATACATTTGTCTGAATAAGCCCTAACTCTGCAGCTAATCATTGTATGAACTCATCTATTATATCACTGCACGCTTGGTCCCTTAGATAGGGCAGAAATTATCTCTCCAGCAGCATTATATGCATGGAGGACGTAACAGGGGTAAAAGGAGGATGGAACGGTCAGGGGAGGGGTTTCATAGCAGCCAGGAGGGATTTGATTGGAGATGTAATCCTGTAGTTCACCTGAAATTATCTACACAGGGGAGAGAAACCTCCGGTCTACACATGAAAGCATGGTCTATTTTGGTGGTCTGACTGAGATCACATGGTACAGCTGCCCACAATAAAATGGTTCAAAATACATGGATACAACAGAGCTAGGAAGAAACAAATGACACGTCTAGAATATTGATGGTGAGTTATGATACGTGCAAAAATAAAATTTCTGGAGTATTTCTTTAAAAAAGTTAAAAGCCAAATTTAAAACCGTCATGAGCAAATAACCAGACACATCGCTGGAAAAGACCGCTAGGTAGCTCTTCAGAAATGCTGCTGCTTTTTCCAATTCACTAGCCAGTTCCAACTTTGAGGATTATAGATCCCCTAAATCTCTTTCAATGCTAGGCTATTCACAGAAGTCTTTGCTGTTCTTCACAATGGATAACTGAGCAGCGCTGTCATGAGCCACCCAGGAGTGTGTATAGGAAATACTCTACTTCCACGGTTAATTATAGGCATTAATTTCGGATCCTTCTACCTATAGAAGTGCCTATAGTAAGTCATGATGTGTTGATTTGGAATGTCAAGTAGAACAAAGACACCTCTGTTCACAGAAGATATTTTATTAAAAGAATAAATAGAAAATAATTTAGCAAAAGAAATGTCTTACATTACATTTTCCTGATTTTATATGAAAAATATCCAGACAAACATTATCAATGTTTAGTAAAATGTTGGAATTCACATTAAGCAGATTTCTGTGTTCTGATTCAGTATCCAAGTGAGAATATTAGATTTTGCATTTTTTTCCCCCAAACTTAACACACTTAGAAAAATTTAAGGGTTGCCTTTGAAGACTTCTTTTTTTTTTTTTCACTAAAACAATGTTTACTGTAACTTTGTAATTGGTTTTTATTAAAAATTATTTTCACTTTTTAAGATACAGCTTCTATGTTTCCTGGATACATAGAAGCTGTATCTTGCACTGAAATCCGAATTTGTCAGGTCAGCGGGACTGACAACTTCGGTAGGTTCGGGTCCTGCATTCCAACACGCAGGATCCACCTGTTATCGATCACATCTAAGCTGATAACTTAGATGTGATGGATAACAGGTGGATCCTGCTTGTCAGACACAGAGGACCCGCTGTCACTGAAGCAGTCAGTCCCGCAGACCTGATGGAGTCCATTTTAGTTTGTGCCCATTTAACGGACGTTCAAAGCTAGAAATCATATGAATCATCGAGCTCCAGTCCTGAGATCTTTATGATGGGACAAAACAGAGCTGACTTTTTCAGCTCTTCCAATGCTTCATTTTGCACCTGGCACTTCTGTAGCTGCTCTCAGTTGCAAACATACATTGAAATAAAATTTGAATTAAGTCGTATTAGCACTCAAAGGGTAAACTAAACTTTATAAAAAAAAAAAAAAAAACTTTTGACATCATAGTGACAGGTCACAAGTTTTGATCAGAGCGAGCGAAGTACGGACTCAAGGACTTTCTACTGAGCCCGTACACCACTTGCTCAACTTCCCGAGAAAAGCTGAGCAGTGACGAAGCAGCACAACGCGCACCCGAGCTTTTTGCCGCTATGTTTGAGCGATCGGTAGGGGTCTCAGTGCACAGACCACCACCGATCAAAACTTTTGACATGTCACTATGACACGTCAAAAGTTTTTTGAAAGTTTAGTTAACCTTTAATACCAATGTCTACATAATGTCCTAATCGTTACAAAGTTATTGTATCCAATCAGGACGAAAGACACCTGGGACACAAATACAGCGCATGCAACATATAGGAGCCCGGAGCACAATTCAGCAGGTGAAGCAGCCCCCAATGACATATCTTACTTGTAGCATCTGTAAGGTGCTCTAAGTTAAAGGGGTCTGTAGCTTCACCTAATAATAATGATTTTTTTTTAGGGTTAAAATATGATCCCAATATGCAATATTATTTGCATAAAATGTTCCAGTAAATACATTTTCTAAAAGACCACTAAATTTGAATAGTAAAGTGGCCCATACAGAAGAGGAACACAAACAACTTTCATAAGCTTCTTGAGTGAATCAGATTAGTAAGTATTTGAGACGCTGTACACTACTTGTCTTTCAGTTCATTCAGTCTAATGCCAGAGAGAGCAGAAAACATAAAACATGTTGCCTCATTAATAACTTTTTCATATTAGCAAATAGCAGTAACTTTCTGTAAATCTGTTTTACATTTTTTTTTTTTTTAGAGCAAACCAAGGGCTAAAAGGACTGTCCCCTCACAAACAACCCTTCTTATAGGAGAGCAGTCAATGGAGGACGTGCTTTCCATGGGCCTGGCTCCTGAGACCCCCAAGCAAATGGCTGCCTTCACCAGTGGGAGTTGCCGATGGCTACTCATTTCCCCTGCAGCAGCTACTACAGGAGAAATGTAGTATTACATGCTCCAATTTAAATAAATGTTTAACATGTAATACAGCTTGTTAGCAGCTCTCTGTTCTGGTTTATAGATTGGAGTATCCCCCCCCCCCCCCCCCTTCAGTATGATGTTTGTATGCTTTAATAAGGCAAACGGAAAGAGGTTGTGGAAATGAAACAACCCGTTTAAAGTCAAATATTAATAGGGAAATTTATCATTTTGTGTGGCACTGCCTTGAGTCTATCCATGAAAAAAGACAGAAAATGAATGCAGCAATCTTCATCGTGTGCAATGTAAATAAAATAAACCAAAACCAGTAAATGTATAAAAATACTTAAAACAAAAAAAAGATCCCATATACACGGAGGAGACCTTAAAACATTGTTTACATGATGTCTTAGTGCAAGTTTCTGGAGGTTCAAAATTCATCATGCCTCGCATCAGAAAACCGAAGAACTTTTTTTTAAATATTATTGTTGGCAAAAGTATCGTTTTGGTATAGAGTATCGCAATACTACACGAAGTATCGGTATCGAAGTCCAAATTCTGGTATCGTGACATCCCTAGTTCAACATAGATGATACAGAGACTGATCATACAAACAATTGTTTTAAAACACTCCATATATGTGAAGGTTAAGTTCCAGAGTTAAAAAAGTTTATTCCTAAAAATAAATATAAAAAAAAAAACACAAAACCCTGTTTAATGAACCCAGTTCATTTAATATAATTTACAGACTAGTTGTTTTCTGTAGGTTCCATGAACTCTGATGTAAAGACAGCTTCTGCGTAACCCTCACACAGGTCGTGTAATTCTGCTGCTACCTCACCTAGGGCATCATTTATGAGCTCCTCCGCCAGGCTGCAAAATAATAAATATGATTAATATCACTAGAACTTATGATATCTATTCATTTAACGTCTTCTGTGTCATGTTTTTCAGAATCTGCATATCGTACCTGCAACGGTGAGAAAATCCAGAATCGCAGTGGGAGCGAGCACAACCACAGAATGTGAGGGAAGACGTGCTAAAAATGTAAGGTTCTGCAAATGGCAATTAGCCAAGAGGGCGGCGCTTATCGACTAATAAATGCGCTCTTGTGGGAGAGTGGGAGAGTGAGAGAGTGGGAGAGTGAGAGAGTGAGAGAGTGGGAGAGTGAGAGAGTGAGAGAGTGGGAGAGTGAGAGAGTGAGAGAGTGAGTGAGTGAGAGAGTGAGAGAGTGAGAGAGTGAGTGAGTGAGAGAGTGAGTGAGTGAGAGAGTGAGAGTGAGAGAGTGAGAGAGTGAGAGAAGAGTGAGAGAAGAGTGAGAGAAGAGTGAGAGAAGAGTGAGAGAGAGACTGACTAACTGCTGGCTATGTTTTAGATCTTTTTATTTAAATAATATTAAAATGATTACAATAGTTTCTTAAAGTGCAGAGTTCTTGCAATCCACACAATAAGGTGAGAGGTGGCAGGTCCTTTTTAAGGAGACTTGTGGTTTAAATACCGAATACATTTCAGGGTATCATTTACCTCTCTGTGATGTGCCATGGGTTGAAGTCTCCCACTTCCTCATGGGAGGTCAGTCGAAGGTGTCGGTCAAAACGTTCTGTGTAATTGTGAATATTCTGTAGCATTTGTGAGGGAACAGACAGAAGCAAGAGTCCGTCAGTGCGCTCAAGAGGGTGCTGGACTAAGTGGTGAGGAGAACGACGAGCCAACTCTTCTTTGTGTATTTGTAGTGAACTTTGGAAAAACATGAATAAATCAGAGAAATTTTTTTTAAACTTGTTTTACATGAATAGTCCAAATACAAAATAAAAATACACCAATAATCTAGAAATATTACTTTTTACACTGGCCACTAGAGCAGACACTACAAGCGGATATTTCCTGTATCTCACAGTTATAGGATGAGGAGAGCCATCTTATTACCATTACTGGTCACATAAGTTAAAGGGTAACTAAACTTTTAAAAAACTTCTGACATGTCGTCAGAAGTTTTGATCGGTGAGGGTCTGAACACGGAGACCCCCACCGGTCACTAAAACGAAGCAGCAGAAGCGCTCGGATGAATGCGGGGCTGCTTGGTTTCTGATCAGCTTTTCTTGGACAGTCTAGAAGTTGGTGTACGGGCTCATAGACTTTCTATTGAGCCCTGTACACCAATTGCTTGGCTTTCCAAGAAAAGCCGATCAGAAACCAAGCGGCTCATCGCTCACCCAAGCGCTTCTGCAGCTGCGTTTTAGTGATCGTGGGGGGTCTCCGTGTTCAGACCTGCACTAGGACATGTCAGAAGTTTTTTGAAAGTTTAGTTACCCTTTAAGGTGGTTTTACACAGGCAGATACTCCCGTGTTTTACCACCTTTAACAAATGCTGATCGACAATACAGTATATGTCGATCGGCGCACGTTTACTTCATTCAAACGGAGCAATGATCAAGAGCATAAGAATGACTAATAGTTACCTTGATCGTTCGTCCCCATAAATTGGCATCTTGTCGACCGCGCACACCGTTTGCACAGAGATGTGCTGTCAACTGGCAACCATATTTATGACTGAATAAAGGATCTGATCATGCAACGGATGAGCATTTGCTTGTTCATCGGCTGATCACCGCCCTGTTTATACAGGGCAATGTACGCGAACAGCGTGCATACAAATGCTCACTCACCCGATTAATGGCCCGTGTAGAAGGGCCTTTTGTGATAGCTCGATTATATTACTAGAAGCTTATAAAAAGGTAGGATAGCAACACTATATACACACACATGACCATATGCATATCCCGTTACTCCCTGGTCTCTGGGGAAGGTATTGTACTTCATCACTTTCTGGGTGCTATAAGAATCTAAAGATTTCATTCATATCTGAGCTAGGGCTGCGTTCCAACGTTCTGTCGGAACGGAGCCCTGACAGACACAAACGGAAACTATAGGTTTTCGTTTCCATCACCTTTGGAAATCAATGGTGATGGATCCGGTGACAATGGTTTGTTTGTCTCCGTTGTGCAGGGGTTCCGTCGTTTTGACGGAATCAATAGCGTAGTCGACTACAGAAAACGACGGAATCAATGCCCACTGATTATTGCAAAGCTTATTTATAGACATTCTAGTATTCGTGGTGTAGCTATAGAGGCCCCCCCCCCCCCTAAGATAGCAGTGATATAAACGGGAACTACACAGCTGTGACAGCATATCATGATAAGTACACAATAATGAAATACTACTACACAATACCACTATAAAATAAGGATGCAACCAGATGCATAACCTGTAGCTATTGACCTCTATTGCAATCAAATAGAATCTGTCTGGATCCTGTTTTTCAACAAAATGCAAATATTTGGCTGACGTTTTTCTATCCGATGCAGAGAAAGGAAACACAAACCTCCCTCCTAGCAGGATGCAAAAAGCTACGTGAACCCACATTCTGAAGGAAGATAGAAGAACATGTTTTAGTATCATTTCTCTTTACTTACTCTCCTTCAAAAGGCTCCTCTAATAGAATGTCCACCACCGGCTCGCGCTGTCCAACGGGTTTGGTGATCCTAATGGGGTGGGGAGAAAGTGGTCTCTGGTCTATGGCTACACGAGATCTCGCTGTAATAAAAGGACCTTATAATGAAACGATACAAAACAGATACCGAAGGCAAAGAAATAAAGGACGGGGATCATCAAACCAACCTTTTTCTTCTTGTGCCCAGAATTCTGGATCAGAATAAACTATCTGAGTAAACCTCTGCCGAACTGTTTCTTGGTATTTCTATGGGGTAAACCAGTTAGCGATTAGAAAATCACACTTGACAGCAGATTTTAGTGGGTTAAATAGTCTTTGTGAAGACACAAACACAAAGGACTGAACCCTGAAAGTGTGTGGTCACTTATTTCCAAACATCGTCATGCATACAAGTGATATTTGGAATAAAGTTATTTTTTGCTTGTTTTTTTTTTTTTTAATGAACATTCACCCACTTTTTAGGATTAACAACTTGTTCCCAATCCATAGCACAAGAATGCGCCAGTAACCATTTTTTTTTTTACAATATTGAATAAGCCATAAAATGAAATAAATACATATTGAAAAGCATCTCGTGAACACCACGGAGCACAGTGCTGACTGCACATTAACGGAAACTACCAGAAAAAAAAAACGCTTTCAATGCCAGCGTTGTATATAATGCTGTACATCATGACTATTAAAACGCGTGTCGTGCCAAGAATAGTTGAAAGAGTTTAGGTCTTGGTATTATTTTTAAAGGCCAGAATTCCAGGATTAAAGCTTTACATGCAATACTTGGGGGGGGGGGGGCGGGGGAAGCTCTTGTTTGAAGTCAAGGAGCAGATTGAAATGTTTCACTTCCAGGTCCAGTTTGTAGGGAGTGGGGGGCAGAGCCTGTTATGATCTTATCTGTACAGCCCTGCGTAGTGACTCCAGTGTAGGGATACAGGAGCATTTCTTCATGTTGTGATCAACCCCCTTATTAATCAGAGAGGCTGTGTGCTCACGGACTGTCACATTTACAGTAGAGGGGTACTTTTTTTTTTCTACTGCAGTCAGAAGTTAAGCAGTGGTTTACTTGCATCTGGATCACTGATATTTTTGGCCTTTTGTGAAGATATGTGCATGTAGACGTTGACATAGACATAAATGGCACCTCTCAGCCTCGTTACCTTTTTGTCTCAGGCTCTGCTTGGGTCAGATTTTTAGCTCCAAACATGAATTTTTATTACATTTTAATTTACACCTAAAGAGGACCTGTCACCTGTCCGGACAGGTCTGTTGTAATAAAAAAAAAAATATTCTCCACCAAATAATTCTGGAGCATATTTTCTTGGAGGAATAACAGAAGGACGGCAATACGCAGTGTTAACCGTTAGGGGTGTGTCCCTTCAGAGACTGACACTATCCAATCAATGCAGAGACACACCCCTTTGACCAGGGGAATGGTAACACCCAGTTGACAATTTATTCATAAATTCTAGGAGGAAAAACACAGGAACGCACAACACAGAGTTCTAAGAAAGTATTTTAATTCCAGGATTATTAAATGAGGAATATAAGTATTTACGAAAATAGACATCAGGAGGTGTGACCGGTCCTCTTTAATTAGTCTTTTTTTAATGTCTTTTGGTCTCCTTAAAAAACAGCTTCTTAGTAAGGGTATGTTCACATGAGGTCATTACGTCCGTAATTGACGGACGTATTTCGGCCGCAAGTACCTCACCGAACACACTGCAGGGAGCCGGGCTCCTAGCATCATAGTTATGTACGATGCTAGGAGTCCCTGCCTCTCCGTGGAACTACTGCCCCGTACTGAAAACATGATTACAGTATGGGACAGTTGTCCGGCAGCGAGGCAGGGACTCCTAGCGTCGTACATAAGTATGATGCTAGGAGCCCGGCTCCCTGCACTGTGTTCGGTGAGGTACTTGCGGCCGAAATACGTCCGTCAATTACGGACGTAATGACATCGTGTGAACATACCCTAAAGGATCTAATATTACATAGTAACAGGTTAAAAAAAAAAAAGACTTGATTCATAGATAGACACATTGACAGAGTATGGAGAACGGCCAAGAAAATGCCTTTAGGAAAGATTTACCTCCATTTCCTCCATTCTCTGGATCATGGTCTCCAGTTCACGATCAGGTTGTTGAAAACTGTGTGAATCCTCGTTCCGGTTGTACAGACTCTGGTCCTGCAGGGGCTCCTCTTTTTCCTTTCCGGATAACTTGTCCTCGTTTATCTGACAGGAACAATAAAATATTTTATGTCAATTTAAGCTTAGAGCAGTATTCTGCGGTCATTCTTACTAAAGCTGGCCATACACTAGAGATTTTTGGTTGGCCGATTTAGACAATTTTCTGCTGACTGTCGGCACCTTTTCGTGACACAAACGAGTGCAACAAACGCCAACCAAAGGCAGATACATTATGTAGACAAAAGTATTGGGGCACCTACACATTAAGCCTACAGGAGATTTTATGGCATCCCATTTTAAATCCATAAGGCATTAATATGCAGCCCCTCTCCCCATTGCAGCTGAAACAGCTTTCATGCTTCTGGGAAGGCATTCTACAAGATTTGAGTGTGTCTGTCTATGGGAATTTTTGCCCAATCATCTAAAAGAGCATTTGTGAGGTCAGACACTGATGCTGGAGGAGAGGGTCTGACTTGCGATCACCAAAGGTGTTGGATGGGGTTGAGGTCAGAGCTCTGTGAGGGCCAGTCAAGTTCTTCTTCCACACCAAACTCACCCAATCATGCCTTTATGGACCTTACTTTGTGCACTGGGGCACAGTCCTGCTGGAACAGAAAAGGGCCTTCCCCTTTACTGTACAATAGCAAGTCTTAGGGCTCATTCAGACGAGCGTGTATCACGTCCATGTGACGGCCGTCACACAGACTCGCGTATTTCAATGGGGCCGTTCACACGACCATTGTTTCAACGGAGTGTGTGAAGGGTCCGTGTAAAACAACACCTCCCGCGCGGGTGCATTTCGTACGAGAAAAACTTCAGTTTTTCACGTCGGAGGTTGCCGACACTCGTTTAAATGCAGCCTTAAGGTGGTTTTACACAAGCAGATTTTGACCCGGTAGCTAGCGCCAATATACGATAAGAGCATGCAGATCGGCGCTTATTTGCTCCGTTTAAAGAGAGCAATGATTGGAATGAATGACATACATTTTGCACCTTGTCGGCAACACATACATCCTGTATACACGTGGCGATGTGCTATTGGACAAGCGAACACTTTTTGGACCGAATAAAAGATGCAATCAGCCAACAAACAAGAGCTTGCTTGTTTGTCGGCTGATCACTGCCCTGTTATCACAGGCCAATGGTTGGAAATGAGAATTTGTACTAGCACTTTTCCGCCCGATCATTGGCCCATGTAAAAGGGCCTGAAGTCGAAGTATGTGAACTCAAGTGCTTCAGACAGATGATCACCTAAATTATATTAATAGATTATAATCACAAATGCAAATAGTCTCATAATCTTGTTTTAGGAATGCGGTGGACACAACTGTGAGAGCTTCAGATGTAAACTTCAATCATAGACTGGAGAAGAAAATACTTGCAGCGACTCTATACCTGGGGCACTTTAGTGTTGTCTAGCTCCCAAATTATCTGTTGTAGTAGCTGGTAAATAAACTGCATACACTCCCCAATATAAAAAGGTCTTTGCTGACATTTTACCTGTTGTCTTGCTACAGTATTGATTGTGCGGTGTTCATACGGTAAACCATTTGCAGCATAGGCCTCCTCCCTACAGAGAAAAAAAAAAAAGAAAAAAAAAAAAGGGAAAATTTTAAATTTATGGAAATAATATGATCATAGTAAATAACGTGACTTTCAGACCATGTCACTCAGCTGATTCCGCCACCAGGCATCATGAAAAGCATTCTTTACAATTGTGTTGGGCTGAAAGCAGCGGACCATCAGGGTTGTCATAACACTTCTTTCAAATGTCCTTTTCAACTTGGTTTCAGGCACTGGTTGAAATATAGTGGGTGCTCTTATAAACTCAATCATATCATCCATT
The DNA here is from genome assembly GCF_050947455.1 of Rhinoderma darwinii. Classification (NCBI taxonomy): domain Eukaryota; kingdom Metazoa; phylum Chordata; class Amphibia; order Anura; family Rhinodermatidae; genus Rhinoderma; species Rhinoderma darwinii. The sequence goes on from NC_134688.1 coordinate 419,178,457, forward strand.
ATGGGCATCCTATAGATGCCTTTGTTTAAAGTGTCTGTCTTATGACACATTCCTGCTGGTTTCCATTGTCAGCTTAACTTCTATCTGCTCACCTGAGATTCCGTAAATGGACTATTTCCTCCCTGTAGAGATGGTCCAGTTGTTGCATTCGCCTTGCCGTTTCAGAGTCCAGCCAAGCCAACCTTTCAAAGGAAAAGCATAAGGAAGAGAGAAATTCAGAACTCTTGACTACTTAACCATGCCTTGACTTTGCTGGGAATTCGTTTTATTATATACACAGTAAAATTCCTTTAAGACCGTTTCCAATAATACAGAAAAATCTGGTACACCGCTTGTTTCCAGCACAGCATTTCAATTATGTGGCATTTCACAACATCAATAGCAGAAAGAACCAATTAGGACGACTTCTTGTTAAAACAAACAAAAACAGATCAATAGTAGAAGATTTTAGGTTTACCATTTTTTTTTGTAGGTTCTCTACCCCTGTACTTCAATGTTTCTAAGTCAAATACCCTCTACTCAAATACAATAGCATCAAAGTACCCTCCAAGCTATTATCTATAGTTCCTCCGTACTGTATATTAAAAGCACAGGATGAGAACAGTGCGTATCCCCTAAAAGACATAATTTACCCCAGAGGGGGTACAAGTGCCACACATGTTGAAAACATACACCCTACCACCATTGCAAGTGAGTTTTATACACTTAAGGCAAGATTCAGACGAGCGTGTATCACGTCCGAGTGATGGCCGTTAAAACAACGGCCGCCACACGCACTTATGTATTTCAATGGGGCCGTTCACACTACCGTTATTTCAACAGAGCGTGTGATGGGTCTGTGAAAAAATAGGACGAGTCCTATTTTACTGCGTGTCATGCATCCCTCCATTGTAAAGTCTATGGGGGGGGGGGGGATCTGTGACAACGCGTCCTGCACGGGTGCACCTCAGACGTGAAAAACTGCAGTTTCTCACGTCCGAGGTTAGCTACGCTCGTCTGAATGTAGCCTTACTATGACCGACTGATAATCTGGCACCTATCATGTCCTAATGATGCCAGATTAAAAGGATTTTATTCATTTTCTAAGGCAAGATAGCGTCAATATGGATGAGTTTATCCACATTTAGAGAAAATATCAACCTTCCCACTTGCTTTAGACAAATTCCTAAAATAATGTTAGTTTAGGTTATTATCCCAGCAGTCTGGCCGGGATTTGCTTCCGCAATACGCTTGTGTAATGAACCCATCACTCCGCCGCCACACTTCAATTTTCAACAGATCGATACATGTTAGTAAAGCCTAATGGATGCCTTCCCTTTCTATCATTTCTTTAATGGTAAAAAATAATAGAGTATCAGATTTTTATTTTATTTTTTTAATTTTAAGATTGTCAGAATAGTGTATCCCGCTTTAAAAAGGAAAACAAAAATTTGAGGATGATTTATGAAAACGGTCTTACAGAAAAAAACAAAAAACTGGCTTTGGTTCCCATTGCAACCAGTGACCAGCAGCTTTCATTTTTTTTCAGACAATTGAAAGCGGAACAAAGCCAGTGTTTCGATTTAATGGTTTGCTAAATCTCCCTAAAGTTTCCTAACGGCACATAGGACGACTGATGCTATCAAAAAAGACTAACTGATAGCATCATGGCTGTTAATGGAAACCCCACCCCCAATATGTATGGCAAAAGGATGGAACAGAATAACGGTGTGAACACAGCCTAACTTTTTGTTCGATAATATAGATATTAAAAAGAATTTGAGAAATATTGTTACCTGGAGGCTTCGTTTTCTTTCTCCTCCTTTTCAGCTTCTGTTCTCTTTGAAATGTCAATTTGATCCGTTTTCTTAGAGGGAGAAGTATGAAAACTTCTGGTTTCTGTGTTCCAGCTTACCCTACAATGAGAATGGGGCACCGGGCAACGTTAAAGTCCAGTGTATTTATTCTATCACAAAGACAAAACTTCTAGGCAGGTCATAGAGAACACACCTTTCTAAGAATTAGTTATAAAAAATTCCTCATAAAAGACCATGCTTAGCTTTTTATCATTTGCCATCATTGAAAGTAGATCTATTTTATTTGTGCCAAATTATAGTCATGGAGGCGGAGGACGTCACTGCCCAGATGCGAAGTGCCAGCCTCAGTACTACATTTTCAAAAGAGGAAAGTTACAGCTCGATCATCAGGGACTATTTGTTTTAATAGGAGTTGGCGGTCTCCGCACCCGATCCCCTAGTGAGTAAAAGACCTTTTACACGTGCCAATTATCAGGCAAATGAGCGTTCATCGGCTGATCGTATCGTTTAGGCAGCTATAAATATTATGGTTGTCAGTAGAACATCTCCCTGCTGACATGATGGAAACGCATAGAGACGTACGATCATAGTAACGATCGCTTGTCCCCAGACATTACTGATCATTGCTCCTTGTGAAAGGAGCAAACGAGTGCCGATTAACGAGCGGTCTTGTTGATTGAAGTTTACATGGTCCATATCGGGCCATGTAATAGGACCCTAAGAATTCTGATAGTAGTTTTCTGAAACGATAGGGAGGCGGCCAGATGTAGAGAACCCAACTTGGCACTATCCGACAGCAAAATAGGCCTCAAATTACAAAGCGAACAGTCAACCTCTGGAGCTGCACATACACAAAAGATTCCAGGACTTCAGCCCATAGTTATGTTGTATGAGTAAACATGAACATTTAGCATGACTATTTCAGGAGCAGGAGCAAAGGATTGGGCAAATTAAAAAGCAAGCAGTCCCCAGAAACACCACTAGGGGAGATTCATCCATAATGTATGTCTGATTCAATCCTGCTTTTGAGACAGATTTAACTGTGCTACCCATCGAACGCTGGCCAGAGACATAAATGTCAGACTAAATAGCCGTTTCCAACCGCTCTATTCATTTATCGGTCATGTCCTTTTATGCAAGCAGCCAATAATCAGACAGTCAAAAATTCATTTTTCTTTCCAGTAATCCGACATAACCCAATTATGTTTGTAGCAGGATTGGCCATTAGAAAGAGAAGTTTTTTTGCCATTACTATTTGTACTTTCTATTTATAGAATAGGAAATCATAGTTTGCGGATGTCCATGTAGTAGAAATTCTGCTCACATATCTTTCCGATACCAGTGCAGCAGCCTCCGGTCTCTTCACCGTGGAATGGTATATTATACAGGTTAGTCCAGTGTAATCCACGCACAGGCTAACGGAATACGACTTCACATGGCATCAGTCATGTGCCCCTTAGTATCCAGTTAGCAACAGGGTTACACGACATACAAGTGTTGGGGCCACATAGACACTTCCATGGACTAAGTGGACTAATGATGAACTGCTGCTTCACTGAGCCTGTATTCACTTGTATAACATGGCTGCTGTTCTCTAGATGATACATAACATGTCTCTCTCTAATGGATGTGGTCATGTTTTTAAGAATGTTAAAGAAAAACACACAAAAAAAAACCACCACACAGCGCATAAGAGAAGAATGGAAGAGTTGCTCTCCAAACACATAGGCCCTGTTCACACAGTTTTTTGCAGGAGGAAATTTCTGCCTCAAAATTCCGCTTGGGATTTTGAGGAAGATTTTGACCTTCCTGCACGACGTTTGCCGCAATTTTCACCGCGTTTTTCACTCGCGCCCATTTAGTGCTACGGTCAACAAAAAAAACTCAGCTCAATACGCTTCTCTGCCTCCCATTGAAAACCAACCCCGCCTCCCATTGAAATCAATGGGAGGCATTTTCGGCCAGTTTTTGCGGAGCGGTTTCCGCTCCAAAAAGCTTGTCAAAATACTCAGTGTGAACAGGGCCATAGACATACATGATGAGATGCTCCTACACAGACACTGACCTACAGGATGTTGAGATGTTGCTGGATGTAGAAATACTTACAGGTTCTGCCCCTCAATAACTGACTATACATATTAAATACCTGGACAGCGATACCTGACTGCCAGTGGTCACATGATGTGTGGGTGGTGAGTCACATGACTGAAGTCATGTTTAGTCCCAACAGTTTCCCCATGGATACAATACTATGGACTAATTCGTGGGCTATTCCATTTATTTATTTTTAGACAGAGGCCACCCCACTTTTATAAGACCGGTATGTGAGCAGTGTTTAAAATACATTTACAGTATATTAAAAAAAAATGATTTGCTATTCTATAAATAAAACAAATATAAACCAGACAACCGCTTTAACGGCAAGATCATAAGTACTTTAATTCGGGACCTTTTTGGGGAGGCTGAAGGAGATGTTGGGTTAGGTGGTACCCAAGGAGCTTTCTTCTCTTTGACAACGGGATGATTCTCCTTGAGTCTGAATGACACAGTTTTCGCCTGAAAATTTGACCGCTGGGACGCGTCCGTTTTTTGCAGTGGCCGGAAGCCCTTGGGAGACATTATAGAATAGTTATATGGGATTCTTACATTCCAACATTAAACCTACTACATTTTGTTTCAAGCATCGAACAAAATCTGTCAAGAGTCTAGAATACTTTGCTATAAAAGCTACGCCAGGGACAGTTTTACGTTACTCCCGGACCATAATAAAACGATGTGGTGTGTTCGCAGTTCTCAGGCGACACATCTATATGGAAATCCGGATGTGCCGTCTGCATTGAATGCAAGTGCTGGTGGTGCACAATGATGTACCCGTCACTATCACAGAAGAGCATAGGAACCGCTGTAAATCTCATCTCCTGCAGGACTATGTATCATGCCAAACTAACTGCTATGTGCTTGTAAGCCGGCTATCCAACAGATACATGATTTCTGTATGCAATAGACATACCAAGCCAGCCAGAACATTTACACCAGGAAATAAATACATAAATATGGGGTTTTCACTACATTTTGTACCTTCGGTCTCTGGGGAAGCAGCACTCCTTTGCTCTTGTTCTTTCCCACCCCACTTTTTTGCAGTCCTTTCAGGCGTCCGGCTTGAATTAACACTTCCAGACCTGACCTCCGAGCTGATCGTCTTTCTGGAGAAGATGGTTGTGGTGGCAAGTTAGGCTCTGTCTGGGCTGCAAGTGTCATTAATTCAGGAGGGTCATCTGTATAAAATAAATAGAAAGACAGCAGTTTTTCTTCTTCTTCTTGAACAGGTAATGATCAAGAGGACCAAAAAAAACAACGACAGAATAAATGGTAGGTGGAGGAGCCTTAAGAATAATTTTAAAGAACTAGGCTACAAGCTGAAGGGAAGGACCTCCAAAGTAGTATTCTCAGGAATACTGCCTGTGCCATGCGCATCACAGGAAAGACAGCGGGAGCTCAGGGAGTTAAATGCATGGCTAAAGTCTTGGTGTAGAGGAGAAGGATTTGGGTTCCTAGAGCACTGGGCTGACTTTTCATTGGGGTACAAACTGTATTCTGCAGATGATTTGCACCTAAATGGAAGGGGGTCCGCTGTGCTGGGGGAGAGAATTCTAGCTGGGGTGGCGGAGTATTTAAACTAGGGCTGAGGAGGGAGGTCAATGTAGAAAAAAAAGGGGTAGCCAGGTTAGAGAGGGGTCAGACTATATTGGTGGGGGGAGAAACAGAATGTGGGGAGAGGACTAGACAACAGGATAAGGAGATCCTTTCGTTACAAAACATCAGTGTAAATAAAAAGGACCGATTAATGTCAAATCACATTTCTGATAATAAAAGTGAAAAACTGACAGGCAAGTTAAAGTGTATGTTCACAAATGCCAGAAGTCTAGCAAGCAAAATGGGGGAGCTGGAGGCCTTGATACTGGAAGAAAATATAGATATAGTTGGTGTTGCTGAAACATGGCTGGACTCTTCACATGACTGGGCTGTAAATCTACAGGGTTTTACACTTTTTCGGAAAGACAGGACAAATAGGAAAGGTGGTGGTGTATGTGTGTATGTGAGAAATGATATGAAGGCGGTGGTGTATGTCTGTATGTGAGAAATGATATGAAGGTGAGTGTGAAAGAGACAATAGTGGGTGAATACTGTGAGGAGGTTGGAACCTTGTGGGTGGAACTAGAAAGGGAGGTAAACACTGAAAAAATTACTTTTGGTGTAATCTATAGACCCCCCCAATATAACTGAGGAGATGGAAGTTCAGCTATATAAACAGATGGAGCGGGCTGCACAGGCGGGTACTGTTGTGATAATGGGAGATTTTAATTTCCGGGATATTAATTGGTGTCATGGTTCGGCTTCAACTGCAAAGGGGAAACATTTCCTCAACCTGTTGCAGGAAAATTTTATGGGCCAGTTTGTGGAAGACCCGACTAGAGGTGAAGATCTGTTGGATCTGGTCATTTCTAATAATGCAGATCTTGTTGGGAATGTCAATGTTCGTGAAAACCTCGGTAACAGTGATCATAATATAGTTACATTTTACCTATACTGTAAAAAACAAACGCAGGCTGGGAGGGCAAAAACATTTAATCTTAAGAAAGCCAATTTCCCCAGGATGAGGGCGGCAATTCAGGATATAGACTGGGAAGAACTAATGTCATATAATGGAACAAATGATAAATGGGAGATTTTCAAATCTACTTTGAGTTATTATAGTGCAAAATTTATTCCTACAGGTAACAAGTATAAACGACTCAAATTAAACCCCACATGGCTTACACATTCTGTGAAAGGGGCAATACATGACAAAAAAAGGGCATTTAAAAAATACAAATCTGAGGGTACAGCTGTAGCCTTTGTAAAATATAAGGAGCTTAATAAAATCTGTAAAAATGTAATAAAATTAGCAAAAATACAAAATGAAAGGCAGGTGGCCAAGGATAGTAAAACAAATCCCAAAAAATTCTTCAAGCATATAAATGCAAAAAAGCCCAGGTCTGAACATGTAGGACCCCTAGATAATGGTAATGGGGAGTTGGTCACAGGGGATCAAGAGAAGGCAGAGTTACTAAATGGGTTCTTTAGCTCTGTATATACAACTGAAGAAGGAGCAGCTGATGTAGCCGCTGCCAGTGCTGTTAATATATCAGTTGATATACTGAATTGGATGAATGTAGAGATGGTCCAAGCTAAATTAAATAAAATAAATGTGCACAAGGCCCCGGGACCAGATGGGTTACACCCTAGAATTCTTAAAGAGCTTAGTTCAGTTATTTCTGTCCCCCTTTTCATAATATTCAGAGAATCTCTAGTGACTGGAATAGTGCCAAGGGACTGGCGCAGGGCAAATGTGGTGCCTATTTTCAAAAAGGGCTCTAGGTCTTCCCCGGGTAATTATAGACCAGTAAGCTTAACATCCATCGTGGGGAAAATGTTTGAGGGGCTATTGAGGGACTAGATACAGGATTATGTGACAATAAATAGTATTATAAGTGACAGCCAGCACGGTTTTACTAAGGACAGAAGTTGTCAAACTAACCTAATCTGTTTTTATGAAGAGGTGAGCAGAAGTCTAGACAGAGGGGCCGCTGTGGATTTAGTGTTTTTGGACTTTGCAAAGGCATTTGACACTGTCCCCCATAGACGCCTAATGGGTAAATTAAGGACTATAGGTTTAGAAAATATAGTTTGTAATTGGATTGAGAATTGGCTCAAGGACCGTATCCAGAGAGTTGTGGTCAATGATTCCTACTCTGAATGGTCACCGGTGTACCCCAGGGTTCAGTGCTGGGACCCCTATTATTCAACTTATTTATTAATGATATAGAGGATGGGATTAATAGCACTATTTCTATTTTTGCAGATGACACCAAGCTATGTAATATAGTTCAGACTATGGAAGATGTTCATGAATTACAGGCAGATTTAAACAAACTAAGTGTTTGGGCGTCCACTTGGCAGATGAAGTTTAATGTAGATAAATGTAAAGTTATGCATCTGGGTACCAACAACCTGCATGCATCATATGTCCTAGGGGGAGCTACACTGGCGGATTCACTTGTTGAGAAGGATCTGGGTGTACTTGTAAATCATAAACTCAATAACAGCATGCAGTGTCAATCAGCTGCTTCAAAGGCCAGCAGGATATTGTCGTGTATTAAAAGAGGCATGGACTCGCGGGACAGGGATGTAATATTACCACTTTACAAAGCATTAGTGAGGCCTCATCTAGAATATGCAGTCCAGTTCTGGGCTCCAGTTCATAGAAAGGATGCCCTGGAGTTGGAAAAAATACAAAGAAGAGCAACGAAGCTAATTAGGGGCATGGAGAATTTAAGTTATGAGGAAAGATTGAAAGAATTAAACCTATTTAGCCTTGAAAAAAGACGACTAAGGGGGGACATGATTAACTTCTATAAATATATTAATGGCACATACAAAAAATATGGTGAAATCCTGTTCCATGTAAAACCCCCTCAAAAAACAAGGGGGCACTCCCTCTGTCTGGAGAAAAAAAGGTTCAAGCTGCAGAGGCGACAAGCCTTCTTTACCGTGAGAACTGTGAATCTATGGAATAGTCTAACGCAGGAGCTGGTCACAGCAGGGACAGTAGATGGCTTTAAAAAAGAGTTAGATAATTTCCTAGAACAAAAAAATATTAGCTCCTATGTGTAGAAATTTTTCCTTCCCTTTTCCCGTCCCTTGGTTGAACTTGATGGACATGTGTCTTTTTTCAGCCGTACTAACTATGTAACTATGTAACACTTCCAGACCTGACCTCAGAGCTGATCGTCTTTCTGGAGAAGATGGTTGTGGTGGCAAGTTAGGCTCTGTCTGGGCTGCAAGTGTCATTAATTCAGGAGGGTCATCTGTATAAAATAAATAGAAAGACAGCAGTTTTTCTTCTTCTTCTTGAACAGGTAATGATCAAGAGGACCAAAAAACATACATGGGACTGGTTGTCCCAATCGTATAAACTGTGATCGCTAGAATCAACTAGTTCACTGCATCAAAAAAGCGAAGAAGTCCGTATTGGAGTTTGTAAAGCCAATATTCAAAGATGACCCAGATCACCTCAATCTTTCCAAATAGAATAGCATAAAAATATTTAGAATGAAAGCGGATCGGTCAGATATTAATGCCGCCCTGCCTGAGTGACAGACCAGCGGATCTCAGCGTGCAGTCGCTTCTTAGTTGATAAGTAGTTATTGAGTATTTAGAACTTATACTTACAGTGCATGGCCAGCGCCGCAAGTATGAATCCAAGTATATTCACGCTCCCCTCTCCCCCATCCTTGCCCTTATAGCCACTGATTGATACTTTTCTCCCTATTTCTGTACATAAGGAGAAACCTGTCAAAGGGTGAAGAGCAGGGGGGGGGGGGGGTGACATGAATATATTATTATGCTTGGACTCATACTTGAGGCGCTGGCCACGTGCCACAAGTATAAGTTCTAAATACTTAACATTAACTACTAAGTGACAGCAACAGCTCATCGGCGCCCCCACAATGCGATCAGGGGTTGTCATGGTAGCTCTGGGGCCTAATGAGTCTCTGGCACGGCTTAACAGAAGCCAGCAAAAATTACAGTACGCTGCAATACATTAGTATTGCAGTGTATTGTACCAGTGATCTAACGAGCGCTGGTTCAAGTCCCCTAGTCCTCCTAAAAATAAAAAAAAACACCCCTTTTACCATTTTTCCCTCTAAAGAAATGTAAAAAAAATAAACAAAATTGGTATCGCTGCATCCATAAAAGTCCAAACTATTACAACATACCATTATTTAACTCGCACGGCGAACGCCGTAAAAGACAAAAACAAATTAAACCGCCAAAATCGCAGTTTTTTTGTCACCTTAGCTGTAAAAAAAATTAAATGTAATAAGTGATCAAAAATTAGTATGTACCATAAAATGTTACCGATAAAAACGACAACTCGTCCCGCAAAAAATAAGCCCTCACCGCTCAAAGCACGGAAAAAAAAAATAAAGTTATGGCTCTCAGAATGTGGTGAAACAAAACAATTTTATTTATTTTTTTAACAAATCGTAAACGTAGTGAAAAATGACAAAAAAAACCCTATATAAATTTGGTATCACCATATTTGTATTGAGCCGCAGAATAAAGTTGTTTTTTTACCGCACGGTGAAATCCGTAAAAACAAATAAACAATGTAGGAATCAGAGTTTTTTTCAATTACAGCCCGCAAATAATTTTTTTCCCAGTTTCCCAGTACATTACTTAGTACTTTAAAGGCTACCAATAGAAACTGCAACTCCTCCCGCAAAAAAATAAGCCCTCACGCCACTCTATTGACGGAAAAATAGTTATGGCTCTTGGAATGCGGGGAGTGAAAAACGAAAATAAAAAAAATAGCTCCTTCCTTAATGGGATAAGCATATTATCCGAAACATAAGGAGGATGCTTACAAAAAGACAAAAGAAAGAAATAGCATTTTTATGAATGTTAAAAACCTGCAGATGCCCTTTTTCTACCATCTCCATACAGAATTCTTCCGGTCGCCCGATCATATCCGGGATCGGTCTTTAGTAGGGCAATCATCGACTATCACAAAAGTAGTATTTAAATGGGCACTACACCTCCGGTACAATGCAACAAATCAAAGTCTCTTTTCAGCATGTCTCCGATACAACATAAACGGTGGTGCTCAGCATTCAGGAGAAGAGTGCAAGTATACGAGTCCATTGTACATCCCAGGAAAGAAGTAATAATATATGTAAATCACTGATTCTTCTTTATAGCTTTATTTCCACAAATTCATTGATTTAACCGCATTTCTCAATGCTAGGACTATAGTGGAGCTCCTTTTCTCAGAGACGGCACGACGGCCGTTTCCAGGTCACGATGAAGCGTCATTAAACGGCCGTCTTGAGGATTCTTGAAGAGCAATTCTTTACCTGGGTATAAAGGATACTGGTCTGCTATGGCTTCTGTAGATCAAATCTGTGGCACCCGCAGGTTGTCTGGGTGCTGTAGGTAGGGTTCCCACCCCGTAAATATTTTGAAAGAAACTCAAGCACTCCTTTAGATGAAATATGCAAATGACGATTTATTTGAATAAGGCAATATTTAGAGAAAAAGTCATGTTTTCGGACACACCGCTGGTCAATAGAAAAATAACGCCGTAGAGAAAGGTAGCTGGTACCATGGGCACGCGTGAATGATACCGGTCTGCTGTGGCTTCTGTAGCTGGCACACTGCAGACAATCCATCAGTCCGCCTGTGATTCTGCAGCCGGTTGTTTCTTCAGTCATGAAGTGAAGAGGTATGGCCCATGATCTATCTGGCTTTGGTTTTATATTATTTCCTTGAGTGCTGGGTATGAATACTGGTTTCAGCCTCAGAATCTATATTTTTTGAACGCTGAATAGTCTTGAGGTTATCGCACAGGTCTTTTGTTTGTATGATGAGATTCTACATATCGGTAACCATTTTATCCAGACTGATTTCCCAAAAACATTTCTCACCTAGAAATGAACGATAATTGCAGGATTTTATTCTAGTGCGGCTTTAGTAGCAAATTCCTTCGGGGCAATCCATCAGCCGACTTGTTAGTCTGGAGCCCATATGTGTTCCTTGAGGATGTTAACCCCTTAAGGACGCAGCCTAGTTTGGGCCTTAAGGCTCAGAGCCCATTTTTCAAATCTGACATATTTCACTTTATGTGGTAATAACGTCGGAATGCTTAAACCTATCCAAGCGATTCTGAGATTGTTTTCTCGTGACACTTTGGGCTTCATGTTCGTGGTAAAATTTGGTCGATATATTCAGTGTTTATTGGTGAAAAATTGCAAAATTTAGAGAAAATTTTGAAAAAATTGCATTTTTCAGAATTTAAATGCATCTGCTTGTAAAACAGACGGTTATACCACCCAAAATAGTTACTAGTTCACATTTCCCATATGTCTACTTTAGATTGGCATCGTTTTTTTAACATTCTTTTATTTTTCTTGGACGTTACAAGGCTTAGAACATAAACAGCAATTTCTCATATTTTTAAGAAAATTTCAAAAGCCTTTTTTTTAAGGTACCTCTTGAGTTCTGAAGTGGCTTTGAGGGGCCTATGTATTAGAAACCCCCATAAAACACCCCATTTTAAAAACTAGACCCCTCAAAGTATTCAAAACAGCATTTAGAAAGTTTTTTAACCCTTCAGGCATTTCACAGGAATTAAAGCAATGTGGAGGTGAAATTTGCAAATTTCATTTTTCTTGCTGAATTTCAATATTATTCCATTTTTTTCTGTAACACAGAAGATTTTACCAGAGAAATACTACTAAATATGTATTGTCCAGATTCTGCAGTTTTTAGAAATGTCCCACATGTGGCTCTAGTGCGCTCGTGGAATAAAACACAAGCCTCAGAAACAAAGGAGCACCTAGTGCATTTTGAGGCCTCTTTTTTATTAGAATATATTTTAGGCAGCATGCCAGGTTTGAAGAGGTGTTGAGGTATGAAAGCAATGGAAACCCACCAGAAGTGACCCCATTTTGGAAACTAGACCCCTCAAGGAATTCATTTATGGTTGTTGTTATCATTTTGACCACACCGTTTTTTCACAGCACCTATTTGAATTGGGCTGTGAAATTAAAAAAATGATATTTTTTCCATTAAGATGTAATTTTTGTTCAAAATTTCTTATTTTCACAAGGAATAAAACACCCCATTTTGTTGCCCAATTTGTCCTTAGTGCGGCAATACCCCATTTGTGGTGATAAACTGCCGTTTGGGCCCATGGGAGGACTCAGAAGGAAAGGAGCGCTATGTGTTTGTTGGAGTCCAGATTTTGCTGGATTGGTTTTCGGGTTCCATGTCGCATTTGCAGAGCCCCAGAGGTATGAAAGCAATGGAAACCCACCAGAAGTGACCCCATTTTGGAAACTAGACCCCTCAAGGAATTCATTTATGGTTGTTGTTATCATTTTGACCACACCGTTTTTTCACAGCACCTATTTGAATTGGGCTGTGAATTAAAAAAATGATATTTTTTTCCATTAAGATGTAATTTTTGTTCAAAATTTCTTATTTTCACAAGGAATAAAACACCCCATTTTGTTGCCCAATTTGTCCTGAGTGCGGCAATACCCCATTTGTGGTGATAAACTGATGTTTGGGCCCATGGCAGGACTCAGAAGGAAAGGACCACCATTTGGCCTACTGGAGCTTTTCTTGTGCTAAGTCATGTAGGCAGAAGCCCCTGAGGTACCAGTACAGTTAAAACCCCCGAGAAGTGACCCCATTTTAAAAACTACACCCCTTAAGACATTCATCTAGTGGTGTAGTGAGCATTTTGACCCCACAGTTATTGTGTAAAAGGTAATGCGCAGCAGATGGTGCAAAGTGAGATTTGCAATTTCCTATGCATATATGCCATTTCAGTGTGATATATTGTGCCCAGCATGTGCCACTGGAGACATACACCCCATAAATTGTAATGTGGGTTCTCCCGGGTACGGCAATACCCTACATGTGGCTGTTATTAGCTGACTGGGCACACGACAGGGCTCAGAAGGGAAGGACCACCATTTAGCCTACTGGAGCTTTTCTGGTGCTAAGTCATGTAGGCAGAACCCCTGAGGTACCAGTACAGTTGAAACCCCCGAGAAGTGACCCCATTTTAAAAACTACACCCCTTAAGACATTCATCTAGTGGTGTAGTGAGCATTTTGACCCCACAGTTATTGTGTAAAAGGTAATGCGCAGCAGATGGTGCAAAGTGAGATTTGCAATTTCCTATGCATATATGCCATTTCAGTGTCTGATATATTGTGCCCAGCATGTGCCACTGGAGACATACACCCCATAAATTGTAATGTGGGTTCTCCCGGGTACGGCAATACCCTACATGTGGCTGTTATTAGCTGCCTGGGCACACGACAGGGCTCAGAAGGGAAGGACCACCATTTAGCCTACTGGAGCTTTTCTGGTGCTAAGTCATGTAGGCAGAACCCCTGAGGTACCAGTACAGTTGAAACCCCCGAGAAGTGACCCCATTTTAAAAACTACACCCCTTAAGACATTCATCTAGTGGTGTAGTGAGCATTTTGACCCCACAGTTATTGTGTAAAAGGTAATGCGCAGCAGATGGTGCAAAGTGAGATTTGCAATTTCCTATGCATATATGCCATTTCAGTGTCTGATATATTGTGCCCAGCATGTGCCACTGGAGACATACACCCCATAAATTGTAATGTGGGTTCTCCCGGGTACGGCAATACCCTACATGTGGCTGTTATTAGCTGCCTGGGCACACGACAGGGCTCAGAAGGGAAGGACCACCATTTAGCCTACTGGAGCTTTTCTGGTGCTAAGTCATGTAGGCAGAACCCCTGAGGTACCAGTACAGTTGAAACCCCCGAGAAGTGACCCCATTTTAAAAACTACACCCCTTAAGACATTCATCTAGTGGTGTAGTGAGCATTTTGACCCCACAGTTATTGTGTAAAAGGTAATGCGCAGCAGATGGTGCAAAGTGAGATTTGCAATTTCCTATGCATATATGCCATTTCAGTGTCTGATATATTGTGCCCAGCATGTGCCACTGGAGACATACACCCCATAAATTGTAATGTGGGTTCTCCCGGGTACGGCAATACCCTACATGTGGCTGTTATTAGCTGCCTGGGCACACGACAGGGCTCAGAAGGGAAGGACCACCATTTAGCCTACTGGAGCTTTTCTGGTGCTAAGTCATGTAGGCAGAACCCCTGAGGTACCAGTACAGTTGAAACCCCCGAGAAGTGACCCCATTTTAAAAACTACACCCCTTAAGACATTCATCTAGTGGTGTAGTGAGCATTTTGACCCCACAGTTATTGTGTAAAAGGTAATGCGCAGCAGATGGTGCAAAGTGAGATTTGCAATTTCCTATGCATATATGCCATTTCAGTGTCTGATATATTGTGCCCAGCATGTGCCACTGGAGACATACACCCCATAAATTGTAATGTGGGTTCTCCCGGGTACGGCAATACCCTACATGTGGCTGTTATTAGCTGCCTGGGCACACGACAGGGCTCAGAAGGGAAGGACCACCATTTAGCCTACTGGAGCTTTTCTGGTGCTAAGTCATGTAGGCAGAACCCCTGAGGTACCAGTACAGTTGAAACCCCCGAGAAGTGACCCCATTTTAAAAACTACACCCCTTAAGACATTCATCTAGTGGTGTAGTGAGCATTTTGACCCCACAGTTATTGTGTAAAAGGTAATGCGCAGCAGATGGTGCAAAGTGAGATTTGCAATTTCCTATGCATATATGCCATTTCAGTGTCTGATATATTGTGCCCAGCATGTGCCACTGGAGACATACACCCCATAAATTGTAATGTGGGTTCTCCCGGGTACGGCAATACCCTACATGTGGCTGTTATTAGCTGCCTGGGCACACGACAGGGCTCAGAAGGGAAGGACCACCATTTAGCCTACTGGAGCTTTTCTGGTGCTAAGTCATGTAGGCAGAACCCCTGAGGTACCAGTACAGTTGAAACCCCCGAGAAGTGAACCCATTTTAAAAACTACACCCCTTAAGACATTCATCTAGAGTGTAGTGAGCATTTTGACCCCACAGTTATTGTGTAAAAGGTAATGCGCAGCAGATGGTGCAAAGTGAGATTTGCAATTTCCTATGCATATATGCCATTTCAGTGTCTGATATATTGTGCCCAGCATGTGCCACTGGAGACATACACCCCATAAATTGTAATGTGGGTTCTCCCGGGTACGGCAATACCCTACATGTGGCTGTTATTAGCTGCCTGGGCACACGACAGGGCTCAGAAGGGAAGGACCACCATTTAGCCTACTGGAGCTTTTCTGGTGCTAAGTCATGTAGGCAGAACCCCTGAGGTACCAGTACAGTTGAAACCCCCGAGAAGTGACCCCATTTTAAAAACTACACCCCTTAAGACATTCATCTAGTGGTGTAGTGAGCATTTTGACCCCACAGTTATTGTGTAAAAGGTAATGCGCAGCAGATGGTGCAAAGTGAGATTTGCAATTTCCTATGCATATATGCCATTTCAGTGTCTGATATATTGTGCCCAGCATGTGCCACTGGAGACATACACCCCATAAATTGTAATGTGGGTTCTCCCGGGTACGGCAATACCCTACATGTGGCTGTTATTAGCTGCCTGGGCACACGACAGGGCTCAGAAGGGAAGGACCACCATTTAGCCTACTGGAGCTTTTCTGGTGCTAAGTCATGTAGGCAGAACCCCTGAGGTACCAGTACAGTTGAAACCCCCGAGAAGTGACCCCATTTTAAAAACTACACCCCTTAAGACATTCATCTAGTGGTGTAGTGAGCATTTTGACCCCACAGTTATTGTGTAAAAGGTAATGCGCAGCAGATGGTGCAAAGTGAGATTTGCAATTTCCTATGCATATATGCCATTTCAGTGTCTGATATATTGTGCCCAGCATGTGCCACTGGAGACATACACCCCATAAATTGTAATGTGGGTTCTCCCGGGTACGGCAATACCCTACATGTGGCTGTTATTAGCTGCCTGGGCACACGACAGGGCTCAGAAGGGAAGGACCACCATTTAGCCTACTGGAGCTTTTCTGGTGCTAAGTCATGTAGGCAGAACCCCTGAGGTACCAGTACAGTTGAAACCCCCGAGAAGTGACCCCATTTTAAAAACTACACCCCTTAAGACATTCATCTAGTGGTGTAGTGAGCATTTTGACCCCACAGTTATTGTGTAAAAGGTAATGCGCAGCAGATGGTGCAAAGTGAGATTTGCAATTTCCTATGCATATATGCCATTTCAGTGTCTGATATATTGTGCCCAGCATGTGCCACTGGAGACATACACCCCATAAATTGTAATGTGGGTTCTCCCGGGTACGGCAATACCCTACATGTGGCTGTTATTAGCTGCCTGGGCACACGACAGGGCTCAGAAGGGAAGGACCACCATTTAGCCTACTGGAGCTTTTCTGGTGCTAAGTCATGTAGGCAGAACCCCTGAGGTACCAGTACAGTTGAAACCCCCGAGAAGTGACCCCATTTTAAAAACTACACCCCTTAAGACATTCATCTAGTGGTGTAGTGAGCATTTTGACCCCACAGTTATTGTGTAAAAGGTAATGCGCAGCAGATGGTGCAAAGTGAGATTTGCAATTTCCTATGCATATATGCCATTTCAGTGTCTGATATATTGTGCCCAGCATGTGCCACTGGAGACATACACCCCATAAATTGTAATGTGGGTTCTCCCGGGTACGGCAATACCCTACATGTGGCTGTTATTAGCTGCCTGGGCACACGACAGGGCTCAGAAGGGAAGGACCACCATTTAGCCTACTGGAGCTTTTCTGGTGCTAAGTCATGTAGGCAGAACCCCTGAGGTACCAGTACAGTTGAAACCCCCGAGAAGTGAACCCATTTTAAAAACTACACCCCTTAAGACATTCATCTAGAGTGTAGTGAGCATTTTGACCCCACAGTTATTGTGTAAAAGGTAATGCGCAGCAGATGGTGCAAAGTGAGATTTGCAATTTCCTATGCATATATGCCATTTCAGTGTCTGATATATTGTGCCCAGCATGTGCCACTGGAGACATACACCCCATAAATTGTAATCTGGGTTCTCCCGGGTACGGCAATACCCTACATGTGGCTGTTATTTGCTGCTTGGGCACATGGCAGGGCTCAAAAGGGAAAGATGAGGGGGATAAGCTGTGCGGAGTGCATCAGGGTAAATTAAAAATCAAGGGATGTATGGTAAATTTTAAAACAATCTTTCATACAGAGCCCTGGTTTTTCGGGACACGTGTCGCATTGGTATGTTGTGTCCTTCCTTATCCCCCTCTTATAGCACACTTTGCACCTCTTTTGACTTTTTCCCTTCTTGCCAGTTTGGGGAACTTCTCCTGGAAAGTGTTGCCCTGGTACGATGCGTGTGGCGTTGCTTCCAGAAGTACTGGGTGCCCCTCCTTCCTGGTCGCCAAAAATTAGGTTCTTTATAACCACCTCTTGAAATTCCAGGAAAGTTCCCCTCTGGCCTGCACATCGACGTAGCACGTACGCATTGTACAATGCCATCTGTATGATGTGCACGGCCAGCTTCTTATACCACACCCTCGATTTCCGCGTAGCGCTGTAGGGCTTCAGGACTTGATCTGACAAGTCCACCCCTCCCATGTACCTATTGTAGTCCAGGATGCAATCTGGTTTGGGGGTCTCTGTACTGGTACCTCGTACAGGTACATGGGTACTGGTGTGGCCATGTATTGTTGTCAATACAAGGACATCTCTCTTGTCCTTGTACTTGACACACAATATGTTGCTACTAGAATGTGCCCTGCTCTCACCCCTTCTGAGTGTTTGCCCAAGCAGTGTTTTAGGGAGGCCTCTAAGATTTTTTCTAGCAGTGCCGCATGCCGCAGTCCTTCTGGAAGCGAGGCACTTGAAGAGCGGGACGCTGGTATAAAAATTATCCAGGTAGAGGTGGTAACCCTGGTCCAGCAGTGGGTGCACCAAATCCCACACAATTTTTGCGTTAATTCCCAGTAAGGGGGGGCATTCTGGGGGCTGAATACTGCTGTCCTTCCCTTCATATATCCTGAATTTATATGTATACCCTGATGCACTCTCGCACAGCTTATACAACTTCACGCCATACCTTGCCCTCTTACTTGGCAGGTATTGGCGGAATTGAAGCCTCCCTTTAAAATGTACCAGGGACTCATCAATGGAAATACACTTCTCGGGGGTGTATGCTTGGGCAAACCGGGCACTGAAATGGTCTAATAGGGGTCTCAGTTTATATAAACGGTCAAAACTGGGGTCATCTCGGGGTGGGCACTGCTCATTATCGGCATAATGTAGGAAGCGAAGTATTGCCTCATAACGCATCCTGGACATGGCCATACGGTACATCGGGGTGTGGTATAGGATGTCCGTGCTCCAGTAGGTCCTAATGGATGGCTTTTTTAGAAGCCCCATGTTCAAGAGCAGTCCCCAGAACTTGCCCAACTCTGCTGCGTTTACAGGAGTCCACCTCTGGGATTGGGCATAAAATGAGTTGGGGTTCTTGGTGATATACTGTTGGGCATATAAATTAGTCTGGGTGACCATTAGCTCTATAAAGTTATCAGTGAAGAAGAACTTGAAAAAGTCCATCTCACTGAACCCTGCCGTGTTAAATTTGATGCCTGGGCTGCCCGTGTACTCAGGGATTTGGGGTTCATAATGGTCTGGTGTGGGCGTCCAAATGGGGTCACTTCGCTCAGGGGTATCACTTGTTGTGGGGTCACTTCTCTCAGGGATTTCTACTATGGTGGTGGTCCTGGGGCGTCTCCTAGGGGGTCCCTCCTCTTCATCGCTGGATGAGGAGGTAGACAAATAAAATAGTGTATCGCCATCCGACGAGTCTGTGTCGGAGGCCAGAAATGCATACGCCTCTTCAGCAGTAAATGTCCGTTGGGACATGCTTGTTGTGCGAAGACAAAATTTATATACTGCAAAAAAATAAATCCCTAACTGGGAGCAATAGGATAGCACAACTAGCACAAATGTGTGTTTTGTTTTTAGAGAGCAAGTGGACTTCCCTGACACTAAAGCTAACTAGGGCGAGGGTTCCTAACACTAAACCTAACTAAATTTTATGTGGACTTCCCTAACGCTAAACCTAACTACGGCGACGATTCCCTGACACTAAACCTATCTAGATTATTTCAAGCTTCCCTGACACTAAACCTAACTACGGTGACGGGTGCCTGACACTAAACCTATCTAATTATTCCGAGCTTCCCTGACGCTAAACCTAACTACGGTGATGGATCCCTAACGCTAAGCCTATCTACGGTGACCGATTCCTGACGCTAAATTCCCTGACACTATACCTAACTACGCTTTTTGACGGTTCCCTGACACTAACTAACCCTAATACTAAACTAACCAGTTAAATTTTCAAAATTGGCTAAACTAACTATTTTTTTTTGTTTCTTTTTTTTCTTTTTATATTTTTTTTTTTGTTTTATGTTTTATATAGAAAAAAATGAAAAAAAAATCCCCAGGGACCAAGAAATGTGGTCCTGAAGACTGAAAAGTGGTCAGTGATAGGAGATCACTGACCAAAAAACGTGGGTAGAACTCAAAGAGGAAGGGAACAGGAGTGGGTAGTGGATGGGGTGGTGGGAAGCAAAAAAAACGTTGTTTTAGAAACTTTTTTTCACTTTTTTTCACTTCTTTTCTCTCTGACTCTCTGCTCACAACCGATCTCAACGCCTCGCTAACTCCAACAGGGCGTTCAGGGCGGTTGCAGCAGGATGTGAGGTCAGAGAGAGGAAGTGACGAGAATGATCGCTGCTATTGGCTAGTTACTCACTGACTAGCCAATAGCGGCGATCGGCGAGGCGGGACCATAGTAAATGGTCCCGGCCCATTATGCTGTGATAGCATGCTGTCAGAAACAGCAGCTATCACAGCTCAGGAACGCCGGGCTCGAGCACTGCTGTGCTGAATGAGACCGATCGCTGCTATTGGCTAGTTACTCACTGACTAGCCAATAGCGGCGATCGGCGAGGCGGGACCATAGTAAATGGTCCCGTCCCATTATGCCGTGATAGCCTGCTGTCAGAAACAGCAGCTATCACAGCGCATGAACGCGCCGGGCGCGCGCACCGCTGTTCTAACTGCAAGACGTACTATTACGGCATGGAGCGCGAACGATAGAGCTGCCATGACGTAATAGTACGTCAAGGAGCGTGAAGGGGTTAAGGGTTAAATCTTGCGATCTTTTCCGATTTTAATCTTGGGTCATGTTATGTTTTGGTTTAATGGTCACTCCTGAGGTTGCACCTTGATCAGGTTTGATGGAGTACAATACTTTGTTTTTAGCATGAATTGTGACAACATGTCGAATCCCGTATTACAGACGGCTTTTTTATGAACATAGCGTGATTTCATATATGTGTAACTTGTGTTTTATACTAGTGGATGTTTTATTGATGAGGGGGACACGTGGTGAGGATGATCCTGCCCACCAGGGTGTAACCACACCCATACGGCTTTTTCACTATCTCTTCACTGTGCCTTTTAGTAATAGATTATATACCGGATTAAGACTCCCACTTGGAGTAGAAACGCATTGTAAGATTATTAAAGGGGTTTTCCAGCTTCTGACAACTGATGACCTATCAACAGGATAGGTCATCAGTACATGATCTTTGGGGGTCCAACACCAGGGCCCCCCACAGATCAGCTGGTCCGGTGCCTCCGTGCACCAGACGTACAAGCCGGAAGCAGTGGACAGGTCATCAGTTGTCAGAAGGTGGACAAGCCCTTTAATAAAATACACTGAAGATATATCTACAGTCTCTGAAACCTCCTATTCCTAAAGTACCTTTAAGGCAGCACTCCGGTTGAGTAGTGGCTTTAGTGCTACATTTAGTAAACCATCCACGATCCAGTATGCAGTATTATTTAGGGGAAACGAATGGTCAGATGATGCCACAGACTATGTATTCAGAGTGCTGCTACATGCCGAATGTGAAAGTGATTCAAAGGTGTTTAAATGACGATTAAATTTTGTGTAGACGTCACCTTATCTGGCATCCATCTTGTAGCATAAAGAATCCATTTTGGGATTAAGAAGTCATGTTGCTTTAATCGAATATATCCATGTCAGCATTGACCGAAACAATGAAATGTTTTTGTTCCAGAGCTGCATCTTTAGTCTTTATCGCTACGGAGAATATAGATTCCTTTTCCCATATTAAAATAGGTGAATATGGGTCTACTTTCTGCTACTGTTTTGGGGGGGGGGGGGGGACAGTTTGTTTACTGCAGTGGTGGGGGCAGTTTGACTCTTAGGGTATGTTCACACAACGCCAAATACGTTTGAAATTACGGCGCTGTTTTCAGGAGAAAACAGCTCCTGGATTTCAGACATTTTTACAAGTGCACGCGCTTTTCGCGGCGTCTTTTATGGACATGATTAGAGCTGGTTTTCATTGGAGTCAATGAAAAACGGCTCTAATTACGTCCCAAGAATTGTCCTGCACTTCTTTGACGCGGGCGTAATTTTACGCGCCGTCTTTTGACAGTGACGGGTAAAATGACAGCTCGTCTGCACAGAACATCGTAAGGCCCATTGCAAGCAATGGGCAGATGTTTGCCGACATATTGGAGCCGTCTTTTCAGGTGTAATTCGAGCCGTAAATCGCCTCCATTACATCTGAAAAGAGGTCGTGTGCACATACCCTTAACCCTTAACCTTGATGACGTGGTATATTTTGGGAAATCATGGTTTTACATTTAAAAAGTCTTCTAGTTTCAATATTTTACCTTCCCCTTCCTTCCCTGACCGCATAGTAGCATGCCCTAAGTGTAGGACTCCTCTCACCAATTTGTGGCATGGAGTGTGGGATTGTGCCGCTACACGCCAGTATTGGATTCATGGTCACTGGGTGAGGAGGCTGCCCACAAACGCTCTTATTCCACCATGTTCAGCTACCAGAAGATACTCAGGAGGGTGGGGGCCCTTTTCCCCCGCTGATCCATGTCGTTTTGTTGGTAGCCATTCGATGTCTACTTGCTCAGTGGTTGGACGATAAAGTACCACAGAGGAATGTAATAGTGACACAACTGAAACACCTATCTGGGCTAGAACGCATTGAGGTTGAGAGATGCAGAGAATTGGGTTCAGAAAAGCAGTTTGCCAAATGGAATTTATTCAATCTCACTACTCTGCCTCGGAAATGGAGGAAATAGTCAAACCTTTCAGGTTCACCTCATGGTATAACAAGGCGAACCTCGGGGGCACATTGGGTCAGCTTCAATTACTGTCATGATGCCATTATTGTTCTTATTGTTCTCAAGGTGCTGTGGTTTTAATGGGGGGGGGGGGGTGTATTGTTCTTTCACGAAGGCCAGTTTATGCCATGCAATACTGCATTGTTGTTTCTGCTGCTTACCTTATGTTCTTTTATTTTGTTTTTCTGCTATTGACCTGGTGCAAACGTTCATGTATGACCACGAAATGTGCACTGATTGATGTATTATACTTATTTCTTTGGAATATTTGTAAAACAAAAATTTAGTTAATGAAAATGAAGCTTTTTTAAAAAAAAAAAAAAAAAGGTCTTCTAAGCCTATAATTGGTTCAGGACAAACATATTCATCGTATGCTATTGGCTGTATCAGAGCCATCGTCAAATTGTAAACCATTGGCTGAAATCAAGCTGCACTTTTTTCTGAAGATATTATTGTAATTGCTTTCGTAAATAAAGCTCAGTGAAAGATTTTTGTGTACACAAGCATTGTCTCGTGTCTCTTACTTCTCTCCGATATAACCTATAATTTGGATCTGGACAAGTTTCCCAAGTGGGTGTCAGTTGACCACCCGTCTAAAACTTCAGTCTAATAAATAAATAAATATATATATATATATATATTGGCCATGATTGCATCAACACCTAATATACACAACTTGACCAGGCGAGCTGCTGTCCACCATTGTGTGTTTAAGCATTGGTCTATCGGCATATCGGCTGCTTTTATTTATTTTTTGTTTCCCTCTGTACTAACCATTACAGTGTTGATACGGTTTGTCACCAAGCTTAGACCCTGAATAGCATATACATTTTTATTCCTTGCTCCTACTGCTCTGTCTGTGTACTTCAGGCCGTTATGAAGTTCTGGCTAAGGGTATGTTCAGACGTTTTTCCTATTGAAATCAATGGGCCGATGTTTGGAGGCGTTCAGCCCCTGCATTTTTAGACGTTTTTTGGGGCGTTTACGGCAGAAAATAACCCGTCTGAACATAACCTAAGGATTGAATTGCGGAAGAACAAGATGAAATGAACATGATCATTAACCACGGCTGCATCTTTTGGACCAGCTCACTGGATTACTGTTGTCATTGCAGCTTGAGAAGGAAATACTTCCATCACATCATTATCAGTTCATGAAGCAAGTTTCTGCTATCGACTACGGTATTCATCCAGTCAATACGATGGAACCCTTGCACAACGGAGACAAACTGAAACCATCGACACCGGATCCGTCACCATTGAAAATCAATGGTGATGGAAACGGAAACCTTCGGTTTCAGTTTGTGTCAGTCAGGGCTCTGTTCCGACAGAAAGTTCCGATGGAACGGAGCCCTGACGCAGATGTGAACATAGACTTAGATGGAATAAAAAGTCCCTTTCTGTCTATAATATTTGAGAAAATACTTACTGCATGTTACAGCTGAGAATTCCTACATAGCTGAACACTTAACACAACTGCAACAAAGCTGACAAGTGTGTTCTGAAAGCAAAATTAGGCTAGAGATGCTGAGGTTAGAAATCTAATGTGTAACTTAAGGAGACTATAAATCACTTACCAACCACAAGACGTCTATTCACAGGAGTCGGACTCTCCTTCCGATGCTCTATTTGTTTGTGAACAGGTTGGGGGTAACAAACGTCTCTAACAGGTGACACATTATTTCTGGAAACATTTACGACAGGTGGAGTTCTATTTGCAGCTGTATTTGGCAATTGCCTTCTTGCATCTGAAGACATTTTAGCTTCAAGAAGTACATCCAAGTCCTGAGTGGTCAAGAAAATATGTTATTTTGTTAGTCGCACCAAGTACCTTTAACATTTTATGGAAAAATTACACAAATACTGTGACATTGGGACTGCTTTCTGGCATAATAGCTCGCAATAGTTATGGAGACCCCCTGCCACCGCAATCTACACAGACATTTCACTTTTTTGTAAGTGAAAGGGGAAATATTCTTTAAAGGGAACCTGTCATCAGCATTTCACCTATTAAACCAGCAATACCTGGTGGTAGTGGGTGAAAATTCATTTCTATATAACCTATAATTGTCTTCTTAGTCGGCTCTGTAGCTTTAGTATTCCGTTTTTTAGTGTTCCCACACCGTATGCTAATGAGCATAAAAGAGTCAAATCTTCATTCCTCAAGTCTTTCCGAGTTGACCCCGCCTCCTTACTTTTGATTGACAGCTCCTCGCCTTCCCCAGCACACAAAATCCTGCGCTTGTGCATGGATATCCTCTTCTGGTGTGTGCGCACAGCGGGACACCGGATTATTATGATAAAAGGCGCAAAATGTTTGCAGACCGTTATTTACAGAGGAGTTTAGGAGCGGGGATAACGGCAATGAACTTTTGATAGCAGCGGCCAGTGAGGGATAAGTAAAGCTCAATAGGTGAAATGCTGGTGACAGGTTCCCTTTAAGGCTGGATTCACACGACCATGTTACGTCCGTAATGTACGTAACGTATTTCGGCCGGAAGACCCGGACCGAAAACACTGCAGGAAGCCAGGCTCCTAGCATCATAGTTATGTACGATGCCAGGAGTCCCTGCCTCGCTGCAGGACAACTGTCCCGTACTGAAAACATGATTACAGTACGGGACAGTTGTCCTGCAGCGAGGCAGGGACTCCTAGCATCGTACATAAGTATGATGCTAGGAGCCCGGCTTCCTGCAGTGTTTTCGGTCCGGGTCTTCCGGCCGAAATACGTTCCGTACATTACGGACGTAACATGGTCGTGTGAATCCAGCCTAAGTGTTACAGATGTATGAAGATTTTTTTTCCCCACTGTTCTGAAGTTACGGCCTGGCACCTAGAGGCTCCAATAGGCATGCACTCATTGGGCAATATGAAGCTCACTATTCCATTGGCAAGTCTTACTACATTTGTTGTTTTTACAGCATTCTAAAAATAATTTTTATACCCTGAAGGGAGGGAATATAAACGGCAATGTACCAGTTTGATCTCTGTAACGAGAATCTGTACCTTCCAAAAGAATCTAACACAGCCAACCAGAACCCTAATCTGTACAGATGAGCAACCACTTTGAAACAATACTGTCTACAGATGGGGGTCTCCAAGTTTGGCTAATAAACCGAGACATGTTTCAAGGCTCTCAGTGTAGTAACCTATAAGTGGCACTAGAAGCCGTTTTCTTCCTTCTGGAGGTGAACTATTACACAATTTTAGCCATTTTCACCTTTGTCAGATGGAAATCAGTTAAAGCACACCTGTAATTTAAAAATGGTGACAGGCCGCTTTTTCTCCCATGAGAATATAGTCCATACACAGCGTCCGGGGTCGAGTGGGACACTGCCTATCTTGGTTATAGTGTATCTTAACTTTTAAAAAACTTTTGACATGTCATAGAAACATGTCAGAAGTTTTGATCAGTGGGGGTCCCAGCATGGAGACCCCCACGATCAATAAAACGAAGTGGCAGAACTGCTCATGTGAGCACTGTGCCGCTTAGTTTCTGATTGGCTTTTCTTGGCCTTCCTCGGAGCGGTGTACGGACTCAGTAGAAAGTCACCGCTCGTTGAACTTTCCGAGGAAAGCATTTCAGAAAAGAAGCAGCACAGCGCTCACCTAAGCACTTCTGTCGTTTCCTTTTAGTGCTCAGACCCCCACCAATCACAACTTCTGACATGTCAAAAGTTTTTTAAAAAGTTTAGTCACCAGTTAGGTTTATAAAGAAATATATTCAGGAAACCACGGGCACCGGCAGCTACCTCGACTTGCTGGAGGATTGAGATAATCAGATTGGAAGCAGCAGGATCACTTCCAGTTTCAAGCTTTGCAGTGCAGAGTGATAACTGACGGATGATGTGTCCAAGCTCCTTGTAGAGAGAAGGAATTTGCTGCTCGCCACGTTCACTCAATTGTGTGATAAACATCTGCAGGGCACGAATGGCTCCTCGGTAAACGGTTGCCAGTCTGGACATGGCACGAGACTGATAAGAAAAAAAAAAAAAGAGACTGTTTATAGTAGCAGGGTATTTGCATTAGGCGCGCAAAAGAGTCTTTCGTCGAACAAACTTTGCGAGTATTACCTGACATATACCTCTAATGGAGAGCTCTGACGTACACCACAGTATAAGGCATATGTCGGTCATGGGTTACCCATGTAAAAAAAAAAAAAGACACAGGGTATACGTTTTTCTTGAAGGGTGCCTCCGCATGTAAAAGTGTAGTTGAAAAAGTTTTTTAAAACAGCAAAAAACAAACAGGTATACACACATTCCAGTGCAATGGAGGCCAACACTCTTTTGGCCTCTGGCAGGCGGAGCCCAGTGGATACATTTGGCGTATATGCCAGGAAAAGCTCCACTCATAGGTCTCGAGAAACGGAAGGCTCAAACAGAGCCTGAATTATTATATTACACCTTTTAAAGACCAACTATAGAAACAGAAGTGGTACAAATGTATCTGAGTGGCATGCACAGGATAGTCCTCACTTGTGTCGGAGTAGGTCAAGGCATTTGCCAACTTGCTTTGTGCCAATACTTTTCACAAATTTTGACTATAAAAAACCACAAGAGCGCCCTCGGCAGTCACAACTGCAGCATTGCATGGCTTGTTTCCTTAGTCTTAATATTTTGCTATCCTTGCTCTTACCTTCTTTGTGTGTTTGATTTTCTGAGGACTCAGCTTTTCTAAATCCTCTTGGATTTCTTTTACCTATTAAATATGAAAATGACATTGTAAACAATATAAATTCAGTATCTGCTGCTTAATTATTAAATTTAACTAAAAACAGACTACACTAAATAAAGTCATGACTGAAGTCAGTGTTAATGATTGGATTCAAAATAGACATGAAATGTGTGTGCTCATCTATAAGGAGGTGTAGAAATGGTCACGTGGAATATATCCACATGAGGCAGTAATGGCGCGGACGAGACCAGCACCATTACCACACTGTAAAAAAAAGGGACTGGACGTACATGATGTTTTTAAGCATTTCTTTGTGTGGGGGTGATGGTGAAGCTTTAAAAAAATTCAATAAAATGTGGACTGCTGGAAAAAATTTTTTTGCCTAAGTGACTCGATTGTGCGATCATTTTCAGCGTATTGTGCCTGTAATTAAAAAATAAAAAGCATCCTATTATGCTTCTGGCAAGGTAGGTACAACGATGGTAGACCTGGGGCCATAGTTAGGCGCCCGGCTGCAATGGGCACCCACATTCACTTTGTGGGGGAACCAATGTCGTGATAGAGGGAGCCACCTCCCAATGTCTAACCCCTTAGATGCCAACCGCTATTGACCCTGGTATCTAAGGGGATAAATAACCTGCACTGGCGCCAGCTACAATCCCGGTTGTTGCAACAGGGTGTCAGCTGTATGTTACCGAGCTGATACCCACAGCCAAAGGCGCATGCTCAGCTCCTGAGCCCACCCCATCCTACATGTAGTGCACTTTGCATTAAGGCCCAGCCCGCAGTATCGTGCAGATATACTATAGCAGTCCCCAACCTGCTGCTTTACTTTACATACAGAGATATTAACAGTTTTCTGCTTTGATGCTGTGACCATTTTTGCTGAATAGACAAATGGATGTGCAGCCACGTTGGTTGTCACTTTGTTATTTATCCAACATGCTGACATAATGGCAGTAGAGCATCTCAAAAGTGACAACTAATAGGTTTGGTCTTCCTTGGCACTTTACAGAAACGGCCAACGCAACAAAAATGTCAAAATCTCAGTCAGTAAAACTTCTGCTCTGCTAGAATTTGGAGTTACTAACATATGGCACCTTTTGGGAGGAAATCTTATTTATGTTCTGGTCGGGAGTACAGTCGGGTTAAAACTAACAAATGCAACCAGGATTTATTTCACTCAGAAATGAAAGCTTATTCTTATGACTCATCCCTTGCTAAAAACTTTAGGGCCAGTTCACAGCTTTTTTTAAACGTTTTTTGACGTGGAAACCGCGTCGGAAAATGGCTTTTTTTTCCCCGACAGCGGAAAAACGGAGCGACATGCCCTATCTTCGGACGTTTACGTCTCTGACCTCCCATTGACATCAATGGGAGGCACAGAAAGTGAATTTAGCGGCGTTTTTTTGCCCGCGGTGCTCAATTGCCGCGGGCAAAAACACAGTGAAAAACAGCGTGCAGACAGAGCAAAATCTGCCTCAAAATTCCAAACTGAATTTTGAGGCAGATTTTCCACCTGCAAAAAAAACTCAGTGTGAACCCAGCCTTACAAACTCATCTGTAAATGCCTTTACCTGTTGCTGCAATACATACAGCATTCTGGCTGATCGAGCTGCTCGCTCCTGCTGGCGTATGCGGCCTCTGACTTCTTCTGACGGATCTAACAAATCACAATGGTGATCTGAAGGAGATATCAGGAAATATATGTCAATAGAAAACAAAAAAAAAAAAAAACATCTTGAACACTGTCATGTTACTAAAACCATTTCTGAACAATTTTTGCAGTGTGGCAGGGCGCATTATCCGCCTGAAAGAGGTCACTGCCATTAGGGATTATCATTGCCATGAAGGGGTGTACTTGGTCTGGAACAATGTTTGAGTAACTGGTACGTGCCAAAGTAACAGCCACATGAATCCCAGGAGAACATTGCCCAGAGAATCACACTGCCTCCGCCTACTTACCTTCTTCCCATAGTGAATCCCAATGCCATCTCTACCCCAGGTAAGCGACTACCCCAGCCATCCACACGATGTAGAAGAAAACATCATTCACAGGCCAGGCCATCTTCTTCCATTGCTCAGCTCTGATGGTTATGTGCCAGTCTAGGCACTTTCAGCAGGTCGGCATGGGCACTCCGGCCAGTCTGCGACTACACAATAAGCTGTGATGCACTGTGTGTGCCGACATCTTTCTATTATAGCCAGAAAATGTATTCAGCAACTTGTGCTCCAATAGCTCTTCTATGAGATCAGACCGGCTAGCCTTTGCTATCCACATGCATAAATAAGCCTTGGGAGCCCCTAACCCTGTCACCGATTCACTGCTTTGTCCTTGTTTGGACCACTTTTAGTAGGAAATAACCACTGCAGACCGACCGGGAACACCGCACAAAACCTGCCGTTTGGAAATGCTGTGACCCAGTCGTCCAGCCGTCACTATTTGGCCCTTGTCAAAGTCATACATATCCTTACGTTTGCCCATTTTTTCCTGCTTCCAAGACACTAACTTTAAGAACTGACTGTTCACTTGCTGCCTAATATACTAAATGACCACTTTTTTAGAGACACCCACGAATTAGCTCATTGGGCTTCCCTTGGCATTCAGAACTGCAGCAATTTGCCGTGGCATAGACTACACTAGATCCTGAAATTGTTCTACTGGAATAATGGCCTACGCGGACAGGATAGCTTCTCGCAGTTGCCACTAAAGCGTCCTTCTGCCATAGGGTAAAGAGGTGCTACCATGGTTAGGTAAGCCCTACTGTTCAAACATCCATCCACAGATAGAGGACCCAGGGTGTGCCAAGAAAACATTCCCCACCCCACGCCAGTCTGAACTGTTGACACTTGACAGGACAGGTTTATCGATTCATGCGCAAAATTCTGACCCTCTTATCAGCATGGTGGAACAGAAATCTGGACTAACATCATGTGACCACTGGCATCCAGGTAAATAACAGGTAAATAGCAGATTATTGAGCTGCAGAAGTTATGAAGTATTTCTACCTACAGCAGCATCTCATCATCATGTTTGTCAGGGGCAGCGCTTACATTCTTATCACTGTCTCGTGTGCTTTTAATTTTTCTAATCTACAAATAAGTAAAAAAATAAAAATCTGGACAACCCCTTTAATGCTGCGTCCTGGGTTATGTGTCTTTTTCTATACAGGGATGCCCAGTTATGAAAGGGCAGGTGTCTCTTATAAAGTGGCCATTCAGGGTATATCCACCCCTTGACAGGCGCCATTGTAACGAGAGAACTAACGTCATTCACGTCACCGGTCACATATTAAGTAAATACATTAAATCATTCATATAGTATCTATCATTTAAAACGAAATATACATTAAACATGTTGGAAGTTTCCCTACATTTTATTCATAGACGGAGGATACATGCCATGCATAAGGATGAGTATTAGTGAACATGTTGGAATAGGAAAGCAGCATCCACAATTCACCTTCCAAATTTTTTCGTTGACGTAACATCATTAGTGCCACAAATCTGCCTTATACAGAAGTCCTATGAGGCATGTGGATGTCAAGTCCATAAAAAAAAATTATTATTTCAACTGAATACATAAAATGATATATTCAGTACTTTATTACTATACATCTATACATCTACTTTGCTTCCTTTATAAATAGGAGCAATCCAAAATGGAAACAAAAAAAGAACCAACATTTTCTACTACTTTCACCACCAGTAGACACAGGATGTTTTGTCTTAGGCCTTATTCACACAGTAATTTTGGTGCAGTTTTTTTAATGCCTAGTCACAACTAGGATTGGATGGTAAAGAGAGGGGAAGTATATAGGAAATATTCTACTTTTTTTTTTCTTTTAATCCACTCCTGGTTGTAGCTGCCCTAATCTATTTTGTTTTTCCCAAAATCATAAATTATTACCTATCCACAGGATAGGTGATAGTTTTTTGATTGCGGAGAACCCCACCGATTGTGAGAACGGGTGTCCCGAAACCCCAGATCCTTCTCACTGCACTCCAGGCAGTGAAGAGGAGCGTGAATAGAGCGGCGGTCGTCCTGTCTACGAGAATGACGGAAACAGTCGAGCGCTAAACCCGTCTGTTTCCGTCATTCCCATAGACATTGAATGGAGCAGCAGCCAAGCATGCGCGCTGCCGCTCCATTCACTGTCCTCCTCACTGCGGTCGAGCTGCGAGTAGAATCTGGGCGTTCAGGACTCCCGTTCTCACGATCAGTGGGGGTCCCAGCGATGGGACCCACAGCGAACATAAAATTATTACCTATCTTGTAGATGGGTGATGATTAAAGATTTTGGGAATACCCCTTTAAAGAGGTTGTCAGGATTAGAAAAAATAAAAAGTTAGTTATTTTTCTCCACAAAATAGCGCCACACTTGTCTGTCTGGTATGGCATCTGAGCCCCACCTCACATGCTGTTCATAGGAGGGGGGGGGGGGGGCAGACGATTTTTTTTTTTTCTAACCTCAGACAGTCCCTTTAAACATTTCCCTTCATCTTTGGAGCAATTCCAATAGTACAAGTATGTTAGGGCATATGCCATATGTAAAACCCAACCAAGATAAACCTGTTCTTACCTTTCTTGGCAAGTTCTTCAATCTTCTGCATGTAGGTGTGCAGCTCTCTCTGTAAACGCTTCACCTCATGCTCACTCGGGTCCATTCTTGGTTTTGGGCTAGCTCCAGGACCGGGATCCCGTGTAGGTGGCGAGTCTGAGACCCCCATGTCTATTCTGTTTCGATCTGGGGTATACACATATACTCTAGCGCCTGATCTGGTCACTTCATGTCTTACTGAACAGTTTTCCTTCCGCTCCTTACTCGGCAGCTTCCTTGGCCCCTTGTCAGGACTGTTTTGTATCGCCCTGGTTTTCACCTTAGTATCAATAGTATGACCACATTCCACTCCTATTTTCTCCCTTAAATGCCTCCTTTTGACGTCTCGCTTTGCAAGCTGGACAGCGAGGTTCAGCCGCTCCTCAGAGACAACACTGAGTGACAAAGAGGAATAGGAACTTCTGAGAAAATCTTCAGCAGGTAAATGGTCTGAATACTTATTCCGAGGGGTTGAAATCTTTTCTATTATGATGGGAGAGGGGTTTGTGTACTGGGTGGCTAAATTGGTCGGGTGTATCGGGACATCCAAATTAAACCGAAGCTGTAGAAAAAGAAAAATATATGTTTTATAGAACTTATTTTAGTAGCAGATGATGTATTTCTTTTACCTTGGGTCTCCTATTATCATCATTTTCATTATAGGACTGTAGGGAGAAGGTAATGGGAAGGATGGGTAGACCCAATATTATAACTTATCACCTATCCACAGGATAGGTGATAATATTCTGACGGTGGGGGTTCCCTCGCTGAGCCCTCTACTGGTCGTGAGAACGGGGGACGTGAACGCCCAGATCCTCCTTACTGCTCGAGTAGGACATCGAATGGAGAAACGGTCAAGCATTCGAGCTGCCGCTCAATTCGGAGTCTATGGGAATGACGGAAATAGCCAAATACAGCGCTCTGCTGTTTCCAGAATTTTCAGAGACAGACAATAGAGCGGCGGGTGCATGCTCGATTCAAGCTTCTGCTGACAGCAGGGTGCAGTAAGGAGGATCTGGGGATTCGGGATCCCCGTTCTCACAATAGGTGGAGGGCCCATCAGTGAAACCCCTAGCGTTTAGAAAGTGATCACCTATTGTGTTGATGATAATACCCCTTTAACAATTTATATATCACCAGGAGATATAAACCAATGAATTGTCCTATTCTGTCAAAATCTTTACCATTTAGATGGGTGACATCCAATATGGCTACTATTAAAAATCCCAAAGGAGTTGCTGTGTGATCCATCTGTTCTTCTATGAGAGACAGTCGGGGAAAGGTTTTAAAACGGATGCAAAGTAAAAAAAAGGAGTAGTTGCCCATAACGACCAATAAGATTCACCTTCTCATTTTGTACAAGCCCATTGGAAAATGAAATCAGTGACCTGATTGGTTAAGGGCACCCACTCCACTTTTCCTTTGCACTGGTTTTGATATTTCTCCTCTATTAGGCATTTGATCCCATCAAAACAAGCAGCGAAGTTCAGCAAGAAAGATGTAATATATATGACCAGTTTACTGTAATGCGGCATATTCAGGGATACAGTACAAGACTGACAGCGCACGCCAGATTTAAAGGGGAAATCAAGGTTAAAATCATGTCCTGATGTGTCGCCACAGCCACTCCAGGCCTCTATGAAGTAATCCCCTTTAGGACTTTTCATGGATATTCAGGACTGGAAATCTCCAACACAATTCAATAAAGACCAGCCAGTTATATAGGACTATGGATGGAGGGTTGTAGTGTTCCCTTTAAATGGGAGAAGTGGCTTCGGTCTAAGGCTGGGTTCACACACCCTATTTACGGACGTAATTCGGGCGTTTTAGCCTTGAATTACGTCCAAAAATACGGCTCCAAAGCGTCATTTTTTTTTACGCGCCGCTGTCAAAAGGCAGCACGTAAAAAAGACGCCCGCGTCAAAGAAGTACCTGTCACTTCTTGAGACGTAATTGGAGCCGTTTTCCATTGACTCCATGGAAAAACAGCTCCAATTACGTCTGTAATGGACGCAGCGAAAAACGCCTGCACATGCCATTACGTCTCAAATTCCGGAGCTGTTTTCTCCTGAAAACGGCTCCGTAATTTCAGCCGTAATGGAAGTGCACGTGTGAACCCAGTCTAAGCCCGTTAAGTAATTTGTAAACGTTCCCGTATTAATACATGACCACAGCTAGATCACAACTCACCTGTGTTCCTTTGCAGTGATTCACGTGAGGTAAAAGGGCTGATCCACTTGACTGACGCTCCAGAGCCATGGCCATAAATAAGAATTAGCACCTATAATATCTTTAAGGCTTAAACATAATACCAAGACATACTACAAACGTAAATAAACCAAAAATATTGTTTTCCGTTTACCATGGCCGTAAATAGTCTATACTAATACTTCTATGAGAGGCAGTTTGTCATCACATCTCCACACTCTCACTGCCCCTGGAAACAGTAATGCGGCTCCACTATAACCCCACATCTCCTCCTCTCATGCATTATCAATGTCATGTAAACCTCTCGATTCCGACTTCCATTTCCCACTAAACAGCAGTTCAAACCGGCGCCATGACAACTGCTTACCAACTACGGGTCCCCAGCTAGCCCAAACCTAATAGCAAATCAGTTACGCAGCGGGAATACGACTTTAGCCGCGGGTGGTTTATAAATAAAGTTTCATCAATTTGAATAATTTCATAAAATTAATATAATATCATGCTCGGCAATTGAACAGAACATGAAGACTGTATCGTTAGCCTAAATGTTTAATTTATTAATATATTTCTGTATTTTATTTGCCATGCCAACATCCTGCCCATACATACCTAAATAAAGATGGCCGCTAAAGCTTATTACCATTGTAACGGGAGGTCTTGTTTATACTCGTAAAAAATAACCCCGTGAACGTCGTTTGCGGTGAATATAAAAACTGTAAGGTTCCCAGAATATTAGTATTTATATTGAAGGCGCATTATGTATAATGTATTGCCCTCACATACTTCACTAAAGATGGCCGCCAGTACCTCACTACCGAATAAATACGTAACATTATGGTAGACAATTCTTCATTAACCCTTAGTGATATGGTTAGGGATCAGTTCTCATTATTAGACTGTTGTTCATTGATAAGGAGCTGCTATCGGGGTTGCTGGAGTTACTTGGTTGTGCTGGCCCTTTAAGCGTGGAGGAAGGAAGTGTGAATCAGAATAAGAACAGTCGCCCCCTCTGGGTTCATCCAGTCTGCCACCAGCTGCAATGGAGAATTACACAGAGGTGAAGGTGCACGGATATAAAGAGTACTGCCAGGAGGTGGAGAGGCACAAGGGGAAGTTGGTATTTGCTTTGTTCTCTGGTGATAAGACAGAGCAGGGGGTGAGCTGGTGCCCGGACTGTGTTAAAGGTATTGTCCTGTTTACTGGCATTATTACCATCTACTCTTAGGACTACCTGAGCTGGCCATGTGGATGATCACTGGTTCAGCTGACTGTCACCCCAAGATCATGCAGAACACAAACCAAGGCCAGGGCTCCATGGCAACTTTATGTGGATTGGTTATTGCACTTTGCAATCGCGCTCCATATATTGTGTTACCACAGCAATATTTGGGATGTTTTGGTTGCATGATGTAGCGTGTACATGCGTGATTTAATTATTCCCCTCCCCTATAGATTAACATTATCGACTACAACGCAATATACCGAGATCACAAAGTGGATAATCACATTAAAATAGATGCGGAGCCCCGTAGAACAGCGGGTGTCAGATCCAATTTATCCCTATACTTCTCCGGAAAGCTTTAGTTTAACAATCAAATATTTTATTTTTTGGGGGAGGGGTGTTTAATTATTTAGCAATAATCGATTCTTAAACATTCCTAATATCCGTAACTAACTATTCACGTCTCTTTTTGAATACTCTTACGCTTCATTCGCTCTTGAAGAATGTGTCAAAGTTCCCGTTGACTACCTGAGCGAGATGAACCATTGACGGAACGTCATTACCGAGATTTCTTTGAGTACTAATATCACATTTAAATTTTTTTACTTCTGCCTCATACACACGACCATAATTTTTATCTGCAATTATGGATCTGTAATCGTGGATGAAATGCTGGCCCGTTCATTTCTATCAGCCACAGACACCGTCTCGTATATTTATGGGTGGGTGCCCGGGCCGTAGAAATGACATGCAAGAAATAGGACATGTCCTATTTATCTCATGTTACTGTGAGCACGGTCCGCAAATGCGGGTGACGCTCCGCGGCCTGTCCGTGCAGTATTTACTGACCATAAATCCTGCATGGTCGTGTGCATGAGGCCTTAGGGTATGTTCACACGGCCTATTTACGGACGTAATTCGGGCGTTTTTGCCCCGAATTACGTCTGAAAATAGCGCCTCAATAGCGCTGACAAACATCTGCCCATTGAAAGCAATGGGCAGACGTTTGTCTGTTCACACGAGGCGTATATTTACGCGCCGCTGTCAAATGACGGCGCGTAAATAGACGCCCGCGTCAAAGAAGTGACCTGTCACTTCTTTGGCCGTATTTGGAGCCGTTATTCATTGACTCCAATGAATAGCAGCGCTAATTACGGCCGTAATTGACGCGGCGTTCAAGCGCCTGCACATGCCGGTACGGCTGAAATTACGGGGATGTTTTCAGGCTGAAACATCCCCGTAATTTCAGCCGTTACGGACCCCCGCCGTGTGAACATACCCTTAGTCGTCCTACAGTTGTGAGTCCTTGTGTTCTGATCCCCACTGATCGCTAGACCGAAGCGGCTCCAGCACCAGTCAGTGTTTCATGCCCCTCATGACTTCCTTGGCGTCGCTCAAGAGAAACAAAGACTGTTCATTGCATTACAGTCTGTGGCCTATTTTCTCCTCTCCAAAGTGAAACTGAGGGGACATGATGCTAGAGTTTTCACATCGCGCAAATATTACGCTGGCGAACCAGACTACAAATCCGCCGCAAAATCTGCATGCGGATCCGTTACGTGCGGATTTCGTTGCCGATATGTAAACCTTTTGAAAGGGATTTTATTTTTATTTTTTTTAATAAAAAGGTCAATTAGTGTGATTGGTGCAAATTTATAATATCTTTTTATTAAAAATTATTTTTACTTCTTGATACAGCCGTGCTCTATGGAGCATACAGGGCAGTTGTATCATTCTATCAATCCGGTTCCCGTCAGATGTGACAGATAACAGGCGGATCCTGCGTGTCAGGCCTCATTTACACGAGCGTAATATACGCGCATGCTTTTCACGCGTGTCGTACGCACCTATACTACTCTATGGGGCAGTGCAGACAATGCGTGAATTTTGCGCAGCGCGAGTGCGTTGCGTAAAACTCACTACATGTTCTATAATCTTGCGTTTTTCGCGCATCACGCACCCATTGAAGTCAATGGGTGCGTGAAAACCACGAAGGAAGCACTTCTGTGCGAACTGCGTGATTCGCGCAAGAGCTGTCAAACTAAATGTAAACAGAAAAGCACCATGCTTTTCTGTTTACAAACATCCGAACGGAGTGTCTTAGAGAAGAGCGAACCGAACTTCACCGGGTTCGGCCGAACCCGGCAGGAGACAGTCACTGTCCAGGGTGCTGAAAGAGTTAAACTGGTTCAGCAACCTGGACAGTGACTTCCGATCCCAATATACGTGAACATGTAAAAAAAAAAAAAAAGTTCTGACTTACCGATAACTCCCGGCTTCTTCCTCCAGTCTGACCTCCCGGGATGACAATTCAGTCCAAGTGACAGCTGCAGCCAATCACAAGCCAAGCACAGGCTGCAGCGGTCACATGGACTGCCGCGTCATCCAGGGAGGTGGGGCCAGATGTCAAGAGAGGCGCGTCACCAAGGATGCGTCACCAAGGCAACGGCCGGGAAGTTCTCGGTAAGTACGAACCTCTTTTTTTTTTAAACAGGTTACTCGATATGGTGATCGGAATTCACTGTCGAGGGTGCTGAAAGAGTTACTGCCGATCAGTTAACTCTTTCAGCACCCTGGACAGTGACTGACATCGACTAGCCTCATCTCTATGATGGCGGCTGCGCGAAAATCACGCAGCCGCGCATCATTGACTGATGACACACGGAGCTGTCAAGTGCCTTTTGCGCACGCAAAACGCTGCATTTTTTTGCGTGCGCAAAACGCACACACTTGTGTAAATGAGGCCTCAGAGACATGCAGGACCCGCTGTCCCTGAACCCGTCAGTCCCGCGCGCTTAACCCCTTAGGTGCTGTGGTCAATAGTGAATGCTGCGTTTAAAGGGACTCTGTCACCACATTATCAGTGCCCTATTTCCTATATAAGGAGATGGGCACTATAATGTAGGTGACAGCAGGGCTTTCTTATTTAGAAAAACGATCTATTTTTACCACGTTAGGAGCGATTTTAGATTTATGCTAATTACTTTCTTAATGCCCAAGTGGACGTGTTTTTACTTTAGACCAACTGGGCGTTGTACAGAGGAGTGTATGACGCTGACCAATCAGTGGCCAATCAGCGTCATGCACTCCTCTCCATTCATTAAGTCAGCGCATAGTGACACTGTGTTATTCACTATGTTCTGTCTTATACTGACATATTAACGTTACTGAAGTGTTTAGACAGTGAATAGACATTCCTTCCAGCTAGGACGGGATGTCTATTCACACTCCCGACACTTCGTTTTGTAGAGGGCTCCCTCTCTTACCCCATTAGCACCTCCAGTCCCCCCCCCAACGCAATCGTGGGGTTCCGATTGTTTCCATGGAAGCCGGGGCCTAACAAAGGCCCCCAGGTCTGCCTTCAGTGTATGCTTATTAGGCAGGGCCTAATAGAATATCTGTCATTTTTACACCTACAGCATAATGCATTCATACAACAGTATTGCAGTGTATTATAAAGAATATCAGATGATCGCATAGTACATTTCCCCAGTGGGACTTAAAAAAAGGAAAAAATAGCTCCCTTTTTCCCCTTTATAAAATTAATTCTGAAAAAAACCTAAAAGCTACACATAATTGGTATTGTAAAATGAGTACGTTACTTAACCTGTATGGTAAACTATGTAAAAAAACAAAATAGAAAACAATGCCAAAATTGCTGTTTTCTTCTCATCCCAGTTTGTGCCACAAATACCACATAAAATATTAACAGGGTTCTCCCGGGTATTGCGATGCCGTATCGGTGGACGTAAACGGCTGTTTGGGCACGCTGTAGGGCTCGGAAGGGAGGGACGCCATTTGGCTTTTGGAGCGCATATTTTGCTTGGTAGTAGCTCTGGCGTTTTGCTGGTATTTCAGTTTATAATGTGGGGGCACATGTAGGCTGGGCAGAGTACATCAGGGGCATAATAATGGGGTAAATAAATAATCCCCAGATATGTGGCCAGTGTCGCACTTCTAAATGGCACCCGATCTTATCCGCTTTTGGAACGCTCTGTACATTTTGCATCGCCATAATCTGGGAGCCGGAACTTTTTTTATTTTTTCACCACTGGAGCCATGTGACGGCTTATTTGTTGCGGGACAATCTATAATTTTCATTGGTACCATTTTGGGGTACATGTGATTTTGTTGATCACTTTTTATTCAATTTTTCGGCAAGCCAGGTGACCAAAAACCATCAATTCTGACAATGATTTTTATTTATTTTTGACGGCGTTTACCCTGGGCTATAAATGACTATTATACTTTATTCTGCGGTTCGGTACGATTATGGCGATACCATATGTATATACGGTTTTGCAGCGTTTGCGCAATAAAATAACTTATTTTCTACAGACTTGCAACTAATGAATGCAACTAAATAAATAATACATGAGACGTTCCCTTTAAGATATTCTGGTAAAGGAGTTTAATAAGGATGGCTTCCCCTTCTTTTGCTGTATAATTTTTATTTGTTTTAATAGGCTGAGGTAAGCCATAGGTGCCACATCTTTACGGTATCTTGTTTTCCAGCTGAGCCGGTTGTGCGCAGGACACTAGCACATCTTCCTGAAGGATCTATATTTATATACTGCCAAGTTGGTGAGAGAGATTAGTAAGTATCTTGGCATCTCTATTTTTTTACAGGCTTCTGACTTCTGTGTGCTCAATTCCTATAAAGTCATATCCTCGTGTTTTATTTGAACTTCATTGACTGCAATCCAAAAGTCTTTGAGTTCTCAATGTGAATGTTGCTGCCCAGCGTTCTCCAATACTCTCATTTATTTCTATGGAGAGTGGCTGCATACAGACACACAACTCTGGCCAGGACCGGCGATATGGGGCACCTCGTTTTTAGTTATGGCGTATCATCATATGCTTTATGACCGGTCTAATTGACCATAGAGCAACTTTTACCTTTAATCATTTACATAAGGAAAAGTTCTGCAACCTTCTAATAAATGTATGGTGATATTGATCACTATTTTCAAGATCTCAGTTTGCTGTTTGTGAATGTGTATTTTTTTTTTTTATATTCAGAGGCTAAAAACCCATGGAGACCAAATAATTCACAGCTCAAATGGACATGAACTTTTCAAACCACTTATGCTAATCTAATAGTATTCCTGATATTAAAGAACTTTGTAACTTATTTACTGTTAAAATGTAGTTGTTTTATCAATGCAAATTCTGTGTGAAATTACTGCCACTAGGTGTCTCCCTTCCTGTAATCTGCTCTCCACCCCCTGTTGTCAAAGTCCGTTCCTGATTACAGTGCAAAACTGACCCTGCGTAAGGTGGTGTGTCACTGCCTGCTATACAAGTCTATGAGGAGGGGAGGGGGGAGCAGAGAAGGAGACACAGACATGATGGTAAGATTGTCACCCCAGTGCTAGATTCTCAGCTACACTTCTTATTACTGCTGCGGCTTCTACGTATGTGATAGATAGAAGAGGAGAATCCTGCTCTCTAAGGGTATGTTCACACGGCCTATTTACGGACGTAAATCGGGCGTTTTTGCCCCGAATTACGCCCGAAAATAGCGCCTCAATAGCGCTGACAAACATCTGCCCATTGAAAGCAATGGGCAGACGTTTGTCTGTTCACACGAGGCATATATTTACGCGCCGCTGTCAAATGACGGCGCGTAAATAGACGCCCGCGTCAAAGAAGTGACCTGTCACTTCTTTGGCCGTAATTAGAGCCGTTATTCATTGACTCCAATGAATAGCATCGCTAATTACGCACGTAATTGACGCGGCGTTCAAGCGCCTGCACATGCCGTTACGGCTGAAATTACGGGGATGTTTTCAGGCTGAAACATCCCCGTAATTTCAGCCGTTACGGACCCCCGCCGTGTGAACATACCCTTATCGCTGTGTGCAGTGTATATCCGACATGATAGCAGTTAGGCTCCGCCCACCAGCTTTGAAACCACTGAGAATTCGAGAGAGACTGCAGAGGGGAAAACTGCTAAATAATGTCATATAATTGCCAGAAATAGTTTTATTCCTCATGTAAACACCTATGACCGCTTATTCTGAAAATCTGCTGAAAAGTAAGGTACGCTTTAAAGGTTACCTCAATTCTATCCAGTCTTTACAATCCCGTGTGTCAGATACATCAACGGCGCAAATCTCTCTCCTCCTGTGATGATTTCCTACAATGTAGTTAAAATGTACACAGCACGGAGTCCGCGCTGTGTAGCTCACCTATTTTATTTATACGGGTTGTGCCACCATTGCATTCATATTAATTTAATCATGTAGAAAATAATATTTTAATATCAATTCAATCTGATGTTTTATTTCAAAGATTATGGTAAAAGTGCAGCTTACCTTGTGCATCCATTTTATCCACCCCAATCTGGTGGCCGAGCATGCAATCAATCCTCTAAAATTTATTGTCAGGACTACTTTGCTGCCCTCTGTAGGACAGAGGAGGTATAGCTTATTTCATTCATATTTTAGATTACAGTGAAACTTTTCAAGTGACTATCTGACATCCTGTCAAAGGCACATTGGATTTAATGAAATTAAAACTCCACAGAAAAATCTGGTCTAGATCAGGAGTTCTCTTTTGGAGAGGTTTCTCTGTATTTGATGGTGTATTTCAATATAACAACTATGTGTGAACAAAGAGCTAAACTAATAATTACGTTTTATGGCGATTTACATTTGAAATGAAGTTATTACTCACATTAGAGTTTCTCAATTTAGAAACATTCCAGTCTCCGCTGCTAAGAAATAATGGTCAGCAGCCCTTACCTGCAGCTATGGTATATATCTGTACATGTGGTGACAATAGGTAATCCTGTTCACCTCGGGCATCTAAACAATGTATTGAGGTTTTTTTTTTCTTTTCTTCCAGCTGGAAGGACCCAAACAACGAGTTCAAACGAATCTTAAAGCTGACAGGGGTCCCCAGTCTTCTTAAGGTTGGAACGGTAAGTCTTCTTTCTATACATAGCCTTCACGTGGTAACTGCTCAGGACTCTAGAAAGTTTACACCAGTTCGCTGGCCAGCAAATTAACTAATATATAACTATTTCCACTGTGTCCATTCATGACAGCGCAGCATTGGCCGTTGCCCTTAGGGACTGGAATACAGAGAGGTTAAATGTCCCCTCCCCACAACGACCACCACCCGTGTTTCCTGTCCCTACAGAGGGTGGCTATAGCATGGAGGATCATTGTAGGTGGCCTGCGGTGGGGACTGTGCTGGGCACTTCTTCTTTCACCATTTACTGCACCACTACTCCCCTGAGCAGGAGTCCCCTGGCCTGTGCACGCTCCCATTGCTGGCTGGATGCAAAGCCGAGACATGGCTATCGTGGTTGGCGCTGTCTCCCTTCCTCCAGGCAGCAGCGATGCTGTGAGCTGGCTCCCTCCCTCTGTAAACAAGTTAAATACCGCGGTTGCTATTGTAAACTTTGATTGCGGCCGTCGGAGCAGGAGCCCGGCTGTCGTCAGACAGCTGAGCACTCCAGCCTGCATGGGACACCCGTGCAGACTTAGACATACATGGCTGCCGTGAAAAGGCGAAGACCTAGCCTGAGGCCCCATAGTGACCGCCATGAAAAGGTGTATTGGTGGACACTAAGGGGTTAACATAAAATAAATGGATCCCTGTTTTTCAAGGCTTCCTCTAGAATTAGACCGGTTGTTAAACCATCTGTTTTTTCATGGGTCCTAAATATAGTTCTGTCATTCACGGTTTGAGCCTCTTCTAGCTTCAAAGGTGACATTTCCCTCATGAAAAGCTGCTTTTCTGGTGGCAGTGACTTCGTCAGGTGCAGATCCAAGCCCTCTCTTTAAAAGAACTCTACTTTAAATTGCAGTAAGACAATATAGTTCTGAAACGTGACATTACATTCATCCCAAAAGTGGTCCATTCATTATAAACAAGACATTGTCCCATCATTCTGTAAAAGCCCCAAGAATGAGGATTTTAGGACTATCTTACGTTAGCTAGTTTTTGCTATTTAAAAGC
This sequence comes from Rhinoderma darwinii, assembly GCF_050947455.1. Classification (NCBI taxonomy): domain Eukaryota; kingdom Metazoa; phylum Chordata; class Amphibia; order Anura; family Rhinodermatidae; genus Rhinoderma; species Rhinoderma darwinii. The sequence continues at coordinate 419,221,767 of NC_134688.1, forward strand.
ACTGGTGTTGGTTGTGGAGAGGGGCTATTTTAACCTCTGTGTTCCTATCCCTAGAGGTCAGGGGGAATCTACCAATGCTATGGAAACCCAATTACTGGTCAGGACTAATTCCCTTCTTCCACCACGTAGAAGACACTGGAACCAGAAATTTGTTGACTAGCACATACAAATTTTCACATTGAGTCAATGGGAATTTTGGAATTCTCAAAGTGCATGGAAGGGTTAGGAGCCTAAGCATATATAAAATGTCTTATCCATCTTCTTCTTTACAGCCACAGAAACTGACAGAAGACGAGTGCCTCAGATCTGATCTGATCCAGATGCTTTTCTCCGAAGATTAAACAATCCCCATTCCCTCCCTGTATACCTGGAGGATCAGTGACTCCAGCATTTATCCAGGTCTGAAGATGGACAATGGCATTTTACACATTTCAGAACCGTTCAGGCTCGTAGGTTTACCATTTGATCAAACTCTATTAAACTACTGTCTAGCTATAGCGCTTGCCTGTTTGTTATGTATTTGCACATTTAAGTTATTCTTAAACTGCTGTATTATCTGTTTCATATGCAAGATTCTTGCCAAAAATAGGGAAAAATAAGTGTATAAAAGACTGAAAATATGGCAGACTTGGTGCATGAAAATCTGCAATAGTGTACAGTACAATGCCATTTAAAGAGAATCCGTCATCCGGTTTATTCTGCCCTTGATTCTAGCGCTGTATTACTTGTCAGCGATCAGTCGTTTCTATAAAAAATTACTCTCATGCAGTCCGTATTCCTGAGCTGTGGCTAGCCCCGCCCACTGGCAGCGTTCTCCTCATACTGTGCAATCAGTGGTGGGTGGGCGGGGCTAGTGGCAGATCATGAATATTTATAGCCCATATGGAGTCCTATTTATTCAGCAAATTGGCTACCTGGCTCCTGGGATTTATCCAGCCTTATTCCACGCGGCTGTTCTAGAGGGTCAATAAATACCATTGTCAGAGAAATGACAATGGGAGTGAATAAAAACGCAGTGACTTTTACACTAAAGACATCTTTAATGCATTAAATAAGTTTCCATATTGAGATTAGCTTTTGTAAAGCATCAATACATTGCTAAAAACAATCCTAGATATATTTATTACACCCCTGACAATACACAAGCTTTATGGTGAATATAGTTACAACACTGACACACAGGAACGATCAGTCTGAAAAAGCGTGTGGATAAGGCCTTATTTACACGAGCGTATTCCACGTCACGGACCTATTCCACGTCACGGACCTATGCTAGTCAATGGGGCCGTTCAGACATTCCGTGTTTTTCACACAGTATGTCCCCGCTGCGTGAAACTCACAGCATGTCCTATACTTTAGCGTTTTTCGCGCATCACACACCCATTGAAGTCAATGGGTGCGTGAAAATAACACGCAGCACACGGATGCACTTCCATGCGCTGCGTGTGATTCGTGCAACAGTTCAGGAAATGAGGGGAAAAATAAAACCACCGCCTTCATTTAATTTTCTAAACCTCAAGACCGCGTGTCATAAGGATGCCATATGCGCGAAAGTCACGCACCAAACACTGATGACACACGGAACTGCAACGCGCACACGTTTGTGTGAATTTCACTTAAGATTTGTTCACATATCATCCACTTTGCTGCTACTGTAATACGTTGTGAATTTTCCAAAATGAAATCTGTTGTGGAAAATCCACAGCTAATCCGCTAAGTGTGAACATGCCCTAAAAGTGTATGTCCGGTTATCAGCTACAGTAATATAATATAGGAAATATTCTGCCACTATAGAAGCGAAGCTATGACGGGTGTGCCTAACAAACTTATTGACTGTTACAGACTAAGGCCAGATTCACACGAACAGGTCAGTTTTGTATTTACGTAGACACCGTTTTTCATGCATTGCGGTTCCTGGTGCCATCAGTTTCTCATGTCAGTGCACATTTTTTTTCCTCAGCCTTTCTTTAGCACCTGGTGCATGAATCACGGATGATGTCAGTGTGCTGTCCGTGATTCTCATGAACCCATAGACTTCCATTATCGGCGTGGTCCGCAAAACAGACCAGAATAGGACATGCAGTGAGTTTCACACAACGGAAACTTGCTACGTAAAAACATCACGCATGTCTGAATAGCCCCATTGAATTGCATGGGTCCGTGTGCTGTCTGTTTTTTTTTAACGGCCAGCACACTGACCTATACAACGTTCATCTGAATAAGGCCTCACACAGGATCAGTAATGTATTTACAATTAACCAACTCAACGAGGTGAACATAGACAAGATTCCTTCATACTTCTGAGAGTGCACATATAACACCTTTAGGTGGAAAATTAAGGCCTTATTCACACAAGCATATTTCACCTCAGTGTTACGCGCGTTTAAACAACGGATGTCACATGGACCTATGCAATTCAATGGAGCCATTCAGAGTGTTTTTCACACATGTCAGAGAACTGCAACGCAGGAAAAACGCTAAATTTTTTACATGCGCAAAGCAGACACGTTCGTGTGAATAAGGCCTAAAGGAGTTGGCCGCTTTACATATAATCTTTACAAAAGTGTGGGAAACCTGAACACCGCCATCTTATATATACTACAGGGCCTAGGCAAGCATAGATACAAGCTCAGTCATCAGTGCAGTGCAGCCTCTAAGCAAAAATATTCTTAAAGGGAACCTGTCACCAGCATTTCACCTATTGAGCTTTACTTATCCCTCATTGGCCGCTGCTATCAAAAGTTCATTGCCGTTATCCCCTCTCCTGAACTCCTCCCCCGACTGTAAATAACGGTCTGCAAACAGTTTGTGCCTTTTATCGTAATAATCCGGCGTCCCTTTGTGCTCACACACAAGAAGAGGACAATGCACAAGTGCGGGATTTTGTGTGCTGGGGAAGGCGAGGAGCTGTCAATCACAAGTAAGGAGGCGGGGTAAACGCGGAAAGACTTGAGGAATGAAGACATGACTTTTCAAACGAAGATGTCAGGGTCTGTTCACACGCTGAGTCAAAAAGGTCTGAAAATACGGAGCTGTTTTCAAGGGAAAACAGCTCCTGATTTTCAGAAGTTTTTTGAGCAACGCGCGTTTTTTTACGACTGTTTTTGGAGCTGTCTTTCAATGGAGTCAATGAAAAACGCCTCCAAAAACGTCCCAAGAAGTGTCCTGCACTTCTTTTGATGAGCCATCATTTTATGCGCCGTGTTTTGACAGCGACGCGTAAAATTAAGGCTCGTGGGAACAGAACACCGTAAAACCCATTGAAAGCAATGGGCAAATGTTTGTAGGCGTATTAGGGGCGTTTTTTCAGGCTTAAAGAGGCTCTGTCACCAGATTCTTAAATCCCTATCTCCTATTGCATGTGATCGGCGCTGCAATGTAGAGAACAGTAACGTTTTTTGTTTTTTTTTGAAAAACGATCATTTTTGGCCAAGTTATGAGCAATTTTATATTTATGCAAATGAGCCTTCCTAATGGACAACTGGGCGTGTTTTCTCTTATTTCCAACTGGTTGGTGTATTGTGTTATTAGTAACTGGGCGTGTTTACTTCTTTCACTGCACAATCACACTGTGCTGTGGATCATGCTGGACTGGAACAATGAGAAGTGCATGATGCTGATTGGTCACTGATTGGTCAGCCTCATACACTCCTCTGTACAACGCCCAGTTGGTAAAAAGTAAAAACACGCCCAGTTGTCCATTGAGAAACTCATTAGCATAAATCTAAACTAGCTCATAACTTGCTCAAAAATGATCGTTTTCAAAATAAAAACCACCGCTGTTATCTACATTACAGCACCGATCAGATTATGTAGGAGATAGGGCACTTATAATGTGGTGACAGAGGCCGTGTGAACATACCCTCATGCTCATTAGCATACGGTGTGGGAACACTAGAAAACTGAATACTAAAGCTACAGAGCCGACAGAAGACAATTCTAGGTTATATAGAAATTATTTTTCACCCACAACCACCTGGTATTGCTGGTTTAATAGGTGAAATGCTGGTGACAGGTTCCCTTTAAACTCAGCACCACACATCAACCCCTGCCTGTAAGCACCCATAGTATTGGACAGTTATTTGATGGTTTTATTTATTTTAGTTGTTCTTTTTAGATAATCCTTTTAGCGGAGATTGACCATTCTATAGTTCTATAATCTTCTGTAGGGACCAAAAGAAAAGCTAATTCATACCCTGTGATCACATTTCCAATTCTTCTCACTTCTGCATAGAACATACATTTCATTTTTGCCTCGACTGCATATTCCATATAGTACAACCTAGAACAGAGAACCTATAAAGTATCTGTAGCCAAGGCGTGCGAGTCGTCTTTTCTCCACATCTGCTCCTCCGAAGTATATGATGATTTATCATAATACAGGCGACAGTTCCTGGGCAGCAGCGACATTCTTCATAGCCCGTGACCTATGTTGTGGAGGGGGAGGGATAACGTCTTTCATTTCCCAATGGCGTTGTTCTGCGGCTGCTGTTCAGCCAGCGCTTGCTGCAGCCTCACCCTCTTGCGGGAGTAGTGCTGCCAATGTAAGATTTGCTGCTCGTCGATAAACTTGGCGCATTGAGCGTTGACCAACTCTTTGCGGAAATGTTCATATTGCAGTAACTCCAGCATGTGCAAGCACTGAGGGTATCTGAGGAACAAGGATGACAGTATAGCAGTTAATGGCAGAATAACAAACTGCAGGACGCAGAGGTCACTATTATGCCACAAGGAACGTATACAATGTTACAATATATTGAGGACTCTCCCATATGTAAGTCACTGATGTGACTGCATTTAAAACACACACATATACATTATATATACATACATATATTATTATTGCCATTCATGTATTTTTACTTGTTTGGATTATCAGATTATATACTTGAGGTACCACATATAATACAGGTAAACACACATCAGGTACATCTCATACTTACTTTAAATATTTCGCATATTCTGAATCCTTCCAGTACAGTAAATATTTAAGGTAATTCACAAATGATTTCTCCTTGAAATATCCTCTTTGCGCTAGGACTTAAAAAAAAAAATAAAAAAAATATAACGTTACGATTACCACTAGATGGCGCTCGATCTAATCAGTGACACTAGCAGCCAATGCAAATACATTAAAGATTTGTGAATGTTACAGATCACACAACTAAGGCTCTGTTCACCCCACATTTTTTAAGGTAATTCAAAGTTAAGGCATACATTCCCCCAAATGCCTATGCAACTGCATCCTGTTACCACTGACATCCATTGTAAAAAAGAAAAAAACATCCTGCCAAGTAGTTACTGCAAGGCCTTGTACCCCATGCACCCTCTGCTGGCAAAAAGCTATGGTCACCAAGAGAACCAGCACACAGAATGTTCGTTAAATATATATTTTAGGAGCCATAACTTGTTTATTTTTCCGCTGATGCGGTTGTATGAGGGCTTTTGTTTTGCTGGACGACTTGTAGTTTTTATTGGTACCATTTTGGAGTAGATGCGACTTTTTGACACTTTTTAATCAACATTTCTTAAAGGCAGGATGAACAGAAAACCGCAATTCTGGCAGTGTTTTTTATTTTTTTTACGGTGTTCACCATGCGGGTTAAATAATGTAAGTGCTTCATAGTTGGGATCATTACGGACGCGGTGATACCAAATATGTGTATTTTTTTTTTTTTTACAATAAAGCATCTTGTAAGGGGAAAAAGTGGGTTTTTAAAAATTTTGGGCTTCAGATTTTTATTTATTAGAAACTTTATTAAACTTTTTTTTTTGGTCCCACTATGCGATTATTTGATTGCTTTTATAATACACTGCAATACTTGCATTGTATTACTGCTTGTCAGTATAAAACTGACAGGCACCTGCTAGGCCATGCCTCTGGAATGGCCTAACAGGCATTAACTAGAGGCAAACCTGGGGGCCTTTGTTAGGCCCTCGGCTACCATACAAACCACTGGCACCCTGCGATCGCATTGTGCGACCGCCCCCTCCCTCTAAAACCACTCAGATGCGGGATCGATACGGATTTTGATCCCGCTCCCTCGTGCAGGTATGCCATCAGACCTCAGCTAAGAGCAGGGAGATTTAACAGCTCCCGGCCGTAAAAAGGCTACTGCATCAGAATAAAGCCCGTTAATGGCCACTGTAAAAACACCTATGGGCGGTCTCTAATGGGTTAAAGGGGCGTCCAAGAATAGACAATTATAACTTATCCACAGGATAGGTAATAATAGTCTTATCGCTGGGACCCCTACCGATCACGAGAACAAGGGTCCCGTAAAACCCCCAGCATTGAGAATGACTTTAAATGGAGCAGCGGTCAAGCATGCGCTGCCGCTCTGTTCAGAGTCTGTGGGAATGACAAACAGCTGAGCGCTGTACTCGGCCCCGCAGGAGTGGTCTGTGATCGCTACTGAAGGGAGACATGGAGCTGGATGCGGTCAGTATCTAGCTCAATGCATTCGGTGGCCAGTGGAAGCTCCAGTCGTTCTGGACAATTTCTTATTCCCTGTGGTGACCAGATTTTGTCCTACCCTGAGATACATGATAGGATGGAAGTTTGCGCAGTATAAACAAGTGTATGTAAGCAATGGGGCCCTGGAGCCGCAGTTCCTAAGGTCACCACTTGAGCAAATTGTAAAAAAGTTTATTACAAAATCTGTGGGCTGAATGTACTCTAAGGGTATGTTCATACGGCCTATTTTCAGCCATTTTTTGGGCCGTAAACGCCCCGAAAAACAGCTGAAAATACGGGGCTAAACGCCTCCAAACATCTGCCCATTGATTTTAATGGGAAAAATGGCGTTTAGTTTCACACAGGGCGTTTTTTTATGCGGCCGTTTTTAAAAATGGTGCGTAAAAAAACGCCCTGTAAAAAAGAAGTGCATGTCACTTCATGAGCCGTTTTTCATTGTCTCAATAGAAAAACAGCTCCAAAATCGGCCGTAAAAAATGCATCCAAAAACGCTTGATGAATAAAAAACGGCTGTAAATCAGAGGCTGTTTTCCATTGAAAACAGCTCCGTATTTTACAGCAGTTTTTTGTTAAGCGTGTGAACATAGCCTTAGAACGAGGCCTCATGGAGTTCCGGCGGCCCCATACTACCAAGCCGACATACATTTCTGAATATAAAGTTATTATTTGAATCATTCCCCTTTACAGGCAAAACTAATTCCTGCAGTACGGAGATTAGTAGAGGAGATCTCCACTTTTGATATTAATTTAAAATAGATTATCCCTCCATGCTCAGGTGTACACCACCTATTGAATTGTAGAAGTGATAGGAAAAGGGGAAAGGAGGAAAAGAGGTGGGGATGTGGACTCTTTGTTGTTAAAAGAAGAGAGTAAGTGGATTTTCAACATGAACTCTGTGAGCCCACATGGTTTAAATGAATCTTTCAATTTTGGCTGCTTTCTCTAAATATGTGAGACTTCCATTTCACCTTACCCACAAAAATTACAACTTCCTAACTAGCCAATCTGGAATATGTGTTATTACATGTAATCTTAAGCCAATCATATATTACAATAAGTCCATAATAATATTAGAGCAACAAAAATAGGAGATTCTGATATATTGTGTCCAACAAAATGTCATAATCTCTAGGAATATCCACTAAAAAAGGGTACATGGGAAACTAGTCTCAGGTAATAAAGAAGATTAATGAGACAACAACCATGGGATTGACAAATCGTGATATTATCGTATACATGGATTTTACTTAGATATGGTATATGGAATTTAGTACTTTACTTATAAGGGTCAGCAATTATTAAAAACAACAAATACATAAAAATTACTCAAAACCCCAAAAAAACCTTCAAAAACATTTTAAAAATAATTAATTATTAAAATAAAATAAATATTAATATTAAAAAGATTACATAAACATCGAATATATAAAATAATAAATAAAAAACAAAAAATAAAAATTTTGTAGGTCCAATAATACAATAAGTAAAGATAACAATATTTCAGTAACATATTACTCTTAAAGTTATTAAATAACATATAGTTTAAGATGTGATACCATTCAACACAATATGTCCGAATGTTTTGGACATACAAATAAATGTTAAAGAAGTCAATCAATCCATTAAACATTGCTGAGGTGAATTCTGTACGAAATGAGGTTGTTTTGTAACTACTGATGGGAATTTAATCACAGTTCCCTTCACAATAGAAACAGTGTAACAAATCACCTTGTAACTGATTGGCTACACTCAATGTCAATCAAATCCTGGGCTTTAAGTAGCGTCAGGAACAAAATGCTCCCGCCCCCGGAAGAAGCTGACTTTGATCAGTGAAACGCGCGTCGGGATCATACCGACCCTGGCAATAGGGAAAGATTTTCGACTATAGAGGGCAAGATTAGCAAATGAAAAATTTTAAAATCTAATCTTACCGCAATCAGTTCGTCCACTGCAAATTCGGAACGAACGGAGGTAGTGGCAATAGCACTACAGGGTGTTGAGCTGTCAGTTCGCTCCGCACGAAAGGGGAATGAACGAACGTGGTGGTAATACCATCACAGGCTCCTGAGCTGCCGTGGCTCTGACAGCTTACATCCTACAGCACTACAGGTTGTTGAACTGCGAGCTCGCTCCGTACAAAAGGGGAACGAATGAACGTGGTGGTAATATCATCATAGGCCACCGAGCTGCCGTGGCTCTGATAGCTTACATTCTGAGTATTTGCTGACGTAAAAAACCAGCAAATCTCATAATTGAATTTATCTAGTAATACTCACAAATCAAACAGAGCCTGTCTACCTATGTGCACGGCCGCCTGAATGTAATACAGTATATACTAGGAATTGGCAGTTCATAACGATAGTGCTCATATTGCTGAATACGGTGTATATCCAACTGGGATTAAAGCAATAGCGTTGTACATAAAACGTATTGCACAACAGTATAACCAACTAACCAATTGGAATAACACCATAAACGCAATCAAGCAATACGCAGTTGCTCACATAATCTGAATATAACCTCTTGCGGGGTGCGTATGCAAGGAATTTTACATATACTAATCATCCTTGCAGCACTACCTCTTCTACTTCTCACCAAAGTGATTAAACCAAAAACAAAATTTCCACCTTGGTGAATTAGATAAAAGTCGTAATGACACATTGTAACAATCAATACTTTACAACGTGGCAATAATAATAGGGGACATTGAACAACACAATCTTTCTGCTCTTGTTCCAGTCGGTATCAATAGACCTTAATTGAAGGCGACTTTAACCCTCCACGCTCCTTTTCCTCCTTTCCCCTTTTCCTATCACTTCTATAATTCCTGCAGTACAACAAGCAAAACCAATTCCCCCCGGCCCCTGCAGGAACGGTCAGCATAGAGGCCCCTTTAATACGGTCACAGGACACTTACAATTAAGGTAATTTGGATTTGCCAAACACTGAACAAATTCCAACTCCAACTGGAATCGAATTCTTGCTTGTTCATCTGAAAAAAAAAAAACAATAAATTTAGTGCATAAAAAAACCAATTAGCATTGATAGCAGTAAAAGTAGAAGTTTATTATTTGTATGGTTTTTTTCCCCTAATTCCTATAATAAACTCTTAAAGTAGAATCTTTCACTTTGGGAGAACTTCATTCATTAATAATCCAGGAGCTCATGTTCCCCCACAAGTAGAGGACAGAACTTGGAGATTTGGACCTCAAATACTTTTCTTATACAAATGACCAACATTAAAGCAAATGACTAAATGGTTTTCCGGTCATGGGGTGTTTTTTTTATACGGATGACCTATCCACAGGATATGATCGCTGGAGGTCCGACACCCGGACAGCTGGTCTGGCTGCCTTCGGCGCCGGGAATTACAGTGTTTGGAAAGGGAGCAGACGGCTCTGGTCGCATTGTAGCGTCCGTGCCGGGTTACTGCAGATCTGCTCCTATTTACTTGAATAGTAGCAGAGCTGCAGTGCGGCCGCCATACCGCGACCAGAGCCATCTGCTTCTGACTCCGAACACCGTATAACTCCCGGAGCTGGAGGCAGCCGGAACAGGGGTGTCGGACCCCCACCTACTATTTACCGATGACCTATCCTGAGGATAGGTCATCAGTATAAAAAAAAAAAAAACACCCCATGACCAGAAATCCCATTAAAAAGAGGTCAGAGGTTACTATTCCACTCAAGGAAAGGGCTGGAGGTCAAATCACCACAACCTGGCAGGTGTTGCCCTACGTTTAGCAGGTTGATGGGGTGATCTTCTGACATACACCCTAAATGTTTCCATAGGGCTCCAATAGCCTGACGGAGGCCAAAAGAGTGTCCTTTTGGCCTCCTTTGAGCTGGTAAACGTCAGTAAAAATAAAAATGTAAGTATGCAATAGCGTAGTTGACTATGCTATTCCATACAACAGCATCCCATGGAAGCCTATGGGTTACATGTCACCGTATGGCATACATCACAGGCATCTGTTTAATGTATACGCCATGGGCTATTCATGATGTATACATTAGGGCAGATTCAGACGAACGTTGCGTTTTTGCGCGCGCAAACAACGCAGCGTTTTGCGCGCGCAAAAACCACTTGACAGCTCCGTGTGTCATCCGTGTATGATGCGCGGCTGCGTGATTTTCGCGCAGCCGCCATCATAGAGATGAGGCTAGTCGACGCCCGTCACTGTCCAAGGTGCTGAAAGAGATAACTGATCGGCAGTAACTCTTTCAGCACCCTCGACAGTGAATGCCGAACACAATATCGAGAAACCTGTTAAAAAAAAAGAAAAAGTTCGTACTTACCGAGAACTTCCCTCCCGGCCGTTGCCTTGGTGACGTGTCCTTGGTGACGCGCCTCTCTTGACATCGGGCCCCACCTCCCTGGATGACTCGGCAGTCCATGTGACCGCTGCAGCCTGTGCTTGGCCTGTGATTGGCTGGAGCTGTCACTTGGACTGAATTGTCATCCCGGGAGGTCAGACTGGAGGAAGAAGCCGGGAGTTATCGGTAAGTCAGAACTTCGTTTTTTTTACAGGTTCATGTATATTGGGATCGGAAGTCACTGTACATGATGCTGAAACAGTTTAACTCTTTCAGCACCCTGGACAGTGACCATCTCCTGACGTCGCGTACCGGAATTTTTTTTGCCGGTTTCGGCCAAAACGAGTTCGGCCGAACCCGGTGAAGTTCGGTTGTCCGGGTTCGCTCATCTCAAAGACACTCCGTTTGGATGTTTGGAAACAGAAACGCACGTTGTGCTTTTCTGTTTACATTCATCCTTTTGACAGCTGGTGCGCTGTTTCAGTCGGTTCGCACGGAAGTGCTTCCGTGCGACCTGCGTGGTTTTCACCCACCCATTGACTTCAATGGGTGCGTGATGCCCGAAATACGCGGAGATATTGAGCATGTCACGCTTTTTGCGCAGCTGACAAACGCTGCGCAAAAAGCACAGTCTGTCTGTACTACCCCATAGACTTGTATTGGTCTGTGCGTCGCGCGTGAAAACCACGCGGCCCGCACGGACCGAATACACGTTCGTGTGAATCCCCCCTTAAACAGATAACATTATAGCCTATGGGTAACGTATGGCAGCCGTCACAGCCTACGTTTAACATTGGGAGCTTTTCCTGGCATATACATTAAACATAGGCCAATAAAATGATGTGAATTGGGCCGGGTTTCTGCGTATTTGGTGCAGACTTTGGGTGGCAGAATCTGCACTGAAATTCCTCAATAAAGGAATATACAATGTAAGTGAAAGTTTTTGTTTTTTTGAAGAAACTTATTAACAAAAAGCTTAAGAAATACTTAGCGGTTTCTAGGTGTGATGCAGATTTTCAAGTCACTCGTATACCGTATCTCTGGTGGATTTTGGCTATGGATTTCACCTATTGAAATGGGATCGGTGAAATCTGCAGCCAAAACAGCATCAAAATACGCATGTAACTATACACCTTCGTCCCAGCTGTGACCCTCACAATTCTGCGGGACTCTCTAACCCTTGAGAGAAGGTTATCCCCTCACCCCACTGAAATAAACATATACGCGTGGCCGAACGGAGATGGAAATTTCATTGGAAACGGAGAGATCACTATATACCAAACAAGCCTACAGCGAACTGAAGCGTATAGCAGCCTAAGGTTATGTTCACATCCGCGGTCGGTATTTTCGTTGCTCTGCTCCATCATAGAAGCTGATCAGCAAAAATACCGGACTCTTCGTCATGTGACCGACCCCGCTTTACTACCGCTACTGCTTGTACATGGAGTACAGCGGGGTCAGTCTCGTGACAAAGTCGTAACGTCATCAAAGGCGGCTGTGCAACTAGACTTCAGGTCCCCCGGCAGCGCTATAAAAATCTCAAAATCATCGCATTGGGGGACCGGAATGTATTTTAGTGAGACCCACATACTGCGGGGAGTACACTGCTAATAATTTGTGATCTCTGCATCACCCCCTTAATGGCTTTCGTCAGGGTGTCCGTGGTTTTACCGGAAACAGCAGCACAGCAGCACAGCAACGCAAATGTGAACGAGGCCTAAAACAGTTGAGTTTTTTCTCTATTAGGAACGAATGAGCAGCAACTGTCGGGCGGGATTCTCACAGATTTTTAATAGTATATTCCGGTCATGAGATGGGACTGTAGCGCAAAAATAAATAAATATGAACCTTGACTTTTAGTGGCCACGTGTACAAATAAATGTAACGGGAGACTGATGCAGGAAACCGGCACCAAAGTATCAGTTATAAAGAAAAGAGCGCTATGAATTGGGCTCTGGCGATCTTATATCCTGACCGGCGGTACACGCGTGCACCATACACTGAATATTTTGGATGTCAAGAAAGGCGGATTAAGATAATTTTCTGTCGACGCCTTTTTGTGACACGAACGCCGACCAAAGACCGATATCTGTGTAAAAGTCGATCTGCCACGTTGTTTTTTCGGTCGTTGTCACGTTCAGTCTTTAAAAAAAAAAAAAACATTCATGGAAAAGGACGGGTCTACGAAGCCCAGAATAAGCCACGGATCAAGGCATAGATTGATCGGCGATTCTTAACCTTCACAGACCAACCGCGAACAAGTCGTTCAGAAAATGGCGGTCTGAAATTTTAAGAAACGTTGCATTACACCCACTACCGGGAACAGATTCACAAAATGATGCATGGGATTCAGTAACATTGCGCAGAAAACTGCTCGTCTGTAACCTAGCAACACAGAATCTACACAGCGGTGACAATTTATACATGTCACTCATAGCGCTATGGCAACCGGTATAATAATGATAATAGTAAGACCCGCACTTCTACCGGATCAAACCCCTAATGCTGAACCTTTGTTTAGTCCCAGCATCGCCCGATACTGCCGCGCTTTACGGTGTTACTGGATACGTCACTACCTCATCACCTTTGATTCTTTACAATCATAAGTACCTGTCTCCATTGAGCCAGCCGCCATGACTTGTCCCGTACACCCGCTCTACAATCATAAACGTAGAATCAAACGCGCCGGAAATTGTCACGTGGATGAACGCCGTTCTCACTGTAAGGGCGGAAATGTTCAGACATTGCTGTGGGCGGAAGTATCTTGGGCATGCGCAGTATGGATAACGTCATTCCTTCTTACAGCGTGTGACGCGGCCGTTCCTGTGGAGTGCTCTGTGTTGTCTGTGCTGGCGGTGTGACCCGCACTCCCTGATCACAGTCTGCTGTGTCTGGTCTTTTCTATTTATCGCTAAATCATGGTTCCCTAACCTGTTTTATTCACAGCCCGACATGGCCTCTCCTGTTCTCACAAGGGACCCATAACTTGTAAATGCAGTGTCATTAGCGCACAACTTTTAAGAGAATACTTGTTAGTCCACAATGCAACACTGGGTCCTAATATATATATGTATATGTGTGTATATTTATATGTGCAGGGGTGGGATTCAAATTTTTAACAGGTTCCCTGTTTTGCGGACAAAGATATATGCATCGGGCAATGGTGTCTCCGTTGAAGCGAGAAGGTAGCAGCAAGAATCGGGAGTCGGTACTGGTACTGCCAGGAGGTGTAATAGGAGCAACAGTCAGAGGAACGGGTGCCTTGATGGCTGCAGATTGCGCATCCAGTTGCTGTGTAATGAAGTTGGTCTTGGCTTGACCAAAGGTCTTGCGGGTCTGCCTGCATGCCTTGTAACGTCGTTATGGTCTTGACTTGACCAGCGGGGTCCATGGCCTGAACGCACTGTCACGATCTGTGGCTATGTGGACCCACTGGGCCGTACTGCCGTAGCGGGATAGCCGCTGGCCAACAGACTACCACGTCAATATATAAATAGTCCAAGCACAAAGGTACCTGTAGTGGTTCAGACAGTAGCAACCTTGACAGCAGACACCAGACGTGGTGTAAGAGCAGGTGGAACCGGTGGCACAACACGATTCCAACAGGTTTAAGGCACAGGAACAAGTCGCACGGGGTACATGTAGCAGGGCACAGGAACAGGATAACACTAAGGCCTTATTCACACGAACGTGTTTTGCGCGCGCAAAAGGTCCGTGTGGCATCTGTATATGGTACGTGGCTTGCGTGATTTTCGCTCAGCCGGCATCATTATGACACTGGTTTTATATTTACAAACAGAAAAGCACGAGGTGCTTTTCTGTTTTCATTCATTTATTTTACTACTGTAGCGCGAATCACTCGCGTCACCCGGAAGTGCTTCCGTGTGTCGTGCGCGATTTGCACGCACCCATTGACTTCAATGGGTGCGTGCTGTGCGAAAGACGGGCAAGTATAGGACATGTCGTGAGTTTTACGCAGCGCACATACGCTGCGTGAAAATCACTGACAGTCTGAACGGCCCCATTCATTAACATAGGTCCATGCGACGCGCGTGAAAATCATGGACGTATAACCCGTTCGTGTGAATAAGGCCTTAGGTACCATTTGCAAGACTAACATAGGAAAACACAACAACGCTGTAGTTATTGTCCCCTATAGTTAAGGCCCCCACCACTGCCCACAGTAAAAGGGAAAAAACATGCTTACCGTCAGGTTTCCGCGCGATCCTCCAGCACGCACGTCATCGCGCCCACTTAATCATCACTAAAGCGCCGAATGGCAATGCATCATGTGCCTCGCCAGGGCAGCGCTAGTGAACTCAATTGTATCCGTGTCCTAAGGACGCAAATACAATTGAGTGTAGGGTTCCGGTTTCCCGCTTCACATCGGTTCTGCGAACCGGCTGTAATTTTAACAACCGGTTTGGGGGAACCGGCCGGATCCCATCCCTGTATTTGTATATATATATATTATATCAGTCTACAGCACTTTATCTCTGTTTGAGTGACCATGCCAGACTTGCAGAAGAATATGTAGATCCGGAGTTGTCACCAGCGGTATATTTGGCTGCTCCAGTGCAGCACTGGAATTTTTCATTAGGATCGTGTTCCCCATCTTTTGACCCAGGAGCCAAAAGTGGTCAAAGTGAGATCAATGGTGATGCAAACAGAAGCTTAGGTTTCCGTTTGCCTTTCCGTTGAGGGGTTAACCTGACGGAAACCTCCGACGGAACCCCACAACGGAAGGGCAACGCTGATTTGAACAGGCCCTATCATTACAAATGATACCTCTACTTTTACATGGAGACGTGAATGTTTTCTCCCAGGGATTATGTGAGAAGAAGATCATGGCATGCTGTAGTATGGAGGTATAGGTGCCTCATTGAGTACAATATAACTTCATTCTGTGGACCCCATAGGTCACTCCATGCAGCACTGTGAATTGCCGTGGGTATAAGGCCTCATTCAGACTGCAATTTCAGACCGTTATTTTGCATTAGTGTCTGGAAACCAAAACCAGGAGTGGAACATACACAGAGAAGAAGTATAATGGACATATTTCCACCTCTTCCATGTTTTGTATCCACTCCTGGTTTTGGTTTACAAATACTGAAGTAAAATGATCATCTAAATAATGCTGTACCGCCGTAGGCCATGTTCACACGCAGCAATGCTTCTTGAGGAGAATAACTTTTAGAATACGGCATGAGATTCATACCAACAGAATGTGACAGAAAATCACCTCTTTATTCCACCATAAGAAATAAGAGGCCCCCCATAGACCTCTAATTGTACTATTACACGGCTTCATACAACGCGGAGGTTGCATGGAGGTGAAATACAGTTATGTCCAGGAACCTTTACCATTTATACGCGAACTATTAAATATGTAGGCATCACATTCTGGTAACATTTGATTGGTATCTAATACACAGACTGGTAAGATTATAATTGTCCATTTCAAGTGCAGTCACACAAGGGATCGGGCTGCTTTAATAAAGAATAGCGCTTTATTTCACAGTATTATTGTGGGGCCCTGGCTTCAGTAGGACTATGCCAATGAGGTTAATTGCTGACGGGGAAGTGGCAGGGTAAGCCTGGGCTCATCTGCATGGCTGCACTAGCTGAATAGCATGAATATCTCATTAACGTAATGGTGGCGCTCTCCCTATCCGCTCCGGATATGTGTTTTACATTTTTTTAATGCTTGCTTTCTATTCATATCAGAGTCCCGTTGCATAGAAAACTGAGGTGGTTTTTTTTTTGCCCGGTCGTTGACCCGATGAAAGAATTGATTCCAATGTATAATGTGAATGGCGGTTCTCCTGTTATGCTGTGCTCTGCCTTCAAAGAAAACAAAAGTTCAGTCATAAAATGTTATCCTAATAATTGTAATGTGATGTGATATGGGACTGGAATATGGATGTTACGTTTGACGAAAATGTAACTTGTACTGAAAAACTAGAATTAAAGAATTCGTTTTTATTGTCCCAAAATACAAAATATAATAAACTTTTCCAAAATGTTTAAATCTGCATTTAGTGGTTTCAATCTGGTAATTGTTGTTGACATAAATGTCAGAACCCTGAAAATTGAATGTTTTAGAATCCATAAACATTTGTATTATCTTTGGGCCTTATTTATCTGAACAACAACTGGCCTTGTTGCCCATAGAAACCAATTACAGTGCAGCTTACATTTTCCCTGAACAGTATAAAAATGAAAGGTGAGCCCTGATTGGGCCACAAGGCCTACTTTTTTGTCAGACAGTTCTGATAAATGAGATCCATTGTTTTTTATTAATAGTTTTAATTTATATTATATTATGCTGTATTTATTTCCTTAAGGCAGTCCACTTGGCATCATTCCCGAAAGGGGAGGTGCCTGATGGAGAGGTAGCTATTCACTGATGGAGCCCCCTCCCTCTGAAGCCACCTGGATGCCGCAGTCGCTATTGACTGCGGCATCTAAGGGGTTAAACGGTAGTTACCTCCGACCCTGGCCATTAGAGCATGAGTTCGGCTGGCTTATGGCACAGAGCCGTGTAAAGGCAGCGATGTAGCATAAGTACCTTTAACCCCTTAATGACCGCCGATTAGTCTTTTCACGGCGGTCATTAATGGGCTTTATTCTACAGCGCCGCTATTCCACGGCGCTGCGTTAGAATAAAGTAAACGGAGCAGGGAGCCGTCAAATCTCCCTGCTCTCAGCTGCCAAAGGCAGGTGAGGGCTGGGGGCGTCCTTGCTCTGCCGGGTGAGATCGATATTAGTATCGATCTCACCCGTTTAACCCTTCAGATGCGGTGCTCAATAGCGTGCACCGCATCTGAGTGGTTTTGGAGAGAGGGAGGGAGCTCCCTCTCATCCCACTGACACCCGGCGATAAGATCGCCGAGTGTTTGTGTCTCCAATGGCAGCCGGGGGCCTAATAAAGGCCCCCAGGTCTGCCTGTAATGAATGCCTGCTAGGCTATGCCAGAGGCATGTCCCAGCAGATGCCTGTCCGTTTTAAGCGGACAGGCAGTAATACACTGCAATACAAAAGTATTGCAGTGTATTATAATAGCGATCGGAGGATCACATAGTGAAGTCCCCTTGTAGGACAAGTAAAAAAAAAAAGTTTAATAAAGTTAATTTAAAAAAAGGTGAAAAAAAAATGAAAAACCCACTTTTTCCCGTTACAAAATGCTTTACTATTAAAAAAACACAATAAAGCAAAAAAGTTACAGATATTTGGTATCGCCGCGTCCGTAACTACCCCGACTATAAAGCAGTTACATTATTTAACCCGCACGGTGAACTCTGTAAAAATAAAATAAAAAACAATGGAAAAATTGCTGTTTTCTGTTAATCCTGACTTAAAAAAAATGTGATAAAAAGTGATCAAAAAGTCGCATCTACTCTCAAATGGTACCAATAAAAACTACAAGTCGTCCCGCAAAAAACAAGCCCTCATACAACTGCATCGGCGGAATAATAAAATAGTTATAGCTCTTCGAATGTGACGATGGAAAAACTTAAAAAATGGCTTGGTCATTAGGGCCCAGAATGCAAGCAGGGGGAAGGGGTTAAGGCTGGGTTCACACGACCTATTTTCAGACGTAAGCGAGGCGTATTATGCCTCGTTTTACGCCTGAAAATAGGGCTACAATACGTCGGCAAACATCTGCCCATTCATTTGAATGGGTTTGCCGACGTACTGTGCAGACGACCTGTCATTTACGCGTCGTCGTTTGACAGCTGTCAAACGACGACGCGTAAATTGACTGCCTCGTCAAAGAAGTGCAGGACACTTCTTTGCCACGTAATTTGAGCTGTTCTTCATTGAACTCAATGAAGAGCAGCTCAAGATATACGAGCGTCACAGAAGCCTCGTATATTACGAGGAGGAGCATTTACGGCTGAAACGACGCATCTGTTTTCTTCTGAAAACAGGCTGTCATTTCAGCCGTAAATGACAGCTAGCGTGTGAACATACCCTAAAGGGGTTGTCCAGGATTAAAAAAAAAAAAAAAAAAACATGCCTGCTTTCTTCCCCAAAACAGTGCCACACCTTTCCATAGGTTGTGTGTGGTATTTCAGCTCATTCATTTGGGGGCTAAAGTATTTGGGAGATACGGAAAGAAGTAGAATCGAAGCTGATTAAAATCTAACCTGTGTGATCTTTTCTTTTTCCTATGACAGACATGGGTGAACCATTGGGTAGCCACTATAGTGATGAGCTTGTTGGTGGATAACTTAACCTACTAGTGACTGATAATAATAACAAGTTCAATGATAGTGTTAGCATACAATTATGCTGCAAGCGCGTTTTGTTTTTTTGTACCAGTCTTCAGTGTGGCCACTAGATGTCAGCAGATTGATAGACC
This sequence comes from Rhinoderma darwinii, assembly GCF_050947455.1. Classification (NCBI taxonomy): domain Eukaryota; kingdom Metazoa; phylum Chordata; class Amphibia; order Anura; family Rhinodermatidae; genus Rhinoderma; species Rhinoderma darwinii. Next base: position 419,240,929 of record NC_134688.1, read on the forward strand.
GACAAAAAAAACAGACTGCCAAAAATCAAAATGTATTATTTAAAAAAAATACGAAAATCATTTCGCTGCCTATAATTTTACATCTTTTTATCACCTGTTTATGAATTTTAGCCGACTCGTTATTAAATGTAGACTTTCATCTGTGTCGTGGCTCATAACCCAGTAAGGCCTTATTCACAGTGATTTTTTTTGTGCAGTTTTTAATGCATTTATTAGAGTCACAATCAGGAGTCGATGGTAAAGGGAGGGGAAGTATATAGGAAAGATTCTACTTCTCTTTTTTTAATTTTTTTATTCCATCCTGGTTGTGGATTCAAAAACTGCACAAAAAAAAGAAAACTGCACCAGAAATGCACTGTGTGAATATACCCTTAGGCTACACGCAAACCCTGCGTAATTTGGTGAAGAAAATCCGCATGAAAACGCAGGTAATTCCGCAGGTAAAATCCACACTTAATGGTGGGTTTCTTGACGTGTTTTTAGGTGCGTCCTTTACATTTTGATGCGGAAACAGGTGCAGATTTTATTCTGTGGATTTTGGTGCGTTTTTTTTATAAACTTGTCAGATACAATTCTGAGATGGAAACAAGATAAATTGACGTGCAGTGGATATTAAAATATGCACCGCAGGTCAATTTACATGTGGATAATATTCTGCAACGTGTAAATGAGATTACTTGAAATGCGGGTTCTTTTGCTGGTACTTTATTACGCTGCGGATTTGCCGCAGGAAAATCTGCACATCAAATCCGCATGTAATATGCATCAGGTCCATGTGGCCTTATACTTCAGCTTTAAGTCACGGATAAATGACAGAACGGTATTATTAACAATTTTCTCGTACCGTTCAGAAGTAATGACTCCTTTAACCCCTCCTTTCCGCAGCCATTTTTTTTAATTTTAATTTTCGGTTGTTCCTCCCAACCTTCCAAAAGCTTTAACTATTTTATTTTTCGGTCGATAAAACCGTATATGGGCTTGATTTTTGCGGGTTGTCGTATTTCATGGCACCATTTATTCATTTATATCATGTACCAGGAAACTGAAAAAAGATTCTTTCTTGGGTGGAATTGCAAAAAAACAGCAATTCCTTCATTTTATAGGGGGGTTTCCTTTTTTACTACGTTCACCTTATGGAGTTAAAAAGAGCAAGTTAACTTTATTGTACGGGTTAATACGATTACGGCGATACCAAATTTATATAATATGTTTTACTACTTTTACAAGAAAAAAACTAATTGTTAAAAATAAAATTAGTTTTATGTCGCCATATTCTGATATAATAGCCAGATGGATATAAAGCCATAACTTTTTTATTTTTCTGTCAATTGAGCGGTATGAGGGTTGTTGTTTTTTTTGCGGGGCGAGATGTAGTTTCTATTGGTACCATTTTGGGGTACATGAGACTGTTTAATCACTTTTTATTCCGTTTTTGGTGATAGATGAGGTGACCAAAAAACAGCAATTTTGGCATGTTAACCCGTTAGTTACCGCCAATACGCCTTTTCACGGCAGTCACGGCTTTATTCTGATACATAAGCCTTTTCACGGCGCTGCATCAAAATAAAGCTGTGCCGCCGGAAGCAGTTAAAACTCCCTGTTCTCAGCTACCAGAAGTAGATGAGAACTTGGGGCAGCGCTGCTCGAGCGGACGGATCGAAATCCGCCCGTTTAACCCCTTAGCGAGCGCCGCATCTAAGTGGTTTTGGAGAGAAGGAGCTCCCTCTCTCACCCCACCGGCACCCTGATAAGAGATCACAGGGTGCCAGTGTCTTTCATGGCAGCCGGGGGCCTGATTAAGGCCCCCAGGTCTGTCTGTAATGGATAGGCATGGCCTAGCACATGCCTTTCCGTTGTAAACAAACAGGCAGTAATATGCTACAATACAGACGATCGCATAGTGAAGTCCCCTAGTGGGACTAGTAAAGAAAAAGTTTAATAAAGCGTTTAATAAATAAATAAGTGGAAAAAAATAAATAAAAACCCACTTTTTCCCCATACAAAATGCTTTATTATGAAAAAAAAGTTACACATATTTGGTATCATCGCATCCGTAACGACCCTATCTATAAATCTACTTTGTTATTTAACCTGCTCGGCGAATGCTGTAAAAAAATAAAATTAAAAACATTGTCAGAATTGCTGTTTTCTGTTCATCCTGCCTTCAAATAAATGTGCTAAAAAGTGATCAAAAAGTCACATGTACTCCAAAATTGTACCGATAGAAATCACAAGTTCCGCAAAAAAAAAAAGCCCTCATACAGCTGCATCGGCAGAAAACTAAAAAAGTTAACGCTCTTCAGATAGGAGACACAACAACACAATTTTGAAAAAAAAGTTTTTACTGTGTAAAAGTAGTAAAACATAAGAAAACCATATGAATTTGGTATCGTCGCAATCGTAACGACACGATGAATAAAGTTATTATGTTATTTATACCGCACAGTAAACGGCGTAAATTAAAGACGCAAAAAAAGAGTGGCGAAATTGCTTGTTTTTTTTGTTACGCCCCGAAAAAGTACCCGAAAATGGTGGTATTAAAAAATACAACTTGTCCCGCAAAAAACAAGTCCTTTATACAACTATGTAGACGCAAAAATAAAAAGCTATAGCTCTTTGAATGCGACGATGGAAAAACTTAAAAAAATAGCTTCGTCATCAAGGTTTAATATAGGCTGGTCCCTAAGGGGTTAATATATACAGTGTGTGTGTGTGTGTGTGTGTGTGTGTGTGTGTGTGTGTGTGTGTGTGTGTGTGTGTGTGTGTATATATATATATAAATATATTTATTTTTTTACTGAGTTCATATTGGGATAGTTTGGACTTTTGCGTATCTACCAGTTATGTTAATTGTTGCCGTTTTTTACATTGCTTTTGGGGAAAAGGGGGATTTTTTGGAACTTTTATATAGTCTTTTTTAATACATCAAAAAAACTTTATTAAACTGTTTTTAACCTTTTTACAAGTTCCCCTAGGGGCCGTGGACCAGTGATCGTTGTATCGTTTACACAACACTAATGTATTGTATTGCAGTATATCTTGATTCTGACAGGCACCTATTAATAGATGTACAAAGATGGAAGACCTTTAGGCCATCATTAGGCCCCCAGGTTGCCATGACGACCATTGGCACCCCATCGTGCTGGCACGGGAGGCGACTACACGTCAGAGGGGACCGTCCCCTCATTCTTACGGCTTAGGTGCCGCAGTCGCTATTGACTGCGGCATCTAAGGGGTTAAACGAGCGTATCCCGCTGGTTACACTGAAGTGTCGGCTGTAAGATACAGCCGACCCGCTTGTTCTATGGAGCAGGCTCTGCACGTGAGCCTGCTCCATACTCCCCCATCCGACCTCCGCCTTATATAGGGTGTCGGGAAGGGTTTAATAATGGAAAAGCAACCCCACGCCATCACACTAAAAGTGAATGACAGGTACGCGGCCAAAGAGAATGTGGGTGTGCGATGCTGATAACACCTACCTATATACCCATTGGTCTGCTGTCAATGCTGCCGCTAACACCCCAGAGCGGGATTAGGAGTGAATGAGCAACTTTATTTTGTACATGCTGTTTTTCCTGCCGTTCTATAGAACAGTCTTTGGGAAAAATGACTGAAAAACCACCATACCCAAAGCATGCTGTGTTTGGGAATAAACACTACTGAGCACAGAATTGCCTCAAAACCCCACAAACTAAAACTCAGTTGTATGCAGTTCTTTTTGTATTTCACTATAGACTTTAATATAACATCTGGTCGCAATGAAAAACGCTGCAAAATGCTGTTTGTGAATCCAGCCTGATAGTATCAATGGATGTGTTACCAATATACAATTAGGGTATGTTCATACGGCAACGCCAATTACGTCTGACATTACGGAGCTGTTTTCAGGTGAAAACAGCTCCTGAATTTCAGACGTTTTGACAAGTGCAGGCGTTTTTCGCGGCATCCATTACGGATTTAATTGGAGCTGTTTTTCAATGGAGTCAATGAAAAACGGCTCCAATTACGTCCCAAGAAGTGACATGCACTTCTTTGAGGCGGGCGTCTTTTTACACGCCGTCTTTTGACAGCGGCGCATAAAAAAAAGCCAGTCTGCACAGAACACCATAAGACCCATTGAATTCAATAGGCAGATGTTTGCACACGGTTTGGAGCCGTTTTTTCAAGCGTAATTATTAGGCGTAAAACGCCTGAATTACGTCCGTAAATAGGGTGTGTGAACATACCCTCATTGATCATAATAGATAAACCCACTTTTTTTTCTGATGCCAAATTTTTCAACATGTCACTTGACGCAAAAAAAAGCAAATAGAATATCCACACGCAGATTAGTCCCATTGAATGGAAAACATTGAGATTTCACTGCAGATCCACCTCCCAAGTTTGTCATTTCAACATAGCCTAAAAGGTTCTTTTAATTATTTTTGGAAATATCATAACCAGAGATTAATATCACACTACTTACTCTATGTTTCACTGAAAAGCTATATCTGCTTTTCAACAAACGGAATCTCTCTTGTCCAAAGAGTGATTTTTAACCTGTTAACGACCATGTGCTGGAAATGGGCAGCGTGTGTTCTGCTGTAAGTGGTGGTGTGGGTTTAAAACCTCTACTCTTGCAATTAATCAAGAACAGGTCTGGGGCCCAGCCATCAGAGACACCCTAGAGAGAAGACAGAAGTGACTTATTGTAGTATTAATTCCGGGATACACAGTAATAACTGACTCTATTGAATTTGGGAATCACATGATCGATTGGTATTGCCAGCATCACTTTACATCTCTGAAGTTCAATTCTATTTAAGCAATGTAAACCTTTGGTTTCCTTTTTTTTAATTGTTATTATGTATATTGTGATTAGAAGCACATTTGTAATATACATTTATTACACATTTTGTACTTTTTCAATGCTGCAGCTTCAATGCATTCACTTTACATAGAAGCTGCAGAGCACCGCTGTAAGCGGAATCCGTCATTGAGCTGGACTGACAGCCTGGCTGACAGCAGCTCCTGTATGCCTCCGACACACAATCCAATATTAGCTGAGCTGACAGATGAGGAGGAGACAAAAGCAACTTAGTAGCAGCTAGTCATGTCTATCCCCATCTCAGGCTAGTGAAGAGCCACTTCACGCCAAACACAACTGTCATTTGCATTGGTAAAAAAAAAAAAACAATTCCAGGATGCTGCTCTAAAATCCAGAGTTACAAATAAAAAGCTGCATTTAAAATAATATTTGAGGTGTTTGGTCAAAGTTTGGAGAATGTGAGACAGAGCAAAGAAAATAATGCTGGAGGAGCCTTAATTCCTTCCGTCAAGCATGGGTGAGGAAATGTAATAGCATGGGAATTTGGTGCTGAGAAGGGGATAGATTTTCATGGTGCAAGGAAGAATGAAAGGGTAGAGTTACTATTCTGTTTTATAGGGTCATACCATCCCATATGGCCAGTTTTTGGTTGGTGTAAGTTTCATCATTTCTAGGGTATGCAAAAACTATTTGGTGAAGAAACAGGGCACTTGAGTATGGTCTTTGACGGACTGGCCAGTACAAATGTACAAGGACCTTGGGTGATGAACATCACTGCTCTTCCCGTTGATGAATTACCTATACAGTTAATCACTCAATTATTTTTTTTCTGTAGTATCTACCCGTAGTAACTATTCATGGCTTCATAATAGCCCTATGGAATACAGAGGTGGTAAATGATGATGTCACTATATAGCACCGTCTTTATGAACCAGACCTCTGTCAACCCGCTACAACCTTGGTGCTTGCTTACAGTAAGTACCTTGATCATCTGCGTTGGATTTGCAACAGGAGAATATGAACCTCAGATATTTTGTGGAAAAGTCAATTTAATGCCATTCATTTTGAAAACTTGTATACAGTAACTATTATGAAACTTCTCTTTGTGGCAAGAATTACCAAAGATTAATTATGGTTGTCAAATACTTCAATAGGCTGAACCTCTGGAAAAAATAGAAGCTCCAGGTTTATAGCCAATGTAGCTTATGTATATAGATTCAAGAATATGCTCTAAACCATGGGACCTGTGATTTTGTAATGTAGATCCTAATCTAGAGGTGCTAAATTAATTTTGGGGGAAAAAATATTTTATCCCCTCCCCGTTTTGGGTGTACGTGTGTGTGGGGGTGGGGGGGGATTGAGATAGCGGTTTATAAATGTATGTAACATTTATGTATCTATATATTTCACACAAAAATCATATTCCACATTATGAGATACACGGCTGATTCTGCTGCTTTATAATTATCCAATAATGTGTAATGTTATGTCTGGATACACCAATACCAATAACTATTACTGAAACCAAAGGTACTAGTCATATTCTAATCTCCCCATTCTGTACTTCTAACTAATGATTTTTGTCATGTAATACACAAGCTCTCCCTAGGAATGTGTTTCTGAAGAAATGATGATAATAACTGCTGTATTTGATGTCTCCAGCATTACAAAATGCCAACTGAGAGAAAGCTTGATTGGCACTTACCAAGTATTGGTACAAATGAAGATCCTGCACCTACTAAAAAGGATTTGAAAAAATTACAACAGCAGTGTAAAGTGGCCGAAGAGATGAAAATGTCCTCCAGAAAACAGTCGGAACATCTTATTCTGAGTCAACAGTAAGTATTAGTATTTATAGCTTGCATTTCCCACACGAGATACGTACTGTACAACAATCCTGTACACAAACGTCTCGGAAACAATGCTATATTCTGAAGAGACCTGGAGCCAAGCAGGGAGGAAAGCCTCTCTGTGCAACGTACTGGTGGTCCTATACATTTATATGGACAGTGGAGGGGGGCATGTACAGAAATTACAGGACGTAGAATGCTGCGCATACCGGTCTACCGATGTCTCTGTCAATAGGGGCGGGCTTGAGTCCTGCTATTACTTAAAGGGCAGGCCTGTGGCTGATTACCTCTCAGAACGGCCACATCTTGCCTGGGCAACAATCCTGTCCATTTGTAAAATTATTGGTTGTTTACTATTTTGGAATTGACCAAGACTGTTTTTTTTACTTGCTAGTTCACATTTGCGTTGGAGGCTCTGTCAGGGCTATTATTTCTGGTAAAACAATGGACACCCCAGCGGAAACCGAACGGAAACCATTAATGTCATGGTGGTGTCCATGGTGCAATGGAACCGGCACTTCTGGTTCCCTTGTTCTGTTCCTCTGACGGAGCAGGACAACGGAATGACCAGTGCAGGTGTGAACATAGCCTTATTGTGTTCTATGACCTCTGCCCTTCCTGACCTCACATTTGTACAACCACACTTCTGTTTATTAATTCTGGTATCTCAATTCGGAAATATCATCAGCGGTTGTTTTTGGAGACCAATCTGGGGAAGTGACCTGGCGAATCTCTGCACAAAGTCCATAATTGAAATTTATATTAAAAATATTAATTGTGATATTACAGCTTAAAATTTAACGTAATACATTTTCTGACATATAGTCTGAAATATAATTTTTTTATATCATATAGACCCTATAGTTACTCCCTTGGAGTCCAGGCACTAAATTCGTGCAACTCCAACATCACTTGCACTAATATCATCTTCTGACATGTCTATATGAAATGCTAAAAAAAAATTACAAAAAATGTAAGGAGGAATCCTCCAGCTCACCATTTAGCAGGATTTGACTGCAGACAGCGCCAGGATCGCCACGACGGCACGCGACATTGAGACAGGAAAGAAAGAGAAGCGATGATCCAGCGCATTAACTTTAAAATTAAACATATGTTTCAATTTTATTCAAAATCTAAAAGCAGAAGATAGCTTCCAGGTACAGGCAACATCCCTGATTACTTCCCTGTACCTGGAAGCTATCTTCTGCTTTTAGATTTTGAATAAAATTTAAACATATGTTTCATTTTAAAGTTAATGCGCTGGATCATCGCTTCTCTTTCTTTCCTAAAAAAAAGTTAGGCTGAATTCTCCCATTAACAATATTGGTTACATATACCAGGTAACATTTTTAAAGTGTAGCTAAACGTTCGACAAACTTCTGACATGTCATAGTGACATGTCAGATGTTTGGATTGGTGGGGGTCCGAGCACTGAGAGCCCCACCAATCGCTAGAATGAAGCAGCTGAAGTGCTCGTGTGAGCACTCAGCTGCTTCGTGTCTGTTCGGCTTTTTACGGAAATAAATGTATCGGTGTACGGACTCAATACAAAGTCTATGAGCGCGTACACCGATACATCGGCTTTCCGGAAAAAGCCGAGCAGAAACGAAGTGGCTAAGTGCTCACATGAGTGCTTCAGCTGCTTCGTTCTAGCGATTGGTTGGAGGTCTCAGTGCTCGGACTTCCACCAATCCAAACTTATGACATGTCACTATGACATGTCAGAAGTTTGTCGAACGTTTAGCTACACTTTAAATCTTCTGGCCTTCTGGGGACCTCCAACTCTTGAGCTGAATTTCGCAATGTGGATTAGTCAACGGCTCATACCGCAACCCACAAATGCAGTACATTATTATTGGAATCCTGTGTGAGATATCTGAACTTATAGCATTGCTTCCTGAGAAAATTACATTTCCCAGTGGTTTCTCTACTATCTGACGGCTAGTTAATAGTCTGCTGTCAGATACATAGGGCAACTGCAGAAAATTTGAAATTCACGAGGGAGAGATACGTTTTCAGTATTATCTTATTTGATTTCATTTGGCATTGTTACCTAGCAAGTATGCTTAAAACAGACCAAAGTTCACTTCAATAGGAGAAAAGGCTGCAATACCCGTGAATCCGCCGCTAAATGCGTGTCGACGATCCACAGTGAACAAGGGCTGCGGCCCTTTCAAAACGGCTTATCGACGGGGGTCCTGGGAGTCGTCCTGAGGATAGGTCATCAAGTTTTATTGGCTGGAAAACCCCTTCAACTTTTGTTCATGTTATCACTCCCACTTCCTTATCAATTAGAGAACATACTTTTTCCCTGATTAAAACACATAGGGGTTCTTTTTTTCCAGGAAAGGAGTGAGAAGATGAGCACATGCTCATCTACAGTAATCAACCCTGTGAGCCTAATTAGACTGTTTATTCACTCTACAATCCGAACATTGCACCAAGCACTCGCACTATACACAAACATCAATAATGTTTGTACATCTTACACTATCCCTATTCTGTATGCACCTGTACCTGAAAGCTTCTTTAGCGTTACTTATTACACTCTTCCACAAGTAATTTCACTAAAATAAAATCTGTATTACTGCAGATTAGGGATTTGGGATTATTGATCAGGGTTAGGCTAGATTCACAATACGAAGTGCAAACTCAGACGTAAAAACCGGATGTATTTCACATCCGAGTTGCACCTGTGCGGGAACCATTTTCACGGATCCCTCATAGACTTGAGTCTATTGAGGGATCCGTGAAAACGGAAGAAAATAGGACATGTCCTATTTTACCAAGGACCCTGCGCACGTTCTGTCAAAACAACGGCCCTGTGAACGGCCCCATGGAAATACATGCGTCCAGGGGACAGCCGTTGTTTAAACAGCCTTCACACGGACGTATACTACGGTTGAGTGACTAAGCCCTTAGGCTGTGTTCACACATTGCAGTCAATTGGTGTTCTAGGCAGTGATTTTAGCAAAAACATGGCAAAATGGAGCAATTTTTCCACAATCGTGTGAACATAGCCTTAGAGTTTGTATTAGGGTAATGGAAAAAACAATATAATCCCCAATTTAATTGGCATGCAAAAATTAGTCCGTGCATCTCTGTGGTTTTGGCGTTAAGAGTTAAAGAGCACTTGTCACCTCTCCAGACATGTCTGTTTTAGTAAACAATTGAATTTCCCATAAAATAACCATTCCGAAGCATCTCTTCTTAAAACTCTACGTTGTGCTGTTCTTTTGTTATTCCTCCTATTAATGTATGAATAAATTACAACTGGGTGTTACCAGTTAGGGGTGAGTTTCTACACAGACTGACAATATCCAATGACAGAGTGAGACTGTGAAGGGCAACACCCCTTTGACAAGGGGAATAGTAACAGCCAGTTGTCAATTAATACATTTCTAGTAGGAATAACAGAGGAATGGCACAACAGAGTAATAGGGAAATGTGTTCCAGAATTGTTATTTTATTGGAAAGTATTTACTAAAATTGACATGTCGAGAGAGGTGACAGGTCCTCTAAGTTCAACTGCACTCATTCTTCTCATACTGTATTAAAATAACATCATGATATATAACAAAACATTGTATCATTATAGGAAAGAAATAACTTTGCTGAAGGAACAACAGAAAGAGCTGAATCTTACAATATTCTTCAATGGATCTCAAAAAAATATCCTGAATGACAAAAAAAATGCTAAGAAACTTTCTGAACTGACAGAAGCCCAGGAGAAATATAACCATCTTATACAAGAACAAAAGAACCTGATAAGGGATCTGGAGATTAAGGTATACTGATGTGTGTTGCCTTAAAATGAATGTCTCCACCTTTTAACACTATGTTGGCAAACAGCAATGCATTTAGGGGAGAATACCTCCATAATAGGGAATAAAAACGTAAATTACATAAGTATTTACTATCAACAGTCATAAATAAAGGGAAGCAGAAAAAAAAAGGAAGGCAAGAGGTTACAAAACCATATTATAATATAAGGTACACGAATGCAATTAGCAAACAAGAAAGGCAAACTCTTAGGCCTCATGCACACGACCGTAAAAACTCCCGTTATTACGGGTCGTAATTACGACCCATAATAAAGGGCTCATAGACTTCTATTGGCGACGGGTGCCTTCCCGTTTTCTCACGGGAAGGTGCCTGTGCCGTTGAAAAAGATAGAACATGTCCTATTTCAGGCCGTAATAACGGCACGGACAGCCCATAGAAGTCTATGGAGCTCCCGTAATGACGGGTGACTACATGTGTGCACCCGTCATTACGGCAGCGTTGCTAGGCGACGTCAGTAAATAGTCACTGTCCAGGGTGCTGAAAGAGTTAACTGATCGGCAGTAACTCTTTCAGCACCCTGGACAGTGACTACCGATCAGAATATAGAGCAACCTGTAAAAAAATAAAATAAAAGACGTTCATACTTACCGACAACTTCCTGCTTCCTCCAGTCCGGTCTCCCGGCCGTTGCCTTGGTGACGCGTCCCTCTCGACATCCGGCCCGACATCCCTGGATGACGTTTCTGCGCATGTGACTGCTGCAGCCAATCACAGGTCAATCACAGGCTGCAGCGGTCACATGGACTGCCGCGTCATCCAGGGAGGTCGGGCTGGATGTGAAGAGAGGGACGCGTCACCAAGGCAACGGCCGGGTAAGTATGAATTTCTTTAACTTTTATTACAGAAAGGGCTGTCCCTTCTCTCTATCCTGCACGGATAGAGAGAAGGGGCTGCCGATTAGTGCAGTGCTATTTTGCAGCCAAAAACGTGCCCGTAAATACGGGTGGAATACGGGTGACACCGGACCCATATTTACGGGCACGGGTCCGTAAATACTGGTGCAAAACGGGTCGAATACATGTGACACCGGACCCATATTTACGCCAGTAGGTGGCGATACAAATATCGTGTGCATGAGGCCTTACTTTTGGCTTCTCATAGCATTTCAAATAGAACATTCAATTGGAATATAAAAAGTTGTGTATATTGTGGACAGTAGAACATATATAACCTAAGGGGCCTGTACAGCATTTCAAAATGCGAAAGGTCATAATAATGTAGAGATTTAAGACAATTGTACCAAGCTACCAATCGGCGGTAGTAAGGATGGACAATAGACTACAGTGCCCTAATACCATCCTCACCTTCCCACCTATATAAGTGTGATCAATGAGAGGCCCAGGAGTATCGTTTTGGATCATGTAGAGCCCCCCCATTCAGGCACTATGGATGTTGGAATAACTGCCACATCAATCTAGCACTACAGCTATGCTAGATGAGAGATGAAAGCATAGAATTCGGTTTATGGAAGGTTCGTTGGCCTATATACAAGTAATTTGAGGAGCACATAGACAATTTTGGGGAAACTGATCATTTGGACCAGAATAATGCGGGCTATTACAGAGAGGAGTAATTGTTCATAGCCTCTAACCTTCGCCTGGACGAACTGTAGTAATGGGAGGATTGTTAAAGTGTAGCTAAACGCTTGACAAACTTCTGACATGTCATAGAGACATGTCAGAAGTTTGGATTGGTGGGGGTCCGAGCACTGAGACCCCCACCAATCTCTAGAACGAAGCAGCTGAAGTGCTCGTGTGAGCTGCTACATGTCTGTTAGTTTTTTTTCCGGAAAGCCGATGTATCGGTGTACGGGCTCTTAGACTTTCTATTGAGTCCGTACACCGATACATTTATTTCCGGAAATAGCCGAACAGACCCGAAGCAGCTGAGCGTTCACACAAGTGCTTCAGCTGCTTCGTTCTAGCGATTGGTGGGGGTCTCAGTTCTCCGACCCCCACCAATCCAAACTTCTGACAACTTGTTGGTGACAACATTTGCAGCCTCCCTCTTTTACGGATGCACTATGAACCGTATTTGCGGATACCGTTACGTATATACGGATGACTACATATCCGTATTTGCAGTTAGATGAAAATACGGTGGTGTACATGGGGCCTAAGTCCCCATTCACACAACCGTAAAAAGTGTCCGTGCCGTAGAAAATGTACATAAAATTATGGAACATGTCCGTTCTTTTGCATTTTATTGGCCATGCTCCCATACTAAGGCCCTATGCTCACGACCATATAAAATCTCCGTTTGGTTCTATAGGGCACGGACACCTTTCCGTATCGATACGGATAGGTGTCCGAGCTGTAGAACCGTGCCAGGAATTATGGAGCATGTCCTACTTTTCGTATTTTTCAGGATGTGCTCCTATACTTTGTATGGGAGCACAGCCAGAAAATGCGGCCGGCTGTGCCCACAATCGCGGGCCGTGATTACCGGCACGGCTGTGTGCATGAGTCCTTAGGCTCCATGCACACGACCGTATTTTCATCTATCCCAAAATACTGTCCGTAAATACGGTTTGTATTGCATCCGTATTCCATCTGCATATATGATCTGTAAAAAAGATGGAGGATGCAAATGATGTCATCAGCATGTTCTTCCGTAAATACGGATGGTTTACGGATGCACATCCGTAGCCGTCCGTATTTAAGGAAGCGCCCATAGGCTTCTATGGGAGAGTCCGTGCTGTAATGACGGACAAGAATAGGACAGGTTCTATAATTTTTTCAGCAGGGACACCCATCAGTAAAAATACTGGAAGGTGTCCGTGGCCAATATAAATGAATGGGTCCGTAATTACGGATGAAAAATACGGTCGTGTGCATGGGGCCTAAGGCCCCATGCACTTGACCATAAAACCGCGGACCTGTTGCGAGCTGTGATTACGGGCACGGCCGTGTGCGTGGGGCCTAAGAATGTGTTTTTTTCAGTATTTTGTTTTTTTAAATAAATGAGAAAACGTACATGCGTTATTTATTTTTTATTTTTAATACAGATAAAAGAAAAAGAGGAAGAGATTATAAAACAGAAAAGGGCAATGTGCAAAACTAAAACCTTAGGACGAAGCAAAATTGCTCAGCTGGAGAATCAACTACACCATGTATGTATCCCACACAAGATAAGAAAATGTGGTCTTCTGCGAGTGTTTCTCATGTTCTCACACTGTACTCACTTCAGAGTTGTCTATTACACCACAGCCAACATCCTGTCTCACCAAAGGATCTCTGGCACTCTCTATCACTCCTATCATATGCTGTTTTATGTATATTAGATATATGAACCTCCAGGTATATCATTTGATATGCTATAAAAGTCTGTTTGGTGGGGTCTAGCCACTGGGACCCCCACCCAGAAGCGAGGCTAGGTTCTCCAGCACCCGGAGTAAAGATTCATTTTGGCGCCCCCCCCAATCTCTTTCCCGACATCTCTTTCCCCCTCCCCACGTTTGTTTTCTCTACCAATCAATGACGTGTCATTTCTTTTACACATTTTTTTTTCGTAACTCGAGCATAAAAACATTTGTATATTTTACAAGCAATATAGTTCTATACACAACACCAGAACAAAGCTCATTACATATATACAGCACCAGAACCAAGCTCAGTACATAAATACAGCTACAGAACCAAGCTCAGTACATATATATATATAGTACCAGAACCAAGCTCAGTACATTTATACAACACCAGCACAAATACAGCTCAATTTAGTGCAACCCCTGCCGTATAGGTTTGCACTAAATTGTTTCCAGCTCCCAGCATGGCCTGAACAATGGTAAGGATATGCTGGGAGATGCTGTTTCACAAAAAAAAAAATCATATCATAATCATATCACCCATCATCTCGCTGCAGATCATACAGTGACTACAGTACTGATTAGAGGCAGAATAAACATTTACATTAAGTGACTCACCGGTGACGTCTCAGATTCTAGTTCTTTTCTTCTCCCTCCGGTCCAGACCTCTATGATGACTTCTCCTGATCACAGCCCATTTCTGCAGTTTGCCGCTCAGATGTCTTCAGCTTCTCACTTTTCAAACATTTCTACACCTATAAACAAAGATAAAGTTCTCATTATACCACACACTATGCCCCTAAATATAATAGCGCCATACACTGCACCTCTAATTATAATAGCACCATACACTGTGTTCCACACACACCGTACCCCCTGTAGATAGTGCCTGCCATAGAGCCCCCTGTAGATAATGCCCGCCATATAGCCCACCCTTGTACATAGTGTCCCACATATAGCTCCCCCTATAGTGCTCCACAGATAGCCCACCCCTATATATATAGCCCCTCTGTAGATATAGCCCACAAGTGAATATAGTGCTCTGCATATAGCCCACCCCTGCATATGGTGCTCCACAGATAGCCCACCCCTGTATATAGCCCCATGTGGATATAGCCCACCCCTGTATATAGTGCTCCATATATAGCCCACCCCTGTATATAGTGCTCCACAGACAGCCCACCCCATTTATAGCCCCCCTGTAGATATAGCCCACCCCTATATATAGTGCTCCACATATAGCCCACCCCAGTATATAGCCCCCCTGTAGATAGAGCCTCCCGTAGATAAAGACCCCCATAGATAAAGCACCCCCCCCCCCCGTGTAGCTAAAGCCAACTCCGTAGATAATGCCACACACTTTTTTATTACAATAAAAAAAAAAAAATGTGCAAACTCACCTTAATCCCGTTCCCACGCTGTACGGCGGCAATTGAGACCTGCTGTCTTCTGCGCAGGTCTCCTGGGGTTGAAAGAAGCGTCTATGAAATTCGCTGATTGGCTGGGCAGAATGACTTTCCCTGTCAATCAGTGCCTTTCAACGACACAGGTACAATTATAGTGCAGGAGGGGGTGGCGCCGTCGCCCCCCTCTAAGTTGCGCCCCCCTAGATACACCTCTGCGGGCCCCACCAGTCCTGAGAACAGAGGATGCCTGGCTTTCAGTGGAAAGTAGGTCACACATGCGTGTTCACTCGATATGGAAACAGTTAAGTCAGAGTTATTGGCTGTTTATTTATATTCAGTAGACTATACTAGAGAGTGACTGCCCCAGTGTCAAAATATTCAACAGGAACAGAGGACCATGATGCCGATCACACATTTATGACCTATCAAGTAGATGTGCCTTGCATGTCAGCTATGGTTATAACCAGGGGCGGACATACCATTGGTGCAACCTGTGCAGCTGCACAGGGGCCCAGTGGGTAAGGGGGCCCACTGTAACCTTACATAACCTTCGTCTGTCTATTAAATTGCATGTAAATACCTGAGCTAATGAAGTTTATAGCTAACAATTACTCAGATTTTAAGTGAAACATAAGAGGGTAATTTATGATGAGATATTAAAGAGTAAGGGGCCCATATACTCTACTTCCACAGGGGCCCTCAGCTGTCTGTGTTCGCCACTGGTTATAACATCTTTACCATCCACTCCTTTTAGGGCCCTTTAGACCTTTTTACCCATTATATATTCTGTCCTTTTGTAAATTGGCTATAGATGTATATGCCCTCAATAAAACAAATTAGGTGTTCTCATTTTTTTATTTTTTTTTGCAATGATAATGCTTGTCTGGAAACAGCATTTATTTATACTTTAATAGTAATAAATTAAACATACACAATACACGGCAATGTCCAGATCAATGTTAACTATTGATGTAAACAACCACCAACATCTTAGAGAATTATAGTACTGCAAACCAGAGGTGGAAGGCTGTGGCAGGTCAAACACGAGAATAATACCACGAAGCCTTAGGGTAATGAATAAGAGTCTTTTTACTAGATCGGAGCAGCGTATGCACAGTTACAAGGGAAAACAGCTCTCCTCTTAGGCCCCATTCACACGACCGTATTTTTTCCCTCCCATAAACACTGGCCGTAAATACGGGTACTTTGTCACACGTTTTTAACCCATATTTAACCCGTATTTACGGACCCGTAAAAAAGGGGGCTAGAAATGATGTCACAATCATGTCCAAACCCCTTAAAAAGGTCACATGATCACTCAGACACCATTTTCTCTGCTTCTCTTTATTCAAAAATTGAAATCCCCTGATGTCACCTAGCAACCCTCCTGTAATTACGGGCGCACACACGTAGCCATCTGTAATTACGGGAGCCCCATAGACTTCTTATTAGAATTACGGCCTGAAATAGGACATGTTCTAGATTTTTCTACGGCCAGGGCACCTTTCCATACGCAAACAGGAAGGTACGCGTGGCCAATAGAAGTCTATGGGCCCGTAATTACGGCCCGTAATTACGGCCCGTAATTACGTGCGTGTGCATGGGCCTTACACGTGAAGAGGCACAGGCTTAACAAAACAGCTACTTGCATCATAAAGATGGCAGCACACTCACAGCCCTCGTTCAGAAAAAGATTGACTCCTCCACGATACAGGGGCATATCATTACACCAGTAAGACCCTTCTTGATCACAATTCTGTGGAGATTGTAAGCACTCTCCACCCAGCTGACCACTTCAGGTGCGGAAGGCTCTTGGCGCGCTTTACCCGCTATCCAATGCTGCCACTGACTGCGATCAAATTCTTCCAAAACGTCACTTGGCCTGCAGAGATTTATGTCCTCTCTGGAGTACAGCTATCAATGCTACTGTACTTTTAGCATGATCATATCGTCAACTGTGGCCCATCCTAATGATTTTGTTTGGCATGAGGCCCTCCTATATATCTTAAGCACTACCCTCAGCCTGAGGCATGCAGCGAGGTAATGGTGTGGGCGTCCTCCCACTGTTATGAGACAGCATACCCTAAATCAAAATGGTGTCCAGGAAGATTCTCCTGCCACCCAAAAAATAATGTGGGTGAGCCGCCACTTGCCATTGCTTAACAATAAAGAACATAGATATGCAAATCAAACATATTTATACACAAAATTACAGCTTCTCTAGACCTGTAAAAGAAACTGATTGCACAGATATTAAAATAAAACAACAGAACATATAGCATGCAATGGGAGGGAAATGGACCCCAACAAAATATACGCTGGGAGGGAGGACTCCCCTCCCACTCCTTACAGTGACATAATATCAAATGGCCTCCCCAAATGAGAAGAACAAACAAGACTAACATTCATACCATACACTCACATACAGTAGAAGCTTCCTGGGTGTCTAATCTTTAGACATATCAGTTGCCGTTTGTGTATAAAGCAAAGGACCTCACAGATTCACGAAGGTGTCGGGGTTTTCCTTGCGGTGTATTCCTGTTTATTCAGAAGCCTCATTAATTAAATGCACCCACTGTAGCACTGTACCATCATGGGGTGCTTGAAGGGTTTTCAAGTGAGCAAAATTACTTTCCTATAAAACATCAATGAGCTCTAGGAGGTTACAAGTATAATCCACTAGACACTAAACAGGGAGAACTCTAGTCTTTTTGTATATAAACCAATATGCCACAGACCAAAAAACTCATATAGAGGAACATTACCTATAATTTGGTAGAGGGTACTTGAGGGCATATCAGAATGTGTTCCTCTGTATGTGCATTCTGTGGAGTTTAACAGTTCTTTGGTAAATTCTGTAATGCCATTTAACCTGAATCACTTTGTCCTTGGTACTGATCACACAGATCCAGAATGTGGAACATAGTTATACCCCTTCATGGTCCTCCAAAGTTGAAATATCTTCTCTTCATTTATTGAAAGTGTTTTCCATGTAGGAATACTTCCATAGATTGCTCAGTTTAGTCACAGTTTTAATATGTACACACTCCAGGGTTCTAGTCTGCATGGCAAAGTTTGTGTAACACAATTGGGTAAAGTCTCTCTAGAGCTCAAACTCAGCCAGGGAGGGCACGAAGCTCTAAGAACTTTAGAATTCTCCCCAGAGAGATGTACGGCGATCAGAAACCAGACTCCACACCCCGAACAGTCCCCATAGATGCTTCCAAAAACCTCTGGAGCTTCTATCATTGGCCTTAAAGCCTATTCACAGGATAGGTGATAAATATCTGATTGGTGGGGGTCCAATCACTGGGACCCCCACCGATGACGAGAATAGGTTTACCTTGCCGCCAGTGTGAGCCCCATATGAATGGAGGATAGGTGATAAATATTGATTATGTTAAAACCCCCTTAATTCACCATGCTGTATAAGATTACCATTACGTAGTGTAGATACAATGAACCATTTTTGCCATGGAAAATCTTTTATGGTGTGTGAAATCTCATGTATTTTTATTGCCTCAAATGCATTTTTCTCAGACGGTAGTAAACACCACAATTGTAGTGCTTGTTATTAACCCTGAACATTTTTGGAACAGGAGCAATCTGTTTTCTGTCTAATCGGGCAGCTTACCATTGGTCGGAACATATTGTTTTTAATACAATATGCACAACAATTAGCTTTCGAAATCTTATAATTATTAATATCATTAACAATAATTGTAACAGACAATAAGAATTATGTGATATATTTTAACAAACGCAGGTCACTCAAAAATATAATATGATGAAAACAGAAAATGACAAACAAAAGGAGCGCATTAACCATCTGCACTTCAAGAAAACAACATATCTGAAACTTTTTGATAAAATGCAGCGGAAAATGAACCGTCAGATGGCCTCCATAGAGAAGATACAAGAGCAGGTCATGTCTGCTCATGAAGAAAAGTAAGTGGTCTCTATCACAGTACATCTCCCTATAGTCAATGGATTATCTGAGGTCTTTTTATAACGCAAATCACATATTGTGTGAATATGTATAGTCTTTTGTCATATTGTTACCTAACTTTTAGAGAATTTACTTTCTTGTTCTTGAATTTATTTGACTATTTTGTATGTATATCTTTTATTCATGTAGCACCAGAATACTATGCACCGATTTACAGAGATAGCATTCAATGCATACTTACCATAATCACAGCCTATATGGCTTTTATGAGGTCCCAGAGGAAGGTTTGTCGCATTGCAATGGTGTCGTGAAAACCTGTAAGGGACTACGCTGTCCACAGCCACTGCAATGTTTGCAAACAAGAGAGTAGGGCATTGGCCCAAGGGTCATATAAAGGGGCAGGCACAAACAAGCACCAGGGCCTTCTGTTTGACTTTACCAGGCACCATAAGGGGTGGCGACATTATAATTCTTTACAATGGGCCCCTGTCTCCTCTATAAACATCTTATTCCATTACTTCATATCAGCTCATGTTGCCATGGACATGTTTTACGCCTCGAATTACGCCTGAAAAAACGGCTCCATTACGCCTACAAACATCTGCCCATTGATTTCAATGGGTTTTACAATGTTCTGTTCTCACAAGGTGGAATTTTACGCGTCGCTGTCAAAAGATGGCGCGTAAAAAGAAGCCTGTGTCAAAGAAGTGCATGTCATTTCTTGGGACGTTTTTGGAGCCGTTTTTCATTGACTCCATTGAAAAACAGCTCCAATAACGTCTGTAAAATACGCCGCAAAAAACGCGAGTTGTTAAAAAAGTCTGAAAATCAGGAGCTGTTTTCAGCTGAAAACAGCGCCCTAATTTCAGACGTATTTTGCTACTGCGTGTGAACATACCCTTACATGTTATGGTCCATTTAATGAAAAACAAATTACCTGATGAAGTGAATTTTAATCAATGGATCTCTAGTTCTTAAAGAGTACTTTAAGGCTGGGTTCACACGTTGTATTTTTGTTGCGTTTTTTAACTGTTCAGAAGAAAAACGCATCTAAAAACGCATGCATTACGGTAAAAACGAATGCGTTTTTTAATTACCCATTCATTTTACAAAGTGTTTCAGCGGTAATCTGATTTTAAGTTTACTAGTCATAGGCCTACTGCTGAAACGCTTTGTAAATCGCATGGGTAATTAAAAAACGGATGTGTTTTATTTAGATGCGTTTTTCTCCCCAACAGTTAAAAAACGCAACATGTGAACCCAGCCTGATAATCACAACATTTTTTACTTATAATGATCAGAATGTGTCCAGACTATGATCCCAATACCTGCTATGTTATAATTTGATAGAAACGAGATCCAGGCAGAAACTCTGTCCCTCAAAGACAGAGCAGACAAAGAGATAAAAAAATATGATACAAAGATCGAAGAACTTTCTAGATATGTTGACCATCTGAACAAACAAAAACAATTCATGGAAGCAAAATTGTTTGATCGTTCTGCAAAGGCGAGGAAGCTAAGACAAAAGAGACAAGGTAGCGTTCTGAAATATTTCATCATATATTTGATTATCTTGTAGAAAATCCTTTAGCTGATCAAAGATCACTTCTGCTTTCAAAAATGTTCTAAGGACCCTGGCAGCCAAATAGTAGATTGTGATCTACCAGTAGACTCCAGAACGGAGATCTCCATGTCAGGTCTGGAACTGTTCTCTTGCTGGCTAGAAAGTGATAAAGCTGCCTACTCATAGATCTGTATTTCAGTGTCCCTGTCACCACCATTTTCTAGTGAAAGACCCATTGGAGAATCATATAGGGACTAATGTCTTGACTAGTGCTATTAGTTTGCATGGATCTCACACAATCTGACAGCTAATATACACTCTAGCGCAGACCAAGGCTGAGGAGAGGAACATCACGTTCATGTATGGCGGTAGTGCAATAACTAATTCATTGTGGCTGCTATCACTGATGTTGGGGCACAGGGGCATCTCAAAAAGTAGCATGAAAAAATATTGCTGCCCTGTCCTCCCTGTGCCACATTTTCCTGTCTCTGGTCCTCTTGTAGATGATGTAACACCGGCTCCGCAAAAAGGAGATCCCATACTGTTGTAAAAATAACTTTTTCTATGTCAATGCTGATATATTTCTAGTTGTTAGTTCACTGATATACCGTATATCTTTATTGTAGAAAAAAGACTTGAAAAATTCAAAAAGTACAACCAGGATATCATTGACAACTACAACACCATCTGTGAAGAACTAGGAAATCTATTCGGACAACAGAATGTTGACCTTGCCAAGATGGCAAAACAATATATGTTTAATGACATAAAAAATGATTCACTTTTCACATACGTCAACGAACTGAATAATGAAGTGGAAATGGTTAAACAAGAAATCAAAGCCATTGAGGTGAGAGTTGTCTGACCAATCTCGTTACTTGAAGGAACACTATAATGTGTTTTTGTTTTTAGCAAAATAAATCTATGGAGAAGGGGGATCTATAGAGGAGTAAGTTATAGACCATGTGTCTAGTGTGTCAGTCTGTTAGTTGAATGTCACAAAGTTGGCAGAGGGTACGACCTATGTGGATCAGATTAATGTGTGTGAAGGCTGAGGTTGATCGGTATCTGAAAATACTGAATTTGCCAACACGTTCTATTGCACTTTTTGTACTGGATATCCAAGCCCTCGCTTCCTATTACCCTAAATTATGTCTCTAACAAATCTGTATACTTTGATACTTGATTATAAACTGTCATGAAGCCCCAACCAGCTCTGCTCCATATTTGTTTGCTGATTCTAGCTCTGACCTTATTGTTCGCTTCATAAGCGCCTCCTCTTACCCTTGTGTGGACATCTATAACATGTTCCTGATCAGTGTTGATGACATAACTAATGGTGCTTACTCTTTTACTAGGATGAAATCCTTCATTTGGAATCCCGTAACAAAAATATGTTGAATGAGCAACTCCTCAGCCGTAAGCAGTTAGAGGTAAGAAATTATTATTGTGGAGCCCCTTCATTCTCAGGAACGGTTAGCCTCCTAAAGGTCAGACCCCCACCGATCACTTTATAAGATGGGAATACCCTTTATAATTTCATTAAACATTTGGAAATGATGAAATTGGTCACACTTGAATTATTGTACTTAAAGTCTTTCTAGTTATTAGACAAATTCACACTTAATATTTTAGTGCATTCCGGTTGCTACAGCAATTAAAGGTATTATCTGCTTTTGACAATGCTTTTGTTCTTAAAATATTCGCCCTACAATCAGCTGGTGTCCAGCTTTTGGGACCCAAAATGGTTCACTGTTATTTGTGGGAGGATCTGGAAGCAAGCGTTCAGTTTACCTAAAGCACCTCCTATGGGGAATGAAGAATGACATGATGCCCATTGAAATCAATTCATTGTCCATGTAGTAATGTATGTACATTCTGGGTCTCCCAGAGCAAAAAAACATTTTCTGTTTGGCTAATAGATAATGATCCTGAATGTGTCACCCCCTCATTTAGCTCAGTCACAGGATTTCTAGGAGACCTTTTTTAAAAAAAAAATAAAACTCAGCATGCCCTATCTTCAAGAGAACCTTTAGTCTGCCCATACATGTACAGCTGAGTGCAGCATATAATGGACAGTGCTTCACAAACCGTCTCACTTGAAATTATTTTTCTAACTTCCTCTGTTATTTCCATATCGGTGCTGTTATATTTGGCGCCAGATATGTAAATAACCCCCTGATCTGTCAATGGGGCGTGTAAATGGCAAGTGGGCGTGTTACTACCGCTGTGACACTGTCCAATCAGCTACGGACAGTGTCACAGCTGCTTGTGCTGTGTGATCTCTCTCACGAGATCACAGTGTTTCCTTCACTGTCTGACGAGAGCTGAAGAGTGAGAGCGTGCGCGCACAGCTCCGACAGCGCTGCCGACGATGCTCCCGCCGCCACGGAACAGAAGAAGTAGAATTCACATAAAGAGTTTTTATTAACATGCAGTAATGTTTTTCTTTTACTTGGTAGCGGTGCAGACAACAACAACAACAACATGTGAATAAGGCCTTATGATGTTATAAAAGGAAATGATTTGTGACTGATTTAATGATGACTCATCATATCCTTACTCCTTCCGTAAAACTCTTACAGGAAAAACTGCAGAAAACATCTGAAGCAGCAGATAAATATAAAAATAAATACTGGAAAATGACGAAAGATCTTCAACAGATAACATCAGCTACAGAGGATTTAGTGAAGAATCTTGATTGTGACTTATCAGCAATGAAGAAAATGCTGGGGTATGAAGGACTCACATCCCAGGACAAATTAAAGTATTTCAGTAAGTCTTGTGTAATAAAGGATTGTCACATCGGCTAGGCCACGTTCAGACGTGGCGGAATTTTTCTGCTGCAAATGTTGGTGCAGATTAGCGGACTTGCCACAGTTTTTAGTTTTTGCATTGCAAAGGCTGAATGTCATGAGCATGCTGCGGAGGGAAAAATCCGCACCGCAGCCTAATTTCCGCACAGTTATTTTCTGCAACGTCTGAACTAAGTTTCCTAAAAATGTATAGAAACAAATGTAAAAAATGGCTGCTGCAGAATTCCACTGCGGACTGTCCGCAGCGGAATTCAACAGCAATTCCGCCACGTGTGAATGTGCCCTTACTGTATAAAGTCCGAGATTGTTTTAAAGGGGCTATTGAATTTTTTTGTTTACCATATTCAATGTATAATGCTGCGCTGTCCACTTTTTAAGCTGGCTATAGATGGAACAATTTGCCCCAATCCTATATAGTGCTCTTATATAGTTTAAAAGGGCCATTGACTACAAAATACCTGCAATAATGAGACGTTTTTTGTTAAGTTATGAATATCTTTCATTTCCATGTATTTTATAGTATGGTCATTAAATACTAAGGTCATAACAATTAAAGGTAATGTCTCATGTATTTAATGTATCATGTGTTTGTTACTTCATTTTTATCTGGGGTGGCCATATTGCAGATGCACACTTCCTTCCTGTATTGTATAGAGAGTACAGCAGAGTGTGTGCGCTTTATGACAGCTGAAATGAATGGACGTTCATCAGGGCACTTGTGTAGAACTAGTATTTGACCACTGTATTGTCACTGTATGGGGTATTATTAGTCTTTATATAGTTTTTTTTTTCCAATAACAGTTTAGAAGTTTTCTGTCACAACGTGGTGGTAAAATGTGGTCATGATTTGGTGGTATTATTTGGCCTTTGTATAGTTACATAGTTTTTACGGTTGAAAAAACACACATGTCCATCAAGTTCAACCAAGGGATGGGAAAAGGGAACGGAAACATTTCTACACATAGGAGCTAATATTTTTTTGTTCTAGGAACTTATCTACTGTCCCTGCTGTGACGGCTCCTGCGGTGACTATTCCATAAATTCACCGTTCTCACAGTAAAGAAGCCTTGTCGCCTCTGCAGGTTGAACCTTTTTTTCTCCAGATGGAGGGAGTGCCCCCTTTTTTTTTGAGGGGGTTTTACATTGAACAGGATTTCACCATATTTTTTGTATGTGCCATTAATATATTTATATAAGTTAATCATGTCCCCCCCTTAGTCGTCTTTTTCTCAAGGCTAAATAGGTTTAGGTCTTTTAATCTTTCCACATAACTTAGATTCTCCATGCCCCTTATTAGCTTCGTTGCTCTTTGTATTTTTTCTAACTCCAGGGCATCCTTTCTATGAACTGGAGCCCAGAACTGAACTGCATATTCTAGATGAGGCCTCACTAATGCTTTGTAAAGTGGTAATATTACATCCCTGTGCCGCGAGTCCATGCCTCTTTTAATACACGACAATATCTTGCTGGCCTTAGAAGCAGCTGATTGACATTGCATGCTGTTATTTAGTTTATGATCTACAAGTACACCCAGATCCTTCTCAACAAGTGACTCCCCCAGTGTAGCCCCCCCTAGGACATATGATGCATGCAGATTGTTGGTACCCAGATGCATAACTTTACATTTATCTACATTAAACTTCATTTGCCAAGTGAACGCCCAAACACTTAGTGTGTCCATATCAGCTTGCAATTTACGAACATCTTCCATAGACTGAACTATATTACATAGCTTGGTGTCATCTGCAAAAATATAAATAGTGCTATTACTCCCATCCTCTATATCATTAATAAATAAGTTGAATAATATATAATAATAATATAGGTTTATTGGTCTTTGTATAGTGTTTTTTGTTCAGTAACATTATGGAGGCAATATTCAAATGAAATTATATATACAGTGAAGGAAATAAGTATTTGATCCCTTGCTGATTTTGTAAGTTTGCCCACTGTCAAAGACATGAACAGTCTAGAATTTTTAGGCTAGGTTAATTTTACCAGTGAGAGATAGATTATATATATAAAAAGAAAAAAAAAACAGAAAATCACATTGTCAAAATTATATATATTTATTTGCGTTGTGCACAGAGAAATAAGTATTTGATCCCTTTGGCAAACAAGACTTAATACTTGGTGGCAAAACCCTTGTTGGCAAGCACAGCTGTCAGACTTTTTTTGTAGTTGATGATGAGGTTTGCACACATGTTAGATGGAATTTTGGCCCACTCCTCTTTGCAGATCATCTGTAAATCATTAAGATTTCAAGGCTGTCGCTTGGCAACTCGGATCTTCAGCTCCCTCCATAAGTTTTCGATGGGATTAAGGTCTGGAGACTGGCTAGGCCACTCCATGACCTTAATGTGCTTCTTTTTGAGCCACTCCTTTGTTGCCTTGGCTGTATGTTTCGGGTCATTGTTGTGTTGGAAGACCCAGCCACAAGCCACTTTTAATGTCCTGGTGGGGGGAAGGAGGTTGTCACTCAGGATTTGACGGTACATGGCTCCATCCATTCTTCCATTGATGCGGTGAAGTAGTCCTGTGCCCTTCGCAGAGAAACACCTCCAAAACATAATGTTTCCACCTCCATGCTTGACAGTGGGGACGGTGTTCTTTGGGTAATAGGCAGCATTTCTCTTCCTCCAAACACGGCGAGTTGAGTTAATGCCAAAGAACTCAATTTTAGTCTCATCTGACCACAGCACCTTCTCCCAATCACTCTCAGAATCATCCAGATGTTCATTTGCAAACTTCAGACGGGCCTGTACATGTGCCTTCTTGAGCAGGGGGACCTTGCGGGCACTGCAGGATTTTAATCCATTACGGCGTAATGTGTTACCAATGGTTTTCTTGGTGACTGTGGTCCCAGCTGCCTTGAGATCATTAACAAGTTCCCCCCGTGTAGTTTTCGGCTGAGCTCTCACCTTCCTCAGCATCAAGGATACCCCACGAGGTGAGATTTTGCATGGAGCCCCAGATCGATGTCGATTGACAGTCATTTTGTATGTCTTCCATTTTCTTACTATTGCACCAACAGTTGTCTCCTTCTCACCCAGCGCCTTACTTATGGTTTTGTAGCCCATTCCAGCCTTGTGCAGGTCTATGATCTTGTCCCTGACATCCTTAGAAAGCTCTTTGTTCTTGCCCATGTTGTAGAGGTTAGAGTCAGACTGATTAATTGAGTCTGTGGACAGGAGTCTTTTATACAGGTGACCATGTAAGACAGCTGTCTTTAATGCAGGCACCAAGTTGATTTGGAGCGTGTAACTGGTCTGGAGGAGGCTGAACTCTTAATGGTTGGTAGGGGATCAAATACTTATTTCTCTGTGCACAATGCAAATAAATATATATAATTTTGACAATGTGATTTTCTGTTTTTTTTTTTAAATATATTCTATCTCTCACTGGTAAAATTAACCTAGCCTAAAAATTCTAGACTGTTCATGACTTTGACAGTGGGCAAACTTACAAAATCAGCAAGGGATCAAATACTTATTTCCTTCACTGTATATGTGTGTGTGTGTGTGTGTGTGTGTGTGTGTGTGTGTGTGTGTGTATGTATGTCTGTATATATATATATATATATATATATATATATATATACATACCCTACTGCCCATTAGTTTCAATACACCCCCAAATACCTCGATTTCTCTGTACAGGATAAACGTGATATGTGTGTTTTGCACATAAATGAGTCTATCTACTGTTTTAGGAAGAAATGACCATTCGAAAAGTGATCTGCCATAGTCTGTGGGAAATTGCTCACCTGGAGAAGGTTTCTCTTGGTGGCATGCAGTGGACCCTTAAGAAATACGCTGAAAACAACAGTGTACATGATCGACCACGACCTGGACAACCTCGAGTGACCATAAAACAGGAGGACAAATTAATCATTGTGTTCCAAACGGGACAGATTCAAACCAGTTCGTCAGATCTGTGCTTCTCTGATGGAAATGAGGAAGAAAAGCGTGTCAATGGCGACTGTCAAATGCCACCTTGTAGCAAGTGGCTTAAAGGGATGTATTGCAGCCTAAAATTAGTTTCTTAGGCCCATTAATAAAAAGTAGATGCAATAGTGGGTTAAAAAAAAACCATGCTGGACGACTAGTCAGTCGAAGGAGGTTCTTTTCACAGACAAATCGAAGTTTGAGGTATTTGGGTCCAAGAAGAAAAAGTTTATTCGTTGTGAGACAAGTCAGCACATGCATCCTGCTTGCATTCTGCCCACAGTCAGGCATGGAGGAGGTTCCATTATGGTCTGGAGATGTTTCGGAGATGGTGAGGTTTGTGACTTACTGAAAATTGAAGCAATCATGGACCACCATGTGCTGCCACATCATCCTAGTGCGCCATGCCATCCCTTCCAGCACTCGTCTTTTTGGTTGTGGTTTCACACTATAGCAAGATACTGTAACGACACAAAACAAAATGTTCAGTCAAAAGAACGACAACAGGTGTTGAAGAACATGGTTTAACACCGCAGTGTCCCAATTGCAATACAATTGAACTCCTTTGGTATCATCCGGACAGGTGTGTTCGAGATGTGCAAGTTACAAGCTGAAATCATTTTTTGGAGTTGCTACAAGAGAAGTGGGCTGCAATCGGAGTTTAAACTTTAGATAAGTTAACCGACAGAAAGCCCAGCGTCTGCACTGCTGTGATCGCTGCTGAGGGTGGATACTTTGATGAGAGAAAAAATTAAGGAAGTCAAGGCTCAACTAATTCATAAACAATGTTCATGAGTACAAAACATGTCTATTTTTCTAAATATGGTAAATCCATACTCATCACAAACTAGTTTATTTTGTTCATTTCCAAAAAATCCATGATTTGGGCGGTGTATTGAAATTAATGATCAGTGGTGTGTGTGTGTGTGTGTGTGTGTGTGTGTGTGTGTATATATATATATATATATATATATATCTTGTGGGAGGGGCTTCTGGAAGCATGGTGTGAAATTTCTCCCGATTACCTCAGCAAATTAACAGCTAGAATGCCAAAGGTCTGCAATGCTGTAATTGCTGCAAATGGAGCATTCTTTGACGAAAGCAAAGTTTGAAGGAGAAAATTATTCTTTCAAATAAAAATCATTATTTCTAACCTTGTCAATGTCTTGACTATATTTTCTAGTCATTTTGCAAATCATTTGATAAATATAAGTGTGAGTTTTCATGGAAAACACAAAATTGTCTGGGTGACTCCAAACTTTTGAATGGTAGTGTATATAGATATACATATACATACATTATATTTTCTTTATTTTGTTTGGCATGATGGATGTTGTCGTTTTGCAACTGGAAAACAACAGGTTAGCAGCAGAGGAACATGCTAAATATATTGGTCAATAGTCAGAATCCCATTGTACTATGTGCTTTAAAATTCTGCCAAATGTATACTACAAGCATCATTTGTTTTTGAGTAATGAAAAGAGAATTTATATTTCTGTTTTTCCTAGAAATTCTGGAGATGAAAATGGATGACCTACTACAGATCCTCAATTTTTGTGGATTTCAGGACACGGCTAAAAGCAGTCTATTGTCTACATCCATCGACTCCCTTTTGGATGCATCTGATGCGACTTGTTCTGTGGCTCACAAAAAGATTTCTTTACCATCCATGCCAAAAATGATCAAAGCCACTGATGATTCAGGTATGTATTTTGTATTTATTTCTAAGCAACAATTTAATAATAGTACTAGATTGAATGAAATAATACATTTAAACTCTTTATTTAACCCCTTAAGGACTGAGCCTGTTTTGGCCCTTAAAGGGTACCTGTCACCAGCATTTCACCTATTGAACACTACTCACCCCTCACTGGCCGCTGCTGTAAAAAGTTCATTGGCGTTATCCCCTCTCCTAAACTCCTCCTCCGACTGTAAATAACAAACATTTTGCGCCTTTTATGGTAATAATCCGGCAATTTCATTAGTTCCTCTTCTTATGCCCGCCCACTGCCGAAAACTGGCCCACCCTGAATGCTGTCAGTCAAAAGTAAGCTGCCAATCAAAAGTAAGGAGGCGGGGTTAACTCGGAAATGCTTGAGGCATGAAGATATGACTCTTTTATGCTCATTAGCATACGATGCAGGAAAACGAAAAAACTGAATACTTAAAGAGCCTGCTTAAAAGACAATTCTAGGTTACATAAAAATGATTTTTCACCCACTTCCACCAGGTATTGCTGGTTTAGTAGGTGAAATGCTGGTGACAGGTTCCCTTTAAGGACCAAGCCAGATTTTTAACATCTGGGATGTGTGAACATTTTGCTCAATTACTCTGTAATGCCTTTGTGTATCCAAGTGATTCTGACATTGTTTTTTTGTGACCTATTGTGCTATATTTATGTGGTAAAATTAGGCTGATACGATTTCTATTTTTTTATTAAAAAGCAAAAATATAAGAAAACTTTAGAAAGTTCATTTATTTTCTCGTTTAAACTCTAATATCTCACATATTTATGTACATGCTGT
This sequence comes from Rhinoderma darwinii, assembly GCF_050947455.1. Lineage (NCBI taxonomy): Eukaryota > Metazoa > Chordata > Amphibia > Anura > Rhinodermatidae > Rhinoderma > Rhinoderma darwinii. The sequence goes on from NC_134688.1 coordinate 419,270,946, forward strand.
ACTAATGTGTTATAAAATGTATATTTCCATATGTCTACCTTATTTTAACAGCAATGTATTTAAAATATTTTCCATTTTTAAATGTATTACAAAGCTTAAAAATGTAAAGGTAATTTTGAAAATGTTGAAGAACACTTTGTTTTCATGCACGGTGTGCAGAGGCTCAGAGGTGCCAGAATATAAGGAACCCCCTAAAAATGACACCATTTTGAAAACTACAACCCCCAAGATATTCAATGGCGGGTGTGTATTGTGTTTTTTGAGCTCATCATTTTTGTGCAAGAATTAATGTAAAGTAGGTGTGAAAAATAAAAATATTGTTTATTTCCACAAATGTGTCATTTATAGGACATATTTTTCGTACATAGTACGTGAAACTGAGGAAACACGGGTAAAATCAATATTACTGTCTGCTGAAGCTGATGGATCAGGGTCCGACTCCCGGGACCCCCGCCAATCAGCTGTTTTGAAGGGGGTGCAGCACTCGTACGAGCTCTACTTCCCCTTCATTCTGGTCACATTCTCACACTGTGAATCGCTGACACGGACGTGTCAACGATTCACAGTGTGAGCAAGTAAGGAAAATGAAGGGGAAGCAGCGCTCGTACGAGCGCTGCACCCCCTTCAAAACAGCTGATTGGCGGGGGTCCCGGGAGTCGGACCCCAACCCATCAGCTATTGATGGCCTACCCTAAAGATAGGCCATCAATGTTTAGGCACTGGACAACCCCTTTTAAGCCTACCATGTGTTAGGCTTAGATACAGGGCCCCAGCAGACAGTAATCGTATACTGTATAAAATTACTGTTTGCTGGACCCTGTATCTAAGCCTACTTTAGGCTTAGATACGGGATCCAACAAACAGTATCACACATACACATGGGCCCTCCATCTAAGGCCCTGTTCACATCAGCGTTGCCCTTCCGTTGAGGGGTTCCATCGGAGGTTTCCTTCAGGATAAACCCTCAACGGAAAGGCAAACGGAACCCTTAGCTTCCGTTTCCCTCACCATTGATCTCAACTGTGACAGAAACGTTGTTAATGGTTTCTGTTGGTCACCGTTGTGACAGGGTTCCGTTGTTTTGACGGAATCAATAGCATAGTCAATAGCTATTGAGATCAATGGTGAGGGAAACGGAAGCTCAGGTTTCCGTTTGCCTTTTCGCTGAGGGGTTAACCTGACGGAAACCACCAACGGATCCCCTCAACGCAAGAGCAACACTGATGTGAACAGGCCCTTTCTGTTGAGGGGTTACCCGATGGAAACCTCCGACGGAACCTCTCAACGGAAGGGCATCGGTGATGTGAACAGGCCCTTACTACTGTTTTTTTTTGTGTTTGTTTTTTTACAGGTTTGGTCATTGGACTACCTCGGATTCGAGGACTACTTCAATTACAGCTTTTTTTTATTATCAATAAAATGGTTAACGAGGGTTGTGTGGGGATTTTTTACTTCAATAAACCTATTTTTTCTATGTCTTTGTATTTGTTTTAAACTTTATCGCTACCGCGTTAGTAATGGCCGCTGACTGATTGACAGCGTCCATTACTAAGGCGGGGCTTAGTGTTAGCCGGTGAAAAGGCTAACACTAACCCCCATTATTACCCTGGTACCCACTGCCACAAGGGGTGCCGGGAAGAGCCGGGTACGATTCAGTACCCATCCATATGTAGTGATGATCGGGTACGATCCAGTACCCGACCATCTGGTATTATTAGGCTGGGAAAGGCCAAAAACAGTAGCCTTTACCACCCTGCTAATGCTAGCCTGCTTCTGCTGTGTTGTATCTGGCTGGTTTTGAAAAATTGGCTGAACACCACGTCATTTAAAAAAAAAAAAAAGTAAATAAATAATCGGAAAGAATGATGTGGGGTACAGATGGTTGGGTACTGGTTCGTACCCGGCACTTCCCGGTACCCTGGTGGCGGTGGGTACCGGGGTAATAATGGGGATTAGTGTTAGCCTCTTCATGTCTAACCACCTTAGTAATGGACGCTGTCAATCAGCCAGCAATTATTACTAAGGCAGTAGTAATAACATTTAAAAAAATACAGACATAGAAAAAATATTTTATTGAAATAAAAATCCCACACACAATCCTCATTAACCATTTTATTGAGAATAAAAAAAATGCTGTTATCGAAATAGTCCAACAACCGAACGTGTAAAAAACAAACACACAAAAATAATTAGTAACATAAAAAAACTAACTTTTTTTATACTTACCTTTCCTGGGTCCTGCGCCGGAGCCACAATGTCAGCGAGCTGGGCCCTATATCTAAGCCCATCATGTGTGATACTGTCTGCTGAGCCACTGTATCTAATCCTATTCATAGCTATAGAGTCGTGGTGCTATAGATATTCTGTCTCCTATATACACATATACATACACGCACACGTTTTTTTGGGGGGGTATATGTATTGGGGATTTTCCCCCTGATGTTTTAAGACCTTAGTGATGCCCCTGGCTGCTAGTGCTGCATCGTTGGGTCACTTAGGAGACCCAGCGATCCAGCTGAAAGCTGCGGGCCATCGACCATGAGAAGTTTAGGGGGGCCCAAGAAGAACCTTTGCATCGGGGCTCATGAGCCTTTAGCTACACCCCTCACTTGGGGTACAAAATTACTAGCGGTGATCCAGTCAGAGTCACTTGGGGGAACTGATTGACCGCTGACCCTAAAGAGTCTATGGGACAATTCATCACTTGATGAATCAGATGAAGAGGAAGACAGCAAAAATGCACTTCTTCTCCACTGTCGGAGTCTCACTCTGAATTTTGGATAGCAAATGCCTCTTTGCCGCTGTACACCCGTTAAGACATTTTTATAATTTAACTATAAGGCTAATTTCTTACGTAAATAATTTTAGTATTTTTTTTATTTTACATTTTTTATGTACTTTTTTTTTTTTAATCTAACCTACCCTCCTGTATATAATGTACGTGAATTTGATGTCTATCAAGTTTCACTATCTGAACTTTAAAGTGAACTTGGAAACTTGAACTTGATGGACACACACTATTTGTGTATATCAACCTGATTAATTTGATGTATACACACGCTATTCGTGTATATCCACCTGAGAACACCATATGAGCTTGAATTTGAACATCACAACTTGAACCTGATGGAAACACTATTGAACTTGAATCTGAACGATACAATGTAGATTATATGGATACACACACAACTTATATGTATCCACGTGTCAGAACAATTGATGGGATTGAACTTGAATTTTCCAGGTAGGGTTGTGTCATGTGCTGATTATACCCATGTCTGGATTTGAACTTGTACAAGAATATACAAGACAGACGTGTATATTCACAGTGACCACCAAGAGCTTGAACTTGGTTCAGATCGTACCATAAATACACTTGAACTTACAGAACTTTCTGCTATTATCTGCTATTCATGTCCTTGCACTTGAATGGGGTGACTCTCTTTCTCTTCTCTGTTGCAGAAAATAACTGTGCGAAAATCAGGCTGCAGTGCAGAATTTTCCCTCCGCAGCATTCTCTTTCCATTGCGGAGAGGAAGCGGAATTTCACTGCGTATTTCAGCCTTTGCAATGCAGAAATTGAAATCTGTGACAAGTCCGCTGTGATATCTGCAACGTCTGAATTACCTGTCAAATATGCAAATGTTGCTGCAGATTCGTTGCGTAATTGGCCCAAATCTGCACCAACATTTGAATTCAATGTGAATAAATATAAAGCTATGCACCTGGGTACCAACAATCTGCATGCATCATATGTCCTAGGGGGAGCTACACTGGGGGAGTCACTCGTTGAGAAGGATCTGGGTGTACTTGTAAATCATAAACTAAATAACAGCATGCAATGTCAATCAGCTGCTTCAAAGGCCAGCAAGATATTGTCGTGTATTAAAAGAGGCATGGACTCGCGGGACAGGGATGTAATATTAACATTTTACAAAGCATTAGTGAGGCCTCATCTAGAATATGCAGTTCAGTTCTGGGCTCCAGTTCATAGAAAGGATGCCCTGGAGTTAGAAAAAATACAAAGAAGAGCAACAAAGCTAATAAGGGGCATGGAGAATCTAAGTTATGAGGAAAGATTAAAATAATTAAACCTATTTAGCCTTGAAAAAAGACGAATAAGGGGGGACTTATATATAACTTATATAAATATGTGAATGGCACATATAAGAAATATAGTGAAAACCTGTTCCATGTAAAACCCCCTCAAAAGACAAGGGGGCACTCCATCCGTCTGGGGAAAAAAAGGTTCAGTCTCCAGAGGCGAAAAAAAAGCCTTCTTTACTGTGGGAACTGTGAATCTGTGGAATAGTCACCGCAGGAGCTGTCACAGCAGGGACAGTAGATGGCTTTACAAAAGGCCTAGATAATTTCCTAGAACTAAAAAATATCAGCTCCTATGTCAATGTGTTGAATTTTTGTGTAATCTCTTCCCTTTTTCCATCCCTTGGTTGAACTTGATGGATATATGTCTTTCTTTAACCGTACTAACTATGTAACCATGTAACGAGCATGTACTTGATTATGAGGCAAGGGGTTAAACCATTCTAACAATTCTAAATAGTTGAAATAATAGAAAAATAAAATCCCAAATATTGAAGACATTCAGGTATCAGGGCAATATACAATAACATTAATTTCTTGACACTAGATCAGTAGGGTATCCACCGGTATGGAAATTCTGTGTTACCATTTTTAGGCTGAGATTTTTCTTTTACTCCGGGATGAGTGGTGCTGGTGGTGTCTTGCAGCCTTCTTCCCCTTATGGTCAAAACATGCATGTGTGTCCAAGCCATGCTACAAGCATTATGAGCTAACCAACCCAAAATAATGGCAGGCTAAGCCCTTGTGTTATGGCATCATAAGCTTTCAATGGTACCACAGATATAAAGCTGGGTAGGAGAATAAAGATGGGCAGAGAAAGAGAGTACAGTATAAGCATGACAATATATTGGGCTGTTCACAATTATGATGTCCAAATAAGCAAGGCAATGGAAAAGGAAACCATTGGATAGAATGTTATTGAGTCTCTATATTAATGATCATTTCTCATTTCTTGTACATTTTTCCCTTTTTAAAGTTGTTGAAGTCCTGAGGTTTGCTGAACTACGGAACCAAGTTCTGCATGATGTCATCTGCAGAGAAAGGGAGGCCACGATAAAGAGACCAAGAAACATAGTCTAAATAATGTGAACCAAATGGAATCATCATCAGAGTCGTTGCAATAAATAAATTAACGTATTTTTCGGACTATAAGACGCACCCAGGTTTTAGACAACAGAAATATGTTTTTTTTTAATATTTTACTACTTTTACAAAAGCTATTTGTTCTGTTTCACCACATTCTGAGAGTCCTAACTTTTCTATTTTTTCATCGATTGAGTGGTGTGAGGGCCTATTCTTTGCGGGACGAGCTGTAGTTTTTATTGGCACCATTTTTTGGTACATACATTTTTTTAATTACTTTATATTTCATGACATGCCCACTGCTGTTCTGCTCTGTCACCCAAATCACCCCCTGATTATAATGACAAATATTGGGGAACTTCTGTAAGGAAATCTTCAGACTCTTTGGTTCATGTACAGCCCTTCACTCTCCATGCTTCAAGGCACTTCCCCTTGGGATGGGCGGAGGGTGAAGGCAGGTGTGCGTTACCCGAATGTCTCAACACAATTTGCAGGTGAACAGGAGGATTTCTTTTTTTTTTGCTCAATTGAGGCAACAAGCTTGGTGGTTACTGCAGTACAATTCTCAATGGTCTTGCTGAAGTACAATACTTGCCGGTTACTCTTACATACAGTTGGCACAGTCTCTTGAACAGCAGAACATTAAGTTGTATGGTCTTTGACTGAGACCTAGTGGTCAGGCTACGCCCCAAGATGGATGCCGGCTCTAGTCCAAACCTACATGCCACTATGGGTCTAAGGGAGGTGACCCCCTACCACAACATACAGCGTCTAGCCATTGAATTGCATGGCTGCACCAGCTACTTGTATAAGGATGCCTTGAAGTCTCCAGGGGTGTCTGTAGCTGCTAAGTCACTATCTGTATCCAGAATCCACCTGACCACCGGCATCCCGTGCTATGTAACTTGTCGAGCACCATACAACACAGTAATAAATAGTGCAACCTCATTACATATGGTGTTTCTCAGTACAAACGTAATCATTTAGTTTGTAAGGGGGTAAGTGCATGTACCAATGCAGACCCTACACCAACACACATTAAACTGCTTAACACAAAATGCTATACAGATGTAGCGATCTTTACCACAGTGGCAAGAATCTCTAACTTGACTTTTTCAATGACTTTTGTTGTGTGACTTCACGCTACAGCAAATGATCAGAGTCAAAATGGCTAAATCTGTACATGTACATCAATGTGATCATGCCGACACCGGGCTGTCAAATAATCTCTTAGGGCATATCTTATGTTGTCTGTAAATTTAATGTGCACGGGTACTATAAGGTACTGTCGTGTATGAAAATAACATTACATTATACTTAAGAAAAATTAATTTATTGGAAAAATACCCTAAGGGAATATTTTAAAAATATTATTCAAATTTACATTAATAAAAAATTGTGCCACATAAGAAAAAAATATAATAAATGCATTTAAAAAAAACAAAAACATAAAAAATATACATATTTAGTTCCCCTTCTCCTAGCTGTGGTGGGTCACTGCAGCTCTGCTCCTATTTACTTGGTGGGGGGGTGTCGGACCCCCACCAATCATATACTGATGACCTATTCTGTGGCTACATCATCAGTATAAAAAATAGCCCCCAACCTGGACAACCTCTTTAACCTTGTTTCCCCCAATGACTGCCAATGTGTATTGGAGCATCTTGGCTGTTCCCCAATCTAGGTTTATATGCACCACAGACAACCTAGTTTCTAAAGGAAAGTCCATGCCAATCCTAATATTTGATGAACATTCATCTGCGATAGTGTCTTTATGTAGTGACCTCATCAGTTTATTTTTATAACTATACACATAAGGAAAGCCATTTCTTCAACTCTTTTTTTTGTAGGCTATGTTTCTTTATGTGGGAGTGGTACCTTTCAATAATAACATTCGCAATTGTTCCACACGAACTCCGACTCAGCTAAAAGTTTCTGGTACATAACTTGGGTTCACAGGCTATAATTTGGTTTGAGGTTATGCATGTGTTACAATCCATTAAATAGAGGTTGTTAATAATCTGGCATCTTGTATAGTAAGTAGCATAAGGTATTAGAAAATCCATACATTGCGGGAGCAATCTGGAAATGAGTTTTTCACAGTTTGGCACTTTTTGCTCCTGTAATTGTAAATGTACACTAGTGTTTGTGTAAGGCGTAGGAAGGTGTTCTCCCACCCTGTGTCATGTTTGCAGCAGTCTCCACCAGAGAGGGACTATTTTTATAGTACTGTCTCTTTAAGAACTGTCAGAATGCAGGTTTAATCATTTTCTTTAACAGAAGAAGAGCTGCTGTACTATGTATATACTGGAAATGTTTTGTTTTGTAAACTCTACCTTTTAGCTCAGACAGGCAATGGTGATTCCCTGGCTTGGTAATGGCCCCAGGAGAAAAACCCAGATTCTATTTTCTTGTAGCCTTCTGGCCATGATAGGTGTGAGGATGCATACAATGTGATTATGCTGTGTGCCCCACTCAGGCAGTGGTGCTTGTAGTCTTTAAGACGGCTGTTCTCGCTTAACGAGGTTCAGTGTGTGTGGGCTGCGGCCCTTCGAAGTAACAGCAGGGGTGCCAACGGGAATGAATAAGTCTCTAAGCCTAAGAATGGTCTTTGAGGCCGTGGACTGTGACGAGACTACCCACAAAGTCGCTAAATCAGCAGGTGGAGTGCAGGAACCTCCCTGTGAGTAGAGACAAATTCAGGTGGAGTGCCGAAGCATAATTGCTGCCGAGAGGCAATGTTGGGCATCGGGTGAAGTTGCCTGGCTTCTTCCTGCGTGTGATCTGTAAGTTGTCATAATTACAGTGTATGGCCTAAAGATTAAAGAGGATATCCCTTGCATCAGGAAGGAGCCCGAACTCTGTCCTACAAACACCAGTGAATGAGCCATCATTGTCAGCCAGTGGCAGAGATTGCTGCCATTTTGTGCAAGACTGTGCCTCTCAATTCTGCTGAGAAGTTTTGCCGTTACCGGCCTAGTAAAGGAACTATTGCGGTTGCATAAATCCTTGGTCTTATGTCATCATTTCCGTGATTATGACCTGCAAAGCCTTACCGCTTGGCTTATATTTGTACCATTGCGATACAGTAGTACACAGTATGCTCATGAGGTATGTTCAAATGTGCCAGTAGTGGTTCATGGAGCAGTGGCACTGACGCATCATCAAAACTAGCACAACCACAATTTGAACACAACCTCTGTCCATTTGTCCTATTATGGAATATGAATGTCATAGAGAGGAGGTCCATGTTAGGGACCCTCATCTATTAGCTAAAACTAAACGTTAAGGAAGAATGTCTCTTGTTATGGATGACTCGGCATGGCATGTAATACATCGTTGCACATTTATTTGAACGGAACTAATTTTCAGTCTCAGAAGCTTCTGACACAACATGTGACGTGTGGGAATTCACACTTTTTGACGCATCGTTTTTTGCAGCTTTATTTTTTTTTCAATAACCCTGTGGCCAGATGTTTAGTTTAAAGTTTATAGTGAAATATGAGAATGCCTACATACAAAGCATTTTAGTGTTTAGGGTTTTGTCATTTTTGGGGTCCGTGTCGTTTTTGTTCTGCCGCTTTTCTCCACAGGCTTTTTTAAAAGTGCTTCAAAACTGCCTGGAAAGACGAATGTACAAAATTACACTAAATAAAGACGGCACCAAAAATGCATGTCACATTTAAAAAGCATAGGCATTTTTACATCCTGTTTTTCATGCAGTTTTAGGCTATGTTCACACGGAGTATTTTGGGGGAGGAATATCTGCCTCAAAGCTCCAAACGGAATTTTGAGGCAGATATTCCTCCCCCAAAATACTCCGTGTGAATAGCAATGATCGCGCCGTTTTTCGCCCGTGGCCATTGAGCGCCGCGGGCAGAAAACACGCTTTCTCCTGCCTCCCATTGAAGTCAATGGGAGGTCGGAGGCGGAAGCGCCCGAAGATAGGGCATGTCGCTTCTTTTTCCCGCGAGGCAGTTTTACTGCTCGCGGGAAAAAGACGCCGACGCCTCCCATTGAAATCAATGGGAGGCGTTCTCGGGCCGTTTCTGCCGAGTTTTGCGACGCGGTTTCCGCGTCAAAAAACTCGGCAAAAGACCCCGTGTGAACATAGCCTAAAATGCTTGTCAAAAACCCCTGTGTAAAAGAGGCCTTAAGGCAGCCATGTTTTTCCAATCTAATACAACTGCTTTAGGCTGGTTTCAGACGCAGCGTTTACTCGCATTTTCTATGGCGTTTTGTTTCTGTTTTTTTTAGCCCAAGAACAGATGTTAGTTTAGAGCAGGGGTCTCAAGCAAGCGGCCCGCGACATATGAACAGCGATGTCTGGGGCTTCCCCAGAGCCGGAGTCCCGGGCAGAGCGCTAGTACAGGCTCTGCTCCGGGACTCGATGGAATTCCCTGACATAGCTGCCCATATATGGACAGTGTGTCAGGGTCCTCCCCAAAGTGGAGTCCCGGGCAGAGCGCTAGTATCGGCTCTGCTCCGGGACTCTGGAATTCCCTGACATCGCTGTCCACATATGAACAGCGATGTCCGGGGCTTCCCCAGAGCCGGAATCCCGGGCAGAGCGCTATTATCGGCTCTGCTCCGGGACTCTGGGGAAGCCTCTGACATCGCTGTCCATACATCGACAATGATGTCAGAGGCTTCCCCAGAGCAGGAGTCCCAGTGATGTCAAGAGCACAGCTGGAGTCCCAGGAAGAGCCTACTACTCTACGGAGGGCACTGCGGCAGCATCTACGGAGGGCACTGCGGCAGCATCTACGGAGGACTCTGCGGCAGCATCTACGGAGGACTCTGCGGCAGCATCTACGGAGGACTCTGCGGCAGCATCTACGGAGGACTCTGCGGCAGCATCCACGGTGGACTCTGCGGCAGCATCCACGGAGGACTCTGCGGCAGCATCCACGGAGGACTCTGTGGCAGCATCCACAGAGGACTCTGCGGCAGCATCCACGGAGGGCACTGCGGCAGCATCTACGGAGGACTCTGCGGCAGCATCTACGGAGGACTCTGCGGCAGCATCTGCATTTAGCGACACTTAAACTGGAAAGCTGGATTGTTGAAATAAGCACGTGGAGAAATATCTAAAATTTTAAATCTAGCGGTATTATTATAGTAATGTAATATAGTGTTATAGTAGTTCAAATAACTAATTGATTAACAATAATTTTGTATTGTATCAAATTTGAAAGTAATGTGGCCCGTCAACTTCCCATTTTTTCTATATGCGGCCCACTTACCCGGCCGAGTTTGAGACCCCTGGTTTAGAGTCTATAGTGAAATATGATAAATCCCACATACATAGCATTTTGGTTTTTGACATTTTTGTAGTGTTTTTGGGCTCAGTGGCGTTTTTATCAAAATGCAGTGTGCTCTAGGTATGGTGCTTTTCCCCATAGACAATTCTATAGGACGTCAAAAACGGCAGGAAATACGCATGTACAAAATGACACAAAATAATAAACAAACATAAAAAAGCATGTTACATTTAAAAAAACAAAAACGCTGGTGTTTTACATGTATTCATGACGTTTTAAATGCCAGGCAAAAACCATGTGAAGGAGGCAGTTTTATGATATGTTCTTGAAACTATATCTATGCAAACCTATATACTGCACATAAAAACACAATCTTGGTTTCTACATAGGGTTTTGTTATATACTGTACAGTACTAAAGCAGCCAAAACTCACCAAAGGCAAGGAGTGTGAACATATCCAAATAACAAAAGTGCAAATTTGGTCAGGTCGCATGGTTTTTATCTAGAAATAAACTACACAGTTGTTGCTTTGTGTTTTTCTTTGCTCTGAATGCCACATTAACAGAATGCTATATTTTAATGAGATGTGACTAATGGAAATTCTATACAGGGAGTTTGTGAATTGCTTCTTCAAATCTGGAATATACAGATGATATTCATGACTTTGGCTTGTCATTACGGAGCCTTATCCTCTGTTTCTGATTGATTATAAGAGTATTCCGATGATCCGATTATAAGTTTGCCATGTCCATTATCTGTTGAATTGGAACTTAAAGAGGTATTCTCAAAATAATAAATTACAGGATAGGTGATCATTTTTGATTACTGGGGCTCCCACAGCTGGGACCCACACCAATCGTGAGAACGGGGATCCTGAACCCCCAGATCTTTCTCACTACACTCACCGAGTAAGGTGGAGCTTGAATGGAGTAGCAGTCCAGCATGTACTCAGCTGTTTCCATTATTCTCAGTAAAGAGTGTCTGGGGGTTCCGGACCCCCGTTCTCATGATCCATGAGGCTCCAGCAATCATAAAACTACTATCACCTATCCTGTGAATAGGTGATAATTTATGATTTTGGGAACACCCCTTTATCCCTTAACCAGTGAGCAATACCCTTTTACCTGTACAGTAGGACATTAATGTATTGCATTTATGCTCTGCAGTGACATGACCTATACCCATATGCCCATAGATGCCCATTTTGTAGCACTGTCTCGTAGTTTTAAAGGCCAAGAGGGTTGAGTCTTTGGCAGAGCTATATACTGGGTCATATCCTGTTTTGTTGAAAGTTACAGGATTGTTTTCTGTGTGACCCATACCTGTCAATAGTTAGAGGTGTTACTCCCTAATGTATGGCCTGGAAGGGGGAGATTCCAAATGATTTACTTTATCCTATGAACCACATCCCGTAGTCCACCAATATAAATTCTCTCCATCTCCAGCATATTAAAACTAAAAATGTATTATACGGTTTAATATCTGTACCAATGTTTCAACTTTGTATATTGTATTTACAGATCAGGAGAAACAATAAAGTAGTTTCTATTTTAGCTAAGGCTGGGTTTACACATGAGGTTTTTTGCAGGCAGAAAATCAGCCTCAAAATTCTGTTTGGAATTTTGAGGCAGATTTTGATCTGCCTGCACGCCGATTTTCGCAGCGTTTTTCGCCCGCGGCCATTGAGCACCGCGGGCAGAAAAACGCTGCAACATACGCTTTCTCTGCCTCCCATTGATGTCAATGGGAGGTCAAAGACGTAAACGCCCATAGATAGGGCATGTCACTTCTTTTTCCCACGAGACGGTTTTTCCGCTCGCGGGAAAAAAATGCCTCTGCTTCCCATTGAAATCAATGGGAGGCATTTTCGACCGTTTTTTGGCGCATTTTCCGACACGGTTTCCGCGTAAAAAAACTTGTAAAAAAACTCTGTGTGAACTGACCCTAAGAATGATCTATTTTGCTATTTTTCTGTTGCACGTGTATATGTTTTTTGAAGGGTTTAATCTCTCTGTAGCGGTGCCCCCATAAGAGCTGAGCTCACTGCTCCCACGATTGCCACCGCTTCTATCTTACCAGGACTAGATGTGTGGAGTATATTTTTTTGCATGGAGTAAATTTTAAAACTTTTCAACACTTATTATTGCCCAACATGTTTTGCCACAATCATGGCATCTTCAGGGGTACCACAAGTTACGGCATCTACACCGCGTTCCAAATTATTATGCAAATGTTATTTTTCGCTGATTTTCCTAAATAGTCTATGCAAATGACAGTCAGTATAATATTCAAGCCATCAACCGTTGGAGTATAATGCAAATTTTATTGAACAAATCTCCTAATGATAAGGGTTTTTTTTAGAAGTAAAAAACTCAAAATGCACTGCTTCAAATTATTATTCACAACAGAGATCAAAACATTTTAAAGGTTGTAAAGAGAACTAAAATGGTAATTTGTTGAATTTGCAGCATCAGGAGGTCGTATTTACAAAAATCAGAAGCTCTTTCAATAAAAAAAAACTTAACAGGCCAAGTTACATGTTAACATAGGACCCCTTCTTTGATATCACCTTCACAATTCTTGCATCCATTGAATTTGTGAGTATTTGGACAGTTTCTGCTTGAATATCTTTGCAGGATGTCAGAATAGCCTCCGACAGCTTCTGTTTTGAGGTGAACTGCCTCCCACCCTCATATATATTTTGCTTGAGGATGCTCCAAAGGTTCTCAATAGGGTTGAGGTCAGGGGAACATGGGGGCCACACCATGAGTTCCTCTCCTTTTATGCCCATAGCAGCCAATGACACAGAGGTATTCTTTGCAGCATGAGATGGTGCATTGTCATGCATGAAGATAATTTTGCTACGGAAGGCACGGTTCTTCTTTTTGTACCACGGAAGAAAGTTGTCAGTCATAACTTCTACATACTTTGCAGAGGTCATTTTCACACCGTTAGGGACCCTAAAGGGGCCTACCAGCTCTCTCCCCATGATTCCAGCCCAAAACACGACTCTGCCACCTCCTTGCTGACGTCGCAGCCTTTTTGGGACATGTTGGCCATTCACCAACCATCCACTACTCCATCCATCTGGACCATCCAGGGTTGCACGTATTTCTGAGCCCACTGCAACCATTTCTGCTTGTGAGCATTGTTTAGGGGGGGCCGAATAATAGCTTTATGCACACTTGCACCTTGAGGTTAGCGGGACTCCATAGGCACCAGCGGCTTCAAATACCTGTTTGCTGCTTTGCAATGGCATTTTAGCAGCTGCTCTCCTAATCCTATTAATTTGTCTGGCAGAAACCTTCCTCATTATGCCTTTATCTGAACGAACCCGTCTGTGCTCTGAATCAGCCACAAATCTTTTCACAGTACGATGATCACGCTTAAGTTTTCTTGAAATATCCAATGTTTTCATACCTTGTCCAAGGTATTGCACTATTTCACGCTTTTCGGCAGCAGAGAGATCCTTTTTCTTTCCCATATTGCTTGAAACCTGTGGCCTGCTTAATAATGTGGAACGTCCTTCTTAAGTAGTTTTCCTTTGATTGGGCACACCTGGCAAACTATTTATCACAGGTGTCTGAGATTGATTACAATGATCCAAAGAGCCCTAAGACACAATACCATCCATGAGTTTAATTGAAAAACTAATAATTAAATGTTTATGACACTTAAATCCAATGTGCACAATAATTTGGAACACGGTGTAAAGTGCAAACCTGGTGATACAGTGGTTTATTTTCCATCAAATTTCCAGTGTTTGAGCGCACATCCCCGGTAATCCCTTGCTTTAGTAGAATTTTTTAGATATGCATAACTTTTGTTTTGCTGACTCAGTAGTAGTCTAATGAGTCGTTTAATGGCCATTCCAGGTGACTGAGGGATTCATTACTTGGCTCAGAGCTCCAATGTACTGAACCCCATGCTGTTAGATACTGTTAGATCTGACAATATTGATTCTCCATTACAAGAACATTAAAGAAAATGTTTCCGAAAATAAACTACAAAGGAAGGAAAAAGAAAGTTGCAGTTAATGCTTTTAGGCTGGGTTCACACGTGGCGGAATTTCGCTTAAATTCCGCTGCGGACACTCCGCAGCGTTAATCCGCAGCGGAGCCGTTTCTGCATTGACTTCCACTTCTATTTAGAAGTGTTCGTTTAGACGATGCGTAACATTCCGCTGCGGAGCATAGGCTGCGGAGCGGAATTTGGTGTCCGCAGCATGCTCTGTCTGTTGCGGAGCAGTGGCGGACTCATGGCGGAATTTCTCCATTGACTTCAATGGAGATTCTAAGTTCCGCAATGAAGTCCGCAGCTGTCATGCACATGTTATGTGTGCTGCGGATGCGTCTTGCTTTTTTGCCATGCCATTTCTTCATTCTGGCTGGACCTATGTATTTCTAGGTCTACAGCCAGACTGAGGAAGTCAATGGGGCTCCCGTAATGACGGGAGCGTTGCTAGGAGACGTCTGTAAATAGTCACTGTCCAGGGTGCTGAAAGAGTTAAGCGATCGGCAGTAACTGTTTCTGCACCCTGGATAGTGACTACCGATCACAATATACAGCAACCTGTAAAAAAAATATAAGTTCATACTTACCGAGAACTCCCTGCTTCTGTCTCCAGTCCAGCCTCCCAGGATGACGTTTCAGTCTAAGTGACGGCTGCAGCCAATCACAGGCCAAGCACAGGCTGCAGCGGTCACATGGACTGCCGCGTCATCCAGGGAGTTCGGGCTGGATGCCGAAGGAGGGACGCGTCACCAAGACAACGGCCGGTAAGTATGAATTTCTTTGACTTTCACAAGGGAAAGTGCTGTCCCTTCTCTCTATCCTGCACTGATAGGGAGAAGGGAAGTACTTTTACCGCAGTCCGCAGCAGCTAGTCCGCATCAATTTACTGCACATTTTGTGCAGATGCGCAGCAGAATCTGCAACGCAGATTCTGTGCGGCATTGATGCGGACAGTTGCGGAGGAAATCCGCCACGTGTGGTCATGCCCAAAGTATATAAAACATGCAAGTGGCATAAGAGAATTTTGGCACTCAGCAGATTTGTTGCAGAGATTTCTTCATCTGAGTGGGACTTGCAGAAATCCTTGCACATGCTGCAGACACAAACCCATTCAGATGTATAGAATGGATTTTTCAGTCAAAGGAGTTTCTGAAACAAATCTGCCGTGTGTGAGCTTGTGGAAATCGTATTTTGGCTTTAACCCCTTAAGGACACGGCCAATTTTGGCCTTGAGGACAGAGCAATTTTTTTACATTTCCCTCTTTGCATCCCGACATCCCGACGTAGTTGTATGAGACTTTGTTTTTTGCGGGACGAGTTGTACTTTATGTAGGTACCATTTTTTGGTACAAATACATTATCGTTTAATTTCTATTAATTTTTATTTGGGCGAAAATGCAGAAAAAAAGCAGTTCCGCTGCAGTTTTAATATTTTTTTTTACACCCCACACCGATCATCATAAATATTGTTATACATTTGTTGTACAGGTTGTTACAGTCGTGCCGATACCAAATATGTCTATATTATTTCATGTTTTGGGACTTATATTTTAAAAAGTTTATTTATTATAACAAAATGTGTGTTTCTGTGTATTTTTTTAAACTTTTTATTTATTTATTTATCATTCATTTTTTTTTACATTCATTTAACTTTTTTTTTTAATCCCATAAAGGAATTTATCATTTTGATTTTGATTTTGTAACTGTAATGTACTGGCGTAGATCTATATGCCAGTACATTAGCCTGTTACTGATTGTACACAGGCAGTTGTTAGGGCATACCTCAGTATGCCCTAACAACAGGAAATATGTTCATTCCTTCAATGGACCCTGGGCTGTCTGGCCATATGAGTTGTGGGCTTTGAGCGCGTCACAGTTATTTTCTGTGACGCGATCAATGTGCAGTCCCCCCTCTTTGAACGCCGCGATCAGCTTTCATCGTGGCGTTCAAAGGGCTAACGGCGGAGAGAAAATGTTTCTCTCCTCTCCGCTGTCAGAGCGGGGCTGTGGCTGTGTATTACAGCCGTTGCTCCGCTCTCGATCGCGCGCACAGACGCGCACAGACGGCTGTCACACAGGACGAGTATGCTCGTCCTAATGCGCAAAGTGCTCGCCGCTCAGGACGAGCATACTCGTCCTGTGTCGGCAACCAGTTAAATTATGTCGTATGGCAGTATAGGTGATAAATATCTGATCGTGGAGGTCCGACCGCTATATTCGGCAACCCCAGGAATGGTAAAATAAGCCCATTCTCATGATCGGTGGGGGTCCCAGCGGGCAGACTGTGGATAGGTGATACATATTAATTATGGGAAAAACCCCTAGCTATCTATTTGTACTATTCAAACCCACAATTGTATTATGTTTATATGGATGGTTAGTAATGTGAGTTTTTGGTGCAGTTTTTGATGCAGTTTTTGGAGCTATAGCCAGGAGTGGATGCAGAGGAATGGGAATTATAAAGGAAGGACTTCTACATTTGTTTTTTGTTGCATCAAAAATTGCATCAAAAGTGTGATTCCACCCTAATGCAAAGTGTGGTGTGCAGGATTTTATCTCTTGTTCTATGATTTTTCATAAAAGTCTTTCAATAAAACCCTCTGTTTTCTGAATGTAATATTTTATTTTCATTTATTTTTGTATCCATACTTTTTTTTTTTTTAACTGATATGGCTTTTCTATGGTGCTAAATTAGAACAAAAATCCTTTTATTTTGTAAGAATTATTTGGGGTTGCATTATTGTTGAGTGGAGGTGAACTAAAATCAGAGCTTCAGACTTAATCATGCAGATGGCAGTCAGCAAGGGCTAAGCAGTACAATAGCTTTTGATGGTATATAAATACCAAAGATAAAAAGAAAATGATGCTGTTAATCATGACCCTCAAGTATGGTAAATTATGGGTCATATTCTTGTAACCCATAATTTGCATTCTTTTTTCAAGACTGATATAACTGTTCTTTATGAAGTCTTCACAACCAGCTTTTGTTCAGTTGCCAGAGTCCTAACTGAAATGAAAAATTTTAAATGTACCATATCTTACAGACTTAGAAGCACTTGATTATAAGACAACAGAAATAAAAGAAAAAAAGATTTTATCTAAGTTTAGAATTCCCTGGTGGTCAAAGGTAATGCCAGCTTTCCTGATAGGTTAGGGTATTGAAAGAGTTAATGCAAGCTTTCTTTGTAGTCTAGGATAGTGGTGGGGTAGTGCCTGCTTCCCTGGTGGTCTAGGGTAGTGCAGGGTTTAATGTATTCTTCCCTGGTGATCTAGGGTTGCGGACTGGTAATGTCTGCTTCCCTAGTATCCTATGGCAGTAGATGGGTTAATGCCTCCTTTCCTTGAGGTCTAGGGTAGTGGATCAAGTAATTCCCACTTCCCTGGTTGTCTAGGGCAGTACTTCTCAAACTGTGAGTTGGGCCTCATTGGTGTGGTTGTGACAAATGATGGTGAGGCGCAGCGGGGGAAGCAGATTTCATAGAAGGGATGATACCGTTTCCTGTACAGGCCTTTCTCCGGTTGCAATAGTATTTGATTTAGCAACATAATTGATTCTTTTTGAACTTTTTTTAATGTTATATCTGTTTTTTTTAAAGGGGTTATGGGGGGACAGAAAATTATAAGCAGTGTACTAATTGCAGTATGTGAGTACACAGCTAATATACATTCTGGTCCCCTGTCGCGCTGATTATGAGATTTTAATAGATTTTTCTAGCTCTGCCGGGGGGGGAGGGGGGTTAAGTGGCACAGTCTAACTTCATGATAACATGACTCGTTATCATGTAACCAGCCCCGGTATATGCTATGCAGTAGTACAGCAATTACATAGCGTACAGCGGGACACATGACGACGAGTTGTGTCGTCATGAAGTTAAACTGTACCACTAGACTTCCGGTCCCCCATGGCAGCGCTGTAAAAATCTATTGAAATCGCCTAATCAGACGGGGGACCGGAATGTATATTAGCTGTGTACTCACATACTGCAGTGAGTACATTGCTAATAATTTTCGGTCCCCACATAACCCCTTTAATTAAATTACAGATGTATCCAACCTTTGCTTTTTTTTCATTTCGGCAAGTTATACAATTTGTCATGATACCAATTGAATACAATGTCACGCCATCCAGTAAAAAAAAAACCATATATGTATTAGTTTTTTTTAACATGGGAGTCTATGGGCAACAAATGGCATGTGTCGGAGGAATACTTATTTTTATATCTTTGTTTAACATCTCATGACATATATCTCGGGTTATCTGTCAGCCATATTTGCAATTCACTATTGGTGAGGCCCAGGTGGCATCATGTTTTTACTGGTGAGACACCAATAAAAAAAAAAAAAGTGTGAGAATCCCTGGTCTAGGGTAATGCTCGATTCCCAGCAGTGGTTTACTCACCTCCCCAGGTTCATTGATGTCTACAGTGTTCTGTCTTTCTGACAGAAAGATGGACGCCATGTTTCTGTCGCACAGATCAGTTTCGGGCAGGAACAGAGAGGAAATGGTCATTAAGGAAAAAGACTCCGGTGTCTGGCACTTTTAGTCACCCTGACTTTTGACTTTAAGATACATACACTTTTTAGTCACATATTACTCATATTTTAAGTAAACTAACAAGTTGATCAAGTACTTATGTATTAAATGCTTTATTATTTTTTACGTTTCTTTTTACACAGATGTGACCTTATACAGGGACACATAGTATAGAGTTCTTTATTATGTTTATTGAAAAATCAGATTATGGGGTGGTTACAATATTTAACTATAGCCTCGTACCATTAAAACATGATCTCATATTTTTTGTTAAGGCAATGGTGATGTGAAATATATAAAAAATCGTAAATATTAGATTTTTTGTGGTTGTGGTGGTGGTGGGAAACAGTGGAGATGGTATTAGCAGTGACTCCGATCATTCCTTTTGGATTACAAACATTTGTGTTGTAAGAATCATTATATGTATAATATGCAATAAAGTGAACTGTGCTTTTACTCTACGGGAATATGTAATTTGTACGTGCAGGCTATGATTTCATGTACTTTGGCCCTTGCAAAGCAAGACCAAAAATAATATATCTTATGATAAATGTGGTGCTGTCCGAAACCCCCTGCCACGTATTTAGCTGAGAAATTCTTTCATTTGCAACATAGTAATGGTAATTGTTCCATAACCACACGCATTTTGCTAGAAAAGGTCCAAAATGTGTCAACTCTATGCTACAAAAGAGACAATCCTTTTATATATATATATATATATATATATATATATATATATATATATATATATATATATATATATATATATAAAATGTTCATGAATGCAAATTTCTTATGTGTCTTTTATTTTAGTTCACATTTCAGCTTCAGATTGTATGAACATAATAATTCTTCAGATTCAGTGCAAACCATCTGACGACAGACAATGGGAGGACTGCACATTTGTCTCTGGAGATTATCCATTGACATTATTCATCAAAGTATTCCATATTGAAAAAATATGAGGCTTCAATTTATGGACACCTCTATCCAGCCCATGTGAAGAACATAAGGTTGTTTTTGAAGAAAGGTTTTACATATTGGATGAGAAGGCCCATTTTTTGCATGATGACCTTGCAGACTACCCCGTGTATGTAAGAAGAAAAAATCTGCACTTAATGCATCGGAAGTACACTAAAAACAAATATTACCAAAGGTGAATGCCTCTCAAATTCAGAATACCTCCATGTCAAGAGATCTGGTACAGACCTGGCTACTATACTTAGAATTCAGGGGAAAAAGCGGCTGCAAATACAAAGACCTCAAAACACGAGTGAGCCGCTTTCAAGTTTCAAGATATTGATGGTATTTTTTTTTATTGAAAGCTTTGTTTTGTTTTCTGTGTATGTATATATATATATATATATATATATATATATATACACTACCGTTCAAAAGTTTAGGGTCACTTAGAAATTTCCTTATTTTTTAAAGAAAAGCAGTTCTTTTCAATGAAGATAACATTAAATTAATTAGAAATACACTCTATACATTGTTAATGTGCTAAATGACTATTCTAGCTGCAAACGTCTGGTTTTTAATGCAATATCTACATAGGTGTATAGTGCCCATTTCCAGCAACCATCGCTGCAGTGTTCTAATGGTACATTGTGTTTGCTAACTTTGTTAAAAAGCTAATGGATGATTAGAAAACACTTGAAAACCCTTGTGCAATTATGTTAGCACCGCTGTAAACAGTTTTGCTGTTTAGAGGAGCTATATAACTGACCTTCCTTTGAGCTAGTTGAGAATCTGGAGCATTACATTTGTGGGTTCGATTAAACTCTCAAAATGGCTAGAAAGAGAGCTTTCATGTGAAACTCGACAGTCTATTCTTGTTCTTAGAAATGAAGGCTATTCCATGCGAGAAATTGCCAAGAAACTGAAGATTTCCTACAACGGTGTGTACTACTCCCTTCAGAGGACAGCACACACAGGCTCTAACCAGAGTAGAAAGAGAAGTGGGAGGCCCCGCTGCACAACTGAGCAACAAGACAAGTACATTAGAGTCTCTAGTTTGAGAAATAGACGCCTCACAGGTCCTCAACTGGCAGCTTCATTAAATAGTACCCGCAAAACGCCAGTGTCAACGTCTGCAGGGAAGAGGCGACTCCGGGATGCTGGCCTTCAGGGCAGAGTGGCAAAGAAAAAGCCATATCTGAGACTGGCTAATAAAAGGAAAAGATTAATATGGGCAAAAGCACACAGACATTGGACAGAGGTAGATTGGAAAAAGTGTTATGGACAGACGAATCGAAGTTTGAGGTGTTTGGATCACACAGAAGATCATTTGTGAGACGCAGAACAACTGAAAAGATGCTGGAAGAGTGCCTGACGCCATCTGTCAAGCATGGTGGAGGTAATGTGATGGTCTGGAGTTGCTTTGGTGCTGGTAAAGTGGGAGAGTTGTACAAGGTAAAAGGGATTTTGAATAAGGAGGGCTATCACTCCATTTTGCAACACCATGCCATACCCTGTGGACAGCGCTTGATTGGAGCCAATTTCATCCTACAACAGGACAATGACCTAAAGCACACCTCCAAATTATGCAAGAACTATTTAGGGAAGAAGCAGGCAGCTGGTATTCTATCTGTAATGGAGTGGCCAGCGCAGTCACCAGATTTTTTATTTATTTTTATTTATTATAATTTTTTTTATTTTATTTTCTTATTTATTATTTATATAATTTTCTGTTATATTTTATTTATTATAGACACTGCTGATCACTAATGGGTTTGTTAGGGATAAAAGAATTTTTCTTAATCCAAAAAATGGGAATTTACTTGCAATGTACTGTGTGTATATGTTTTGGTATTTTATATATATGTATATTCCCGGATAGAAATGTATGATGAAATACTGAGGGGAATCTATAAATATGGACAAAACATGTGTATAATTGGACGTTTTGGATTTGAATCATTGGATTCTATGAGTACTTAATGTAATATCTTTACATATGGGTCCAGTTCCCTTTAAATTTGGCACTATAAAGATGCCAGACTTTACTGAACTCACAAAATGGCTCTGAGGAAATCCCGGTTCGGGATGAAACATGTCAGCTGATCAATTAGTCTACACCTGGCAGGTAGTGACGTCAACCTTGCCTTGTCTTGCAGTCTCCAGTGTTGCCAGAAAAAACCAACGTGGATACCAGCATATTACGATACCGACTCTCCAGTGAGGAGTGTGTTCCATTGCTACAATTTGCTCACCTTGGGTGAAACCTCGGCTGCCCCCGAGCATAGGAAGATCCAAGCTATTCAACATAAGGATTGACCGTGGATGGAGTGGATATAAGGAGAACCTTCCATGTGGGAATTGTGATCTGCCAATGATGAGATTGAAGGGGTGAAAAACGCGATTGATATATATAATTTTTTTTAAAATCTGCCTTAACTCTACAATTGCTCCAGGAGGAGGAACGTAGTGAAAAAGAGTGAACTTTCAGTCCACCTTGAGTTGCGAGATCAACATAAAGATGAGTATTCAACTCTTTATCTATATTTGCATGGCTATTATATAAGAGGAACTGCTCCTGTTGGTTTCGGACCAAAATTCTAAAAGAAGGAGGAAAAAGCAAAAACTGCAAGTGTGAACTGAGACCAATGGTGTCTGAATAAAAATTTAACGTGGATACCAGCATAGCAGGATTCCGACTCTTCAATGTAGGAGCGTGCTCCATTGCTTAGATTTGCTCACCTTTGGGTGAAATCTCGGCTGCCCCCGAGTATAGGAAGATTTAAAGTTAAATATTTAACTCCTTATATACAATTGCATTGCTATTACACAAGAGGAACTGTTTCTGTTGGTTTCGGACCAAAATTAGAAAAGAAGGAGTAAAAAGAAAAAAGTGCAAGTGTGAACGGAGACCAATGGTGTCTGGATAAAAAATCTTCAGAACCGGTTCTTATAGCTAATCTCTTATATGGGTCTGATTTTGGCTTATGTATAGAACACCTATTACCTAGATATCTCATCATGACATGTCATTGTGTGTAGAGGGGGATAAATTAATGGCAGTAATGTTATAAAAGTCTGTGTTGGTATCCTGGCCAGGAGACATTTTTTTAATTATGTACATCTAGTTTGAAACAAATGTGTTTGCTCAAACCCTTTTCTTTTCCTATAAAAAATCTTTGTATTATGGATAAAAGAGGAAAGAGATATATTTATATATGAAAAATCTTTAAAATATATTTTTATATGGAATTTAATAAAAATTTATATGAAATTATTCTTATCCCAAAGAGTGCCTGGTATGTTTTGGAAAATATTTTTTGTTTTTTTCTTTTTGAATTGTTGCTCTCCGAAACGGCACCGTGCTATATATGGATTGCATATTTTGGGATTTCTATTAGGTATGGTTTATAACCATTTCTTGTGTTTAGTTCATTAAATAGTACCCGCAAAACGCCAGTGTCAACGTCTGCAGGGAAGAGGCGACTCCGGGATGCTGGCCTTCAGGGCAGAGTGGCAAAGAAAAAGCCATATCTGAGACTGGCTAATAAAAGGAAAAGATTAATATGGGCAAAAGCACACAGACATTGGACAGAGGTAGATTGGAAAAAGTGTTATGGACAGACGAATCGAAGTTTGAGGTGTTTGGATCACACAGAAGATCATTTGTGAGACGCAGAACAACTGAAAAGATGCTGGAAGAGTGCCTGACGCCATCTGTCAAGCATGGTGGAGGTAATGTGATGGTCTGGAGTTGCTTTGGTGCTGGTAAAGTGGGAGAGTTGTACAAGGTAAAAGGGATTTTGAATAAGGAGGGCTATCACTCCATTTTGCAACACCATGCCATACCCTGTGGACAGCGCTTGATTGGAGCCAATTTCATCCTACAACAGGACAATGACCTAAAGCACACCTCCAAATTATGCAAGAACTATTTAGGGAAGAAGCAGGCAGCTGGTATTCTATCTGTAATGGAGTGGCCAGCGCAGTCACCAGATCTCAACCCCATAGAGCTGTTGTGGGAGCAGCTTGAACGTATGGTACGCAAGAAGTGCCCATCAAGCCAATCCAACTTGTGGGAGGGGCTTCTGGAAGCATGGGGTGAAATTTCTCCCAATTACCTCAGCAAATTAACATCTAGAATGCCAGAGGTCTGCAATGCTGTAATTGCTGCAAATGGAGCATTCTTTGACGAAAGCAAAGTTTGAAGGAGAAAATTATTATTTCAAATTAAAATCATTATTTCTAATTTTTATATATACATATATACTAAGCTCTAATTTAGTTTCATCTGTCCAAAGGACATTGGGGAAGATTTACTAAAACTGTCTTAAATTTAGAATTAGATTAGGTGCACCAAATTTATCTCAGTGGCTCATGCAGGATGAAAACTTCCAACTAACTTTATACCACTTCTTATTTGGCTTACTTTAGACCACTTTTTTTTTACGCCAAAATCACATCTAGGAATATTGACTGCAGTTCAATTGTTCATAAACTTCCTGATAATATTGTAACAGTTTATACGTGTAACGTCCGTGGTCGCTGACCACGAACTCCTTCCATCCAGTCGACGCCCTTCTCTCAAGCGATGTCTGCACATACGGCCGTCCTGCTCCACAGTGACCACTAGAGTGCGCCCACAAGCTCAGTCCAGACTTAAGAAACCAGAGCGCATGCATGTTGGTGATTGAGCTAATTGCTACAGAGCACCCAGGGCTATAAGAAGGTCCCAGCCCCATCTTCCCACGCTTGAGATTTGTTGTTGTATTCCAAGTCTGTCTTGCAAATAGTCCCCTAGTGTTTCCTGCTCCCAGTGTTCCCTGTTCCTGTATCCTGATCTAGTGCCGTGCTTAGCTGTAGCCGTGCTGTGCTGTATACTGCGCCTGTCCTGCTTCTCCACGCCTGTCGTCTACCTGCTGCCTAATCCCAGCCAAGCCTGCCTTGCTACTGTCCGAGCTGCCACTCTGACCTGTGCCTTGTTGGCCAAGGCGGTACGGCCCAGTGGGTCCACGAACCCTCCATGACAATACAGCTTAATCAAAATTTTAGAGGATGGTATTATAGTTTTTATAATAATTATTCTTGGCTAATATGTTCTTTTTACCCTTCTCAGACAGCTTCTGCTGGGTTCTGGGCGGTAATAGTGCATCTATAAAGGACCAGGGGCCCCTACTGTACTTCCGTATGCTGGGGGTCTAATCTTGTGTCTGTATTTATTTAGGGGGTCTGTTCTGGAATCTTGTCTCTATTTACAGGTCTGGTGTTTGCATTTAATTAAAGGGTCTGATCTGGGGGTCTGTATTTATTTAGCGGGTATGGTTTGGGGTCTGTTTTTATTGAGGCGGTCTGGGGTCTGTAGGGGGTCTGTATTTAGGTGATATTGGGTTTGCACTTAAGGGGTCTGGTCTGGGCTCTGTACTTTTTTTGGGGTCGGGTCTGGTCCGATATTACTTTAAGGGATTTGGTCCTGGATCTGTATTCATTTTAGGGTAAGATAAAGGGTACCATATGCACTATATATGATTTAAAGCGTACCTATACATTTCAGGTGACTTTTCAAAATAAGCTGTCATATGTGTGTACATGAGGAATAACACTATATATGCCCATTATATGACTGCATTTTTCAGCAATTTTCCCCTTTTGTTAGCTCTTTATCTAATTGTCAGTTTTCCTTGAGCTCGGCTGGGGGAGAGGGACTGTGCTGTATAGTGCAGATATCATATATCAGTTAGAAAGAGGAGATTCCTGCTTTAATATCTCTATCTATCTCACATATAGAAGCAGCAGCATGGAGAACATTATACAGCAGTATTGAGCTATTTAGTTGTAAATCCAGCACTGGAGTGAGGTAAAAACACCTACTAAAAGCTGCAGCTGCATATGTGTCTCTCCTCTGTCTTCCTCCAGCAGTTTCCTCAACCCTTTCTCCTCTCCATAGTTTTCTATGGGCAGCAGCTGTAACCTGGTCTCTTAGTGTACTATATGTACGGATTTTATCAGTAAATTCAGAGTGAGTGATCAATGCAGGAGGAAGGGGGGAGGAGAGAAGTCTGATAAGTGGAGAGAAAAAAGGCATTTTCTGTA
Organism: Rhinoderma darwinii; assembly: GCF_050947455.1. Taxonomy (NCBI): domain Eukaryota; kingdom Metazoa; phylum Chordata; class Amphibia; order Anura; family Rhinodermatidae; genus Rhinoderma; species Rhinoderma darwinii. Next base: position 419,296,995 of record NC_134688.1, read on the forward strand.
ATAACATATATGATAAAGATTCTTATCTTTGCTTGTACTATTAATTTATGACAACAATTTTATGTGTAGGTGCTCTTAAACTTTTACAATTTGGTTTTATAAAAGTAGATCGGGCATAACGGAAAAATTCTGCACTGTGTGTGTCCCTTTCCATTCTCAAGTATGACGTAACTGTACCTCATGGTTTGCAGTACTTTAACACACCATGCTATACAGTTATTTCTTGATCTACAGCCATGCTCCCAGTATCACAGGAATGGAGATAACTCAGATGAGTTTAACTTCTTAGAAGCTGCGATCTATAATGACTGCAGTATCTATGGCGTGTAAACAAATGGAGATGGCTGCCTTTGTACACCTAGCTGTGTGCAGGACCGGCCTTAGGTTGGGTAGCGCCCTGTGCGGGAGTCTCCATTGCTGCCCTCCACAAATAAAAAATTAACCACAAATATACTGTACATAAAGATATATTTAGACATGCAGGCAAATACACACATAGGTAAATAGATATATATAGATATACAAACACACACACACACACACACACACACACACACACACACACACACACACAGGAGGCATGTATACATATGCAAACACACATACATAGGAGGCATGTATACATATGCACACACACATACATAGGAGGCATGTATACATATATATACACTCACACACAGGAGGCATGTATTCATATACACACACACATGAGCTATGTATACATATACACACACACACACACACACACACACACACGAGGCATGTATACATATATACACACACACACACACACATACACACACACACACACACACACACACGAGGCATGCATACATATATAGTGAAGGAAATAAGTATTTGATCCCTTGCTGATTTTGTAAGTTTGCCCACTGTCAAAGACATGAACAGTCTAAAATTTTTAGGCTAGGTTAATTTTATCAGTGAGAGATAGATTATATTTTAAAAAAAAACAGAAAATCACATTGTCAAAATTATATATATTTATTTGCATTGTGCACAGAGAAATAAGTATTTGATCCCTTTGGCAAACAAGACCTAATACTTGGTGGCAAAACCCTTGTTGGCAAGCACAGCAGTCAGATGTTTTTTTGTAGTTGATGATGAGGTTTGCACACATGTTAGATGGAATTTTGGCCCACTCCTCTTTGCAGATCATCTGTAAATCATTAAGATTTCGAGGCTGTCGCTTGGCAACTCGGATCTTCAGCTCCCTCCATAAGTTTTTGATGGGATTAAGGTCTGGAGACTGGCTAGGCCACTCCATGACCTTAATGTGCTTCTTTTTGACCCACTCCTCTGTTGCTTTGGCTGTATGTTTCCGGTCATTGCTAGAAGACCAAGCCACGAGCCATTTTTAATGTCCTGGTGGAGGGAAGGAGGTTGTCACTCAGGATTTGACGGTACATGGCTCCATCCATTCTCCCATTGATGCGGTGAAGTAGTGCTGTGCCCTTAGCAGAGAAACACCCCCGAAACATAATGTTTCCACCTCCATGCTTGACAGTGGGGACAGTGTTCTTTGGGTCATAGGCAGCATTTCTCTTCCTCCAAACACAGCGAGTTGAGTTAATACCAAAGAGCTCAATTTTAGTCTCATCTGACCACAGCACCTTCTCCCAATCACTCTCAGAATCATCCAGATGTTCATTTGCAAACTTCAGACGGGCCTGTACATGTGCCTTCTTGAGCAGGGGGACCTTGCGGGCACTGCATGATTTTAATCCATTGCGGCGTAATGTGTTACCAATGGTTTTCTTGGTGACTGTGGTCCCAGCTGCCTTGAGATCATTAGCAAGTTCCCCCCGTGTAGTTTTCGGCTGAGCTCTCACCTTCCTCAGGATAAAGGATACCCCACGAGGTGAGATTTTGCGTGGAGCCCCAGATCGATGTCGATTGACAGTCATTTTGTATGTCTTCCATTTTCTTACTATTGCACCAACAGTTGTCTCCTTCTCACCCAGCGTCTTACTTATGGTTTTGTAGCCCATTCCAGCCTTGTGCAGGTCTATGATCTTGTCCCTGGCATCCTTAGAAAGCTCTTTGGTCTTGCCCATGTTGTAGAGGTTAGAGTCAGACTGATTAATTGAGTCTGTGGAGAGGAGTCTTTTATACAGGTGACCATGTAAGACAGCTGTCTTTAATGCATGCACCAAGTTGATTTGGAGCGTGTAACTGGTCTGGAGGAGGCTGAACTCTTAATGGTTGGTAGGGGATAAAATACTTATTTCTCTGTGCACAATGCAAATAAATATATATAATTTTGACAATGTGATTTTCTTTTTTTTAAAATATATAATCTATCTCTCACTGGTAAAATTAACCTAGCCTAAAAATTCTAGACTGTTCATGACTTTGACAGTGGGCAAACTTACAAAATCAGCAAGGGATCAAATACTTATTTCCTTCACTGTATATACACACACACATGAGGCATGCATACACACACACACACACACACACACACACACACACACACACACACAGGAGGCAGGCATGCATATATATATATATATATACACACACACACACACACACACGAGGCATGCATACATATTTACACACACACACACACACACACACACGAGGCATGCATATATATATATACACACACACACACACACGAGGCATGTATACATACACACACACTATATATATTTATTTATATATATATATATATATATATACACACATACACATTCACACAGTACAGGGAGTGTAGCTGTTACCTGCAGTCCTATGTAACACCACAGATAACACACAGGGATAGCTCTCTGAGTACAGGTAATGTTATAGTGTTACCTGTAGTCCTGTGTAACACCACAAATAACACACAGTGATAACCACACACACACACACACACACACACACACACAGGAGGCAGGCATGCATATATACACACACACACACACACACACACACACACACACGAGGCATGTATACATACACACACACTATATATATTTATATATATATATATATATATATATATGTATATATACACACATACACATTCACACAGTACAGGGAGTGTAGCTGTTACATGCAGTCCTATGTAACACAACAGATAAAACACAAGGATAGCTCTCTGAGTACAGGTAATGTTATAGTGTTACCTGTAGTCCTATGTAACACCACAAATAACACACAGTGATAACCACACACACGTGTGTGTGTGTGTGTGTGTGTGTGCGTGTGTGTGTATATATATATATATTTATATATACACAAACAGGCACACGCATAGGAAAAAACACATACACAGGGACATATATACACATATAGACACACATACTGGAACATATATAGACCTCTGTACACAGGAAGAAACTTACCATCTCTCCTTGCGGCATAGGTTTCTTGCAGGACGGGCTGTGGGCGGAGCTTCCTCCTCTGCTCTGCCTCTGCTTCCTCAGTGTGTGTAACATGTCGCACACCCCTAAGGCCGGCCCTGGCTGTGTGTAATATGACATTTTGCAGCAGATGCCAGCAACATGCACTAAATAACTCATATTTGTTTAAATGTGAGAGGGATGGGATTTGCACAACTTTCTATATTTCCATCGCCTTAGATAAAGAAGCTAGAAATTGCCATGTTGGGTGTTTGATAATAAGCACGTATGCTAAAAAATATGAAAATTACTAGACGATTGTGGCCATACATATATTTACCTCCCATTGCTTACTTAGAGCACAAAGGGTAATATATACCTAGGAAAAGTTCTCGTTTTTGAAAAAAGGTTTCTAAGGGTTACATAGACAAAATATCTGTTATTCTAACCTGTTGGAATGCATTAACCCTTTTCTTAGATGGTCTAGGTAAATGCTTAAAATGTAGGTTCACTCTCCCTGAATTCCTAATTCTTACACTGAGGAAATAATGCCCCATGGGAACCATGAATATATATTGCTCTTCTCAATGTTTACATTCATTTCCATGGAGGATATTGTGTGGTCTGGAAATTTTGATAATCCGGCATGGTACAATATTCCCATACTACTGTAGACTATTATAGAACTAATAGTCCAGCAGGCGGGTTCTAATAATAAAAAATATGATATTATGGTCGCATATGCAAGGGCCTACCTGTGGACATTTCCAAGCCCCATAAAAAGAAAGTAGTAATATATGTGGGCTCCTGCATGGGGACTACATAGATAATTACATTTGTTTTAGGGTAATCTACTGATTATTTATGTAGTTCCCATGCAGTGGCCATTCTCTACTACAGGTGTTAAATGGCAAGATTTATTTTAAAAACTCTGATTTTAAATATCAAACACTTCATAGGACATGGATACTACAATAATATGTAAAATAATAACACACATGTTCTGATACTGTATTGAAAATGATATAACATTTAATCCCAAAGCTCCCATGGCCTCCCAAAGAATAAAACCACATTGCAGTTTTGTCAAATTTTTTGACGCGAATCACAGCAAAAAAAGTGACAAAACTGCTTTGTGTACGGGGTAGAAAGCCACCTGTCAACAGGGCTGGAAGGCCCTTACATGTGGCTCAACTGTATCCACGTCTGTATATGCAGATACAATTGACAGTGCTGGCAAGGCAAGGGAACCATGGGTTCCCTTCCCTGCCATTCGGCACTTTTTAGTGATGCAGATGGCGCGATGTAGCCTGGTCAGAAGAGACCAGGCCTGCATCACTGGAGAAGAGGACGGCGCGGGAACGAAGACATGTCAGTGTGGCACTATCTACAGGAGGGGCAGTGTATCTATATCTACAGGGGGGGTAGGGTGCTTTATACGGAGGGGCAGTGTACCTATATCTACAGGGGGTGCTATCTATGGGGAAGGGGGTGTCACTATCTACTGTGGCACTGTCTACAGGGAGTGGTTGGCACTCTCTACAGGGGGCTGTGTGGCACTCCCTACAGGGGGTGTGTGACACTCTACAGGGGTTGTGGGGCAAAATCTACAGGGGGCTCTGAGGGGTACTATCTAGAGGGGGCATTGTGAATGGCACTATCTACTGGGGGCACTGTGAGGGGTGCTTTCTACAGGGGCATTGTTAGTGGCACTTTCAACAGGGGCACTGTGTGTGTGGTGCTTTACTTTACAGTGTTTGACACAATTGTATTCAAGGGCATAGTGTATGGTACTATTATATTCATGGGCACAGTGTATTGTACTATTATATTCAGGGGCAGAGTGTAAGGTTCTATTATTTTCATGGGTGCAGTGTATGCAGTGCAGTGTATGTGTAGCGTCCATGGCCACGGGCCGTCGGGTTTACTCACCTCCTGACGCCCGCAGCCATGGTCCCAATCTCCTTCCTAGGAGACGCTAGCGCTCACTTCCGCTCCATTTTGCTGTCATCATCATCATCAACTGCCATGATTTCCTGGTTTATAAGAAGGCCCCAGGCCTTCTGATTCTTGCCTGTGCGTTGTTAGTTTATCCCAGTCTGTCTTGCAAATGGTCCCTTAGTGTTTCCCGTTCCAGTTGTTATCCGTGCCCTGTTACCTGTTCCTGTGTCCCGTACTGTTCTTGTTCCCGTGCATACCAATTTCGGAGTCGTGTCTACTGCACCTGCTGTCGTTTGCCACGTCCAGTGTCTTCTGCCACATCCAGTGTCTTCTGCCACGTCCAGTGTCTTCTGCCACATCGGATACCTCCCGCCACGTCTGGCGCTACCTGCTGCACCGGCCTCCATCCGTGCTGAAGCTACAGCCACCGTCTGGACTAGTTCAGGTACCCAAGCGTTACTATCTACTATTGACTTTCATATAGACTGTATCCTGGTCAGCTGCCTCTCCGCTACGGTGGAGCGGCCTAGTGGGTCTACATACCCTGTCACCGTGACAGTATGGTGCTATTATATTTAGTGGCATAGTGTGTAGCACGATAAGAATTTTTTCTTCGTTTATAGGTGTGTAAATGTTGGAAAAGTGGCACATTCTGCAGTAATGGCTATGGCCGGAAGAAGTCGTCATGAGGTCTGGACCGGATGGAGAAGTAAAGAAAAAAAGAATGACTAGAATCTGAGAAAACGTCTCCTGTGAGTCACTGTATTTATAGAGAGTCTGTCACCTCTCTTGACATGTCTGTTATAGGAAATCCTTTTATTCCACAAAAAGTCTTTGTGTAGTCCAGTACTAATAGACAAATTGGTGTTACTATTCCCCTTGTCTGGAGGATGTGTCCCTTCACAGTGTGATGCTGTCAGCGATGGTTGGAGACTGTCAGTATGTAGGGACACAGTCCTTTGACAAGGGGAATCGTAACACTTATTTTGCAATGCAGGACGGCAGTGATGGTGAAGGGGGGCCTATGATCTAATCAATCCACCACTATAGTGATGAATCAGACAACGAGCATGAAGAAAAATAAAGTATGGATGAAAAGAAAGAGGAGGGTGAAGACAAAGTGGAGGATGAAGAGACAACTGTAATAAAGGAAGAAGAAGACAAGGAAGAAGTTATCATGGCAATGAGAAGAATTCAGTTTCAGGCCCCAAAAAAATTTGAACCCACCATTAATCCATCTTCCATGATATGATCAGGAACATCAGAGGGAAGAGGAACATTATAGGGACCATCCTTCTCAGACCAATGTCCAGGTAGAATATTAAATGGAAACATATAAACCTTTATAATATCAACAGCAACGACTGTAAAATTAGTAATAAGATAACTGTACGATACGATAAAAAGATTAAAAAAATATAATAGGAAATAAAAGTAGTTTTAATAAATGTAGGGATAGTTACAATATAAGAATATTATATAAACAGCAGGTGCAGTTATATTATTAATAGTGTAATAATAAGATAGTAATAACAAAATTAGTTGTGTAAAAATGATAGATAGAAACCTATAAATAGCAGCAATCTTGATCCAGAGTTCTCTAACTGATCACATTTTCCCGGGGTTAAGAAGGAATTTTCTCCTGTGACGTAAATTGGCTGAATGTGTCCAGGGACTTTGCCTTCTTCTGAATCAACAGCTTTAGGAAGAGGGACTAAGTATGTAATGACCGGGGGTAGGGAAACGGACAAGTGAGCCCTAATCTACCCGCCACTCTGTCCCTGCCTACTTGCAACGACCCGCCCTAGGCGATGGGGTACAACTGGGCGGCGGTCCCTGCACTCAGTAAGTGCACGACAAACACGACAAACATACAAGGGAACACAAGCAAGGGAAAGGGGCAGTTGCCCACGGCAACACCGTGAGCAACCAGAGTGGTGAACGAGCCGAGTCAAGCCAGGAGTGTGCGAGGTACCAAACGAAGAGCAGAAGAGTAGTCAGTAAGCCAGGGTCTGTATGGAGCAGGAACAAAATAGAAGGAGCTGTAGCTGGGCCAGGAAACCACACGAAAAAGAATAACAAGCAAGGAGGAACAGGAAATGCAGGTATAAATAGACAGAGGGCGGGAGCTAGCTGAGTCTGGCCAGGCTGCGATAGGCTCTCCCACTCCTAAGCCTGCCAGCCTGAGTGGTGGAAGCTGGAGTCAGTCTCAGGGATGTAGATTCAGGTGCTGACTGATTAATTAAGGGAGTTAACCCCGAAGCTGTGCCTGGCAGATCCTTTACAGTACCCCCCCCCTTTTATGAGGGGCCACCGGACCCTTTCTAAGTGGACCTGGCTTACTGGGGAAACGCAGGTGGAACCTCCTGACCAATACCCCAGCGTGAACATCCCGGGCGGGTACCCAAGTCCTCTCCTCGGGCCTGTAACCTCTCCAATGGACCAGGTACTGGAGGGAGCCTTGGACCATCTTGCTGTCCACAATCCTGGCCACCTCGAATTCCACCCCCTCAGGGGTGAGGACGGGAACAGGAGGTCTCCTCGAGGGTGCCAAGGACGGGGAGCAGCGTTTAAGGAGGGAGGCATGAAACACGTCGTGTATACGAAAAGACGGGGGTAACTCCAGCCGGAAGGAGACCGGATTGAGGACCTCAATGACCTTATACGGCCCAATAAACCGGGGAGCAAACTTCTTGGACGGAACCTTGAGACGCAAGTTCCTAGACGACAACCACACCAGATCCCCGACCATAAACAGGGGGTTAGCAGAACGTTTTCTATCAGCCTGAGTTTTTTGTACGCTCTGGGACGCCTCTAGGTTCTTCTGAACCTGGGCCCAGACTGTGCACAGTTCCCGATGAACGACCTCTACCTCGGGATTGTTGGAACTACCAGGTGAAACAGAGGAGAACCGTGGATTAAACCCAAAATTACAGAAAAAGGGAGAGACCCCTGACGAGTTACTGACCCGGTTATTAAGGGAAAATTCGGCGAGGGGAATGAATGAGACTCAATCATATTGACAGTCAGAGACAAAACACCTTAAGTATTGTTCTAGAGATTGATTAGTCCTCTCCGTTTGACCATTGGTTTCAGGATGGAAGGCAGAGGAGAAGGACAGATCAATCCCCAACTTCATACAGAAGGCTCTCCAAAACAATGAAACAAATTGTACCCCTCTGTCCGAAACAATATTGACAGGGACCCCATGGAGACGCAGGATGTGTTTGACAAACAAGGTAGCCAACGTCTTGGCGTTGGGTAGTTTCTTGAGGGGCACAAAGTGGCACATCTTACTGAAGCGGTCTACCACCACCCACACCACCGACTTGCCTTGGGATGGAGGCAAATCGGTGATAAAATCCATGGAGATATGTGTCCAAGGTCTCTGGGAAATGGGCAACGAACGCAGTAAGTCCGCAGGTCGGGACCTGGGAGTCTTGGACCTAGCACAAACCTCACAAGCGGCGACGTAGGCCTTAACGTCTTTAGGCAACCCAGGCCACCAATAATTTCTGGTAATGAGGTGTTTGGTACCCAGGATGCCTGGATGACCAGATAGTGCGGAGTCATGATTTTCCCTAAGTACCCTTAGCCGGAATTGCAGGGGAACAAACAGCTTGTTCTCAGGAAGGTTCCCGGGAGCTGAACCTTGAGCAGCAGCAATTTCAGAGACTAAATCAGAATCGATCGAGGAAATGATTATACCTGGAGGCAAAATACAAGCAGGATCTTCCTCCGAAGGAGGGCTGGCGATGAAGCTACGCGACAGTGCATCAGCCTTAATATTTTTAGACCCAGCCCTATAGGTAACCAAAAAATTGAATCTGGTAAAAAATAACGCCCATCGAGCTTGTCTCGGGTTTAGCCTCCGGGCAGATTCTAGGAAAACCAGATTCTTGTGGTCGGTAAGGACCGTTACCTGGTGTCTAGCCCCCTCCAGGAAGTGGCGCCACTCTTCAAATGCCCATTTAATGGCTAAGAGTTCGCGGTTGCCAATATCATAGTTACTCTCAGTTGGCGAAAACTTCCTGGAGAAGTAGGCACAGGGGCGGAGATGGGTGAGGGACCTGGTACCCTGGGACAAGACAGCCCCCACTCCCACCTCAGATGCGTCAACTTCCACGATAAATGGCTCCATTTGGTTGGGCTGAACCAGCACCGGGGCCGAGATAAAGCACTTCTTAAGGACCTCAAAAGCCTGGACAGCCTCAGGAGGCCAGTGGAGGAGATCAGCACCTTTGCGAGTGAGGTCCGTAAGAGCCTTAGCGATGACCGAGAAGTTAGCAATAAATCTCCTGTAATAATTAGCGAACCCCAAAAAACACTGTAACGCCTTCAGGGAGGCAGGTTGGACCCATTCCGCCACAGCCTGAACCTTGGCGGGGTCCATGCGGAATTCATGAGGAGTGAGGATTTGACCCAAAAATGGTATCTCCTGTACCCCAAACACACATTTTTCAGTTTTGGCAAACAGTTTGTTTTCCCGAAGGACCTGGAGCACCTTCCTGACATGCTCAATGTGGGAGGACCAGTCCTTGGAAAACACCAGTATGTCATCAAGGTACACTACAAGAAATATCCCCAGGTAATTTCTCAAAATCTCATTTATGAAATTCTGGAAGACCGCAGGGGCATTACACAACCCAAAGGGCATGACGAGGTATTCGAAATGGCCTTCGGGCGTGTTAAACGCAGTCTTCCACTCATCCCCCTCTTTGATGCGAATAAGGTTATACGCCCCCCGTAGATCCAATTTAGAGAACCATTGGGCCCCCTGAACCTGATTAAAGAGATCAGGAATCAAAGGAAGGGGATACTGGTTCCTTACCGTGACCTTATTCAGGCTACGGTAGTCAATGCATGGCCTAAGACCACCATCCTTCTTCCCCACGAAGAAGAAGCCAGCACCTACCGGAGAAGAAGAGGGACGAATGTAACCCTTGGCCAGGGATTCCTGGATATACTCTCTCATGGCTTCACGTTCGGGACAAGAAAGATTAAATATCCTACCCTTAGCTCCTGGTACCAATTCGATAGCGCAATCGTATTCTCTATGAGGAGGTAACACTTCGGAGGCCTCCCTAGAGAAAACATCAGCGAAGTCCTGAACAAACTCGGGTAGCGTATTCGCGTATTCGCCTCCTCAGGGGGAGAAATAGAATTAACAGAAAAACATGACGTACAACATTCATTACCCCATTTGGTTAGCTCCCCAGTATTCCAGTCAAACGTGGGATTATGCAACTGCAACCAGGGAAGGCCTAGAACCAAATCGTACGATAATCCCTGCATCAACAGTACAGAGCATTGCTCCAAATGCATGGAGCCAACAAGGAGTTCAAAAACAGGGGTATGCTGTGTAAAATAACCATTAGCAAGAGGAGTGGAGTCGATACCCACTACCGGGACAAGTTTAGGCAAATCAATCAGAGGCATAGCAAGAGACATAGCAAATTCCACAGACATAATATTAGTAGAGGACCCTGAATCCACGAAGGCACTGCCGGTAGCAGACCTACCACCAAAAGAGACCTGAAAGGGAAGCAAGATCTTAGTACGTTTCCTATTTACTGGAAATACCTGTGCGCCCAAGTGACCTCCCCGATGATCACTTAGGCGCGGAAGTTCTCTGGCTGCATTCTTACGCTTAGGACAGTTGTTCACTTGATGCTTGTCATCCCCACAGTAGAAGCAGAGACCATTCTTCCTGCGGAATTCTCTACGTTGGGGGGACACGGAGGCCCCGAGTTGCATAGGTATCTCTGAGTCTTTCCTGGAGGAACGAAGCAACGGAACTTCGGGAGGCATCATGGGGGAGTCGGAGGAGAAAACACATAAACGTTCATGTTGTCGTTCCCTGAGACGTCGGTCAAGTCGTACCACTAAAGCCATAGCCTGGTCTAGGGAGTCAGAAGAGGGATAGCTAACTAGCAGGTCTTTCAGGGCATTCGACAGACCCAACCTAAACTGGCACCTTAAGGCAGGGTCATTCCACCGAGAAGCTACGCACCACTTCCTAAAGTCAGAGCAATACTCCTCAACAGGTCTCTTACCCTGACGTAAGGTCACCAGCTGACTCTCGGCAAAGGCAGTCCTGTCAGTCTCGTCATAAATAAGTCCGAGAGCAGAAAAGAAACAATCAACGGAGGAAAGTTCAGGGGCGTCAGGAGCCAAGGAGAAGGCCCACTCTTGGGGCCCTTCCTGGAGCCGGGACATAATTATACCCACCCGCTGGCTCTCAGAACCTGAGGAATGAGGCTTTAAACGAAAGTAAAGCCTACAACTCTCCCGAAAGGAGAGAAAAGCCCTCCGGTCCCCTGAGAACCGGTCGGGCAACTTGAGGTGGGGTTCAAGAGGTGCGGTGAGGGGAACTACCAAGGTAGCATCAGGCTGGTTGACCCTCTGAGCCAGGGCCTGGACCTGTAGGGAGAGACCCTGCATTTGCTGAGCCAGGGTCTCACGGGGGTCCATAGTGGTGTCAGGGACCAGGGTAGACTAGGTATGGGCTTGCTATTATGTAATGACCGGGGGGTAGGGAAACGGACAAGTGAGCCCTAATCTACCCGCCACTCTGTCCCTGCCTACTTGCAACGACCCGCCCTAGGCGACAGGGTACAACTGGGCGGCGGTCCCTGCACTCAGTAAGTGCACGACAAACACGACAAACATACAAGGGAACACAAGCAAGGGAAAGGGGCAGTTGCCCACGGCAACACCGTGAGCAACCAGAGTGGTGAACGAGCCGAGTCAAGCCAGGAGTGTGCGAGGTACCAAACGAAGAGCAGAAGAGTAGTCAGTAAGCCAGGGTCTGTATGGAGCAGGAACAATATAGAAGGAGCTGTAGCTGGGCCAGGAAACCACACGAAAAAGAATAACAAGCAAGGAGGAACAGGAAATGCAGGTATAAATAGACAGAGGGCGGGAGCTAGCTGAGTCTGGCCAGGCTGCGATAGGCTCTCCCGCTCCTAAGCCTGCCAGCCTGAGTGGTGGAAGCTGGAGTCAGTCTCAGGGATGTAGATTCAGGTGCTGACTGATTAATTAAGGGAGTTAACCCCGAAGCTGTGCCTGGCAGATCCTTTACAAAGTATTTATTAGTAATAGCAAAGCATTAGTGTAATTGCAATATAATATAGTATATAGTGTAATACACAGTCGAGTCACATTATTATAACCACCTCCTACTTTCGACATCGGCAGTGCGTAGCCTATGAAGGAAGTAATGTGTCGTGGGCTGGCTTGGTGGGTATATAAGGTGCGATAGACTGTCCGAACACATCACTCGTTGTTGCCATGGCTAAAAGTGACAATTTATCAGAGCAGCAAAAAGGGATGATTATTCATGTCAAGGGTGGCAGTATTTCTCAAGCAGCGCAGTTTGTGAACTGTTTGCGTGCTGCTGTGGTGAAAGTGTATCATGAGTGGACAAATGGCACCTTTGGGAATAACCGACGTGGAAACTGCAGAGCACCACGTGCCATTGAAGTGAGAGGTGAACGTTGGTTTCAAAGGTGTGCGAGGGCTGAACGACACGCTAAAGTGGAGCAGCTCACCGTGACAATCAACCAGGGGGCTGCCATACGTGTGTCTAAAACAACAGTTCGGCGAACCCTACTGCGTATTAGGCTCCCAAGAAGATGGATGGTCACTGCTCCTATGCTGACAAAGGAGCATTGGAAAAAAAAGACTTAAATTTGCACGGCAGTATCGGTATTGAATCAACGATGATTGGCAAACGGTTGCCTTCTCTGATGGGTCATGTTTTCTGCTTCATCGAATGGACGGACGTTGTCAGACGAGAAACATCAGAGAACAAACACTCTGCAACCATTGCTGGTGGAATACAAGATTGTGGCAGCAGCAGCATTATGGTCTGTGGAATTTTTCATGGCATTCTCTGGGCCCACTCATCCATATGGAGGGCACTCTGAACCGATTTGGGTTTAAATCCATCATTGCATATCACACCCACCCATACATGCTGTTTTTCTTCTGTGGGGCAGATGGAATCTTCCAGCAAGGAAATGTGACATGTCACACGGCTAGAAATGTCCGACAGTGGTTGGAAGAGCATGACCAAGACTTCCAAGTACTTCCCCTAATTCGCCAGACTTGAACCCAATTGAGCATATGTGGGACCACCTTGATCATCTTGTTCGCCAAATTTGTGCAATTTTCATCTATTTTTCTTAAGAAATATGGCCTTAACTACGTCTCCTAGGAGACCAATATGCCCCTTGCTTCCTTCTTACACTTGTTTCCCCAGGTGTGACTCCAATCAAGCAGTGGCATAGTTTGTACATTATTAGTAGGTCAACAACATATATATTAATTATATATTACTTTACAGGATTATAATGATGTATGGAGGGGGCACCCAGAATTTTTTCTAAGGTTACCTCAGCTGCTTGCTCTTATCGGGCTCTTTCTCTCTCTTTGTACGGCAGGTTGCCCCGTACTTATCTATCTAGATCAGAATAGATTTATCCTGGGTAGATCAGCAAAATATAATATTCATAGCCAATTTATAGATAACCACAAGTCAGGTTCCCCATTCCATCCTGTTTCTAGAGGCAGTAAAGGCATTTGGCAGGGTGGAATAGGGTTTTCTCTGTTCAGTTATGGAGAGATTCGGGATTAGTGTCACCTTTATCAAATGGGTTTGTTTACAGACCTGGACTGGTAACCTGCCGAATCGGGCAGATTCCCAGTGGGCCGGTACGGTCAGTGGGTCGCCTGGGTCCAGATCACAAGGCAAACGTACACTTTAACTGTATCCATGTCAGACGAAACACACATCAGACTAAACCTATGTCAGAGCAGGTAGCCACAGGCTTCCTGCTCTGCCATTCTGTCTTGTAGGACAATGCAAAGGACGTCAGCGTCCCAGCTCAGGCTGCGCGATAACGTTACTGCATCACTGGCCATAAAAGTTCACAAGAGTCCTCAGCTGCATGTTGGCTAATTGTGGGATTGCCGGGTTGGGTGAGTATGAGTTTTATTTTTTTCTGTTGTATAAATATGGCAGTATTCCCTCATGGGGTACAAAGCTGAGTATGTTTATGCAGAGGGAGGCATTATTAGTTTTTAGGAGGCCACACAGGGAGCATTATTACCTTCTAGGAGCCATTAAATTCTAGGTGGCCTTATTAGTTTCTAGGTGGCATTTTTACTGTGTTGTGGCAGAAAAGGGGCATTATTACTGTCAAGTGTGTATTATTACTATCTAGAGGGCATTATTACTTTGCTTGGGGAACTACAATAAACATTAATACTATATGGGCGCACAAAAGGCTCATTATTGCTGTGTGGGGGCATGAAAGGGGGCACTAAGAGGAGTAGTATTACTGTGTGGGGTACAAAAAGTGACACTTTTACTGGGTGGTGCACTCTTCTTCATTTTATTTAACTTATTTAGGGGCCTGCTCTAGGGTCTGAATTTGTGTTGCTACATAGGCTGCAGATGGCTGTAGAAGCAAAGAGCCAAAGCAAACAATGCAGTCGTCAGGAAAAGTCGTCATTGTGGTCTGGGCCGGATAGAGAAGAAAATGAAAGAGAACCTGTACAATCTGAGAAGATGTCACCTGTAAGTCACTGGGTTTATACAGGAACTGTCACCTCCCATGATATGTCTCTTATGGTAAATTCTTGTATTGCCCATGATATAACAAACCCTTACTTAGAACTCTGTGTTGTGATGTTCCTCTGTTAATCCTCCTGGAAATGTATGAATAAGGCTTGGCCTACATGTAGATTTTTTTTGTGAGGCAACTAACTGATTTTAACTATAGAGCTACAGCTGTCTTGTTGACTGCAGATGTCACTGGATAGTTAAAATCAATCAGTAGTGATACATAAAGTCTCTGTGTAGCCCAGACCTAATTGAGTTCTGGGTTTTACGATTCCCTTGCCAATAGTATGTGTCGCTACTCAGTGTGATACTGTCAGCATTGATTGGACACTGTCATAGTGTGTAGGGACACAGACTTTGACAAGGGAATAATAACACCCAGTTGTCATTTTATTCATATTCATTTCTATGAGGAATAACAGAAGAATGGCACAATGCAGAGTTCTACGAAAAGATGCTTTAGAATTGTTATGCAATGTGGATTACAAGTATTTACTAAAACAGACATTTCTGGAGAGGTGACAGTGACTATTTAATTGTTATGTATTCTGCCTGTGACTACGTTTGATCAGTGCTGTACTATCTTGTATGGCCTGCAGCGTAATAATACTCTGTAGAGCGCCTTTGTAGATCTGGTATCAGACAGTATATGGTCTGCATTGTGATAATACTCTGCAGATCGCCATTTAATACTGGTATCTCACCACTATAAGGCTACTGTTTGACTGCATTATTGATTATAATTGTGCTTGTATAGTAATAGCGTACACTTGTCCCAGACCGAAAAAGCGAGTGTACACTTGTCCCTAACTGTGTGGCTATTTCTATGTTCCTTCTATATTTTATTTTGCTTCTTGTGTTGATGACTTGGTTTACATATTTATGAGGGGGGTGACCAAGTAATATGTCAGAAATTTTGATAGGGGGGTCCAATTGCTGAGACCCCCACCATTAACTGAAATGAAGAAACAGAAGCGCTCAGCCGAGCACTGTGCTCATTCGGCTGCAATGGTATAACTTTTAATAGTATAATTTCGGATTTTATACTTCTTGGAGCGGTCTTCAGCTAACCCCGCCTCTGTGGGAAGAGCCGAGGAGAGCCGATGTTAAAGCATTACAACCGAAGGAGCACAGCGCTCGGCTGAGCGCTACTGCCCCTTCGTTTCATCAATCAGTGGTTGTCTCCGTGCTCGGACCCCCACCGATCAAAACTTCTGACATATCACTACGACATGTCAATAGTTTATCAAATTACAGTTTTAATGTAGGCTCCTGCATGGGGACTAAATAGATTCATTTTGGAATAGAATATTAAAATATTTCACAGAAAAATACATATTATGGCCTTATATTTTCTTAAAATGTTTTTAGTTGGATTTGCTCTTTGGAATTGCTTGTACTGGGAATTTGATGAAAAATGTACTCACACAAAATATGAAAACTAATGCTTAAATTGCTACCTATTCTGTCTGGTTGAGTATCACTAATATAATAGTTACACAATTTCCAATTATAGTGATTTCAGTAGCATGGTCCAATTTGGTCAACAACAAGTACAACAGGTCTTAGGCCTCATGTAAACAAGCATATTCAGAATTCATAAGATATAGATTCTGAATATGACACCCATGCAATTTTGTTGGTTCATGTTGTACCTCCATGTGTCTCGGAACTTACGTCGATAAGAATAAAGAATTGCAGATCATGGACAAGTACCACACGGCAGCACACATAGTGCCTATGGTTCTGTACTGCAGACCCGTAGTTTAGTCTGTGCAACAACAAACCACTCTGTACACCCTATAAAATAATTTTTATATATGTCTGCCCCTTGACTTTTGTCATTGTCAGGGGCCAAGCTATGAGAGGTACTGAGGTAGCACTCGTCACACAGCAAGACCCTGGTACCTAAGGGGGATCCAAAGGCCTCTCTGCCATATAAGAAGAAGCCAGTATAATAAATGGTGCATGGTAGTTGGGGAGCCCTATTACAGATTTTGCATTGGGGCGCTTTAGCTTAACAAGTGGTCAGTTGTGGGGTGAAGTTCGGCAGCGTAAATAAAAACACTGTGAAATATAATCAAGAAATACATTTATTTATTTTCAAAATCAAACTTTTCTTTTTTTTAATAGAACAGGTTGACTATTTACAAAGCATCTTCTATAGCAATTTCCAGTGATATTACAATGCTTCATTTAAAAGATTATGTATGAGACATCACATCATCTTCATGGAACATGTACTTGATTTATCTCTATGGCTTTATCCAGTTCAGGTTTACTTACATACAGACTCTCAAAACAACACAGAGCTGCCTATATGATATGATATTAAATATTAAATATGACGTACATGATATGTAATATAAATTCCTGTCCTGAGAGAAAAGACAATTGATTGACAAGGTCTGCCAAGAAAGTTAAATCAGCTGACAATTACATGGAGATGTTTTGTAAAGGAGTCCACCGTCAGAGGACCATTTCTTCATATGTGATCAGTAACTGCCATATTAATACAGTAGACAGATCTCTTTTAGACAGAACCACGAGATCTCGTGATAACCAGTGAGATCTCACGTTCTGTGACTGGATGCTGTTGTGATGGGTTATCGGAGGACGTGGGATGCCGGGATCACCTAACCAGGAAGTTTGGACCTGACTCGACTTGCATCTTGAAAGCACGCCAGGTAATGAGGTCATTTTTTATATGTTTTTACAAAAACATGTCATAAAAGATTCATGGTAACCTATACTTTATTGATTTCAAGTCCTGTGCACTGTGGGCGAAAGAGTCTAAGAGGTGGGCTCAACCATTGATCGACAACCTTTACTGCATTAGTGAGCATACATATATATAGCTGCTAATCATTAGTTCAGACCGCCCACTGGACTTTTTAACTTAAGCTGAGCGGGAATTAAAATAAATTATAGGTTATCCTGAAACTTTTGTAACAAAACTATATATCAATGTGTTCAGCTCCTCCCGCTCTATAACATGTAGTGCGCAGATTTTTTTTCTAGAAATAGCACCTGTGTTGGCTTGACTGTCACTTGAATGGGGCTCAGAATGCCATATCAGTTGCAGCCCTTGGACAGGAGTGGCACTGTTTCTAGAAAAGAGGAAAACCCTTTTAAAAAAAAAATATCATACAACCTCTTTAATGTGTGTACATTATTGATTTG
Organism: Rhinoderma darwinii; assembly: GCF_050947455.1. Classification (NCBI taxonomy): domain Eukaryota; kingdom Metazoa; phylum Chordata; class Amphibia; order Anura; family Rhinodermatidae; genus Rhinoderma; species Rhinoderma darwinii. The sequence continues at coordinate 419,315,100 of NC_134688.1, forward strand.
CTATTCCTCATTGTATTATATGTTGGTGTTTGACATTTTGTTGACTTTTTCCTACTGAACTTTGAAAACCCAATCTTAGTGACTATAATACTGTTTAACAGAGTACCTGGTTTAGACAATGTACATTCATTTATCATTAGTGCTACTGTGTTTGGTTATCTAAGTTACCAAGTCCTATGTATGAAAGTACAAATGAAATTATTATTTTGGCTTCAAGAGTAATCTCCTTTTAAAATTGTGCCTATTTATCAAAGCAAGTGCATGGAAAAAGTGGAGGGTTGTATAGGTAAACCAGCCAGGTTAGAACTGAGAGGTGGAATCTGATTGGTTGCTATATGCCATTGCTCCACTTTCATGTGCCCTTGTTACGTTATAACTCCCCCAGTATATCCTATTAAGATACGAGTCATATACAATGCAAAAAAAAAAAAAAAAAAGCATCTATGCAATAAACCAGGATGGAAGGTAAAGAAAAAATAATTGTATTTCTCTCTTTCTTATGGTTTAACACATTTTTCCTTTTTCTACCTAATCTTTTGAATTTACATTGTTGGGTAATTTAATTCCTGTAAAATTCAAAGCGTGAATAACCTTTATACTTAACCATCTTTGGGCCACAAGATAAAAAGCTAGCCTTTATCCTATGCCATTGGCAGCAGGCAAGGCCATGCGTACCATGGAGGCAACTAATGCGACTTTTATGGCCCCCTGGCAAGAGGGGGTCAAGCGCAAGTTAGCTTCAGCCCTTAATTAAGTGTTAATTGGTGTCTTTAGTTATTATAGACTTATAAGAGATGTAAAACTTAAATTCTGATAATGTGGCTATTTAATGAGGCTATTTAGGGTGCTTGTATTCAAGAGAGAGCGAGCGAGCGGGTGAGCGAGAGATATAGATATGTCATGATGTGCGTATAAAGCGTGCAATTCCAATGCAAATTTCTATAAGGCCCCATGGACGCGTGGGTATCACATACTGTATTAAGGACATTCTCCTCTAAAAGAATTGCTTCTAAGGGAGATTACATTCCATAAACAGTACTCAATGGAGCACCACATTGTGACACACAGAGTCAATGCAGCTCTGTACTGCCATAAATCCTCCTACCCCAAGATCTGCCATGTGCATGAGACCTAAATGCAAATGAGGGCCACGTCCGATATCTACCTAATTCGGAAAATATAAGAGAAGATTCATTAATGGAGAACCTGTACTGAATAACATTTAAAATCAATTTCTAGAACTTGTAGACAAAGCTGAATTGTCATTGTAATATGTTCTATGTCCATCACTTGAATATTAAAATTATAAAATAGAAATCTATTTTGCTATTTTATAATTTATAATATTACCTTTGAATCAGAAATATGTACTGTACGACATATAAATATACCACATAACAAATCCTAAAAAACTCTGCAAACATCTTTTATATAAGTTAAGTAAATACACTGAAGTAAGGAAAGCATTTATAGGAGATGCATTTTGGCACTTAAATTGTGCAGATCATATATAATAACTGTACAGTTAGTAATTCACAATAGTTTTCTAGTCGTCAGTACTGTATGTCACCAGTCATGCGGCGTCAATGTATTATACAAATGTTATAACAGGGAATCTATCACTAGGACACACCTTTTTAAGGCATCCTCATGATGTTTTAATATACATAGCGAGCTAGTTGATGCATTTGTCCCACCAAAAATGCAAACTGGGGCCCAGAAATGTCGTATGTAAATCAGCAAGTCAAGTGCGGGTGCTTCCCTGTTCTTTTTAAATTATTCTGATGGGATCATGTAAGACCTCATTGGGCTTTTGACTTCTGGGGCCATTCGGTTAATAAAAATCTACCCACAGGCCAATCTTTTTGACGGTATCTTGTAGATGCCCTAGGTTAAAGTGCAAGAATCACTTCAGGGAACTTCAGGTGTCAGTGTACATTTTATAACTGGAACTGTGCCTGTATAGTAAATCTATGCAAATTTTTTGACGTGAAAAAGGATGGAGTCCCCCGAAAGGTTGGGCAGGTGTGCTAATGCTCGTTCCATGCAACTAAATGTCTCCATTTTCTGCCATGAGCATTATGGATTGCCGGTGAAACCACTATGATTGTTTTGTAATGATGGAATGGAGTATTATCATATATGTATTGTGATACTACCACTAAATATATATATATATATATATATATATATATATATATATATATATATATATATATATATATATATATACATATATATATAAATATAAGTATTGTATTTCACTTGCCTGCCAAGCATTATTATCCTGTGGATTTTGGATTCTAGATATAGAAGAGACCTCGGCTTATAGCACAGATCTCTGATGGTTTTCTTTCTTGTTGGTTAAACAATATATAAGTTCTATGATTTAAATGCCCCCATCATGCAATTCATGATGTAGTATAAGCACATGCAGATTATTTGGTGGTTCATTTACTATCAGGTATTTCAACTTAGAACAAACAGAATAAACACAGAACAACCATTAGAGCTTAAATGGTCATCTGTTTAGACCAATCAAATCAAAGGCGTTGAAAAGTAATTAATAGTAGGATTACATTTAGGACTCACTAGTAATCAACTGATCACTTCAGGTCTGGAAGCTGTCATTGCCAAGGAAACTGTGGGCAGTGGGGCGATTATGTAAAACATGGTCACGCTAAGTCCTTAAGAGTGGAAGCAGGTGTTTGCAGTGGCTCTCTGCTCTGGCTGATAGAGATGTGGTCTCGAATGGGGGACCCCCTCTATGACGTCCATATGCTATGATATGGTATATGGACCATCCCTTGTGATTCCCTTTAGCAAAGAGACTTCTTAAAGGGAATCTGGCAGATCATTTTGGCCTACCAAACTTGTACCAGTTTGGTAGGTAGACAGGCTTAGTTTCTGAGAACAGGAGCACTTGCAGTAAATTGTACCGCCCTGCACTTCCAACCTAATTTGCATATTGCAACGAAGAGGAATATCTCGGCAAACAAGCTAATAGGAAGGAAAGAAAAGGTATGTGGGGACATGCTTTCAAAAGACCTACCAAACGATGGTACCAGTTTGATAGGCCAAAATATCCGACAGATTCCCTTTAAACTTTGTAATGCACTTCCCTTGTGAACAGTTTGAGCTTTGAGGACCACACAATGATTCTTTGAACATTTGTATGCATTCAAATCTACTTAAAGGGGTCTTCCAGCCAGTAAAAATGTATGGCCTATCCTCGGGATAGGCCATTAATAGCTGATAGGTCGGGGTCCAACACCCGGGACCCCCGCGAATCAGCTGTTTTGAAAGGGGTGCAGCGCTCGTACGAGTGCTGCTTCCCCTTCATTTCTTCTTGCTCACTGTGAATCTTCTACATGGATTTAGCTGCGATTCACAGCTATTGCAGCCTAAATGCATGTCGAAGATTCACAGTGAGCAAGAAGAAATGAAGGCGAAGCAGCGCTCGTACGAGCGCTGCGACTCCTTCAAAACAGCAGATCGTTGGTGGTCCCGGGAGTCTGACCCCGACCCATCAGCTATTGATGGCCTATCTTGAGGATAAGCCATACACTTTTATTGTCTGGGAAAACCCCTTTAAGCAGGATAAAAAAAACAAAAAACCTGTATGGTAAAGTCTGAGCAATCCCCACTTAATTGCTAAGGGAAACCCCTTTACTGGTTATTAACTGAAAGAGTACTTTGTTTCAAGCCTAAGTCAGCTAAGATGAGGGCCATTTCCACAATAATACATATAGCTATATGATGCCCAACAATGCATATCTGCATTTACTACAATATTACTGCTTGTTAGACATATGTAAAACTAGAATTATTGATCACCATAGTAAGCATGAAGCCAACCAATTTCTCGGTATTCTTTAAAAGTTCCCCAGAGTGATTTTGCTGCACTTACTGCGAAGATTAGGAATACAGATTTTATAATGCTCGTGTTTGATCTACTATGGATACATCTAATACATCTGGTATATGGCCATTCATTTTACCCTAGCCTTAACCTATACACCTTTATAAACAGTTCATAGATGGTTTATGGGTATAAATATAATTCAACTAATGTTCTCAAAAGTTTCAGTATTATATTTTTTTAAGCAAACCTTCTTCAAAAACATTAATACATTAGTCATGAAAATGTCAACAGTCACCTGAAGTTATATGGTCTCATGCACACGACCCTGCTTTTGCGGGCGCAATTTATCCCATTCATTTCTATGGCCCCATGCACACGACTGTGGTTTACATGGATCCGTGTGGGGGCTACAAATCTGAACCGCAAAATCTCAGGACAAGTCATTTTACCATCTGGATTTGTGGATTCACCAATACCGGTAAATTGTTGTGGATCCGTGAGTCCTGATGACACACGGATGCACAATGAAGGTTCTTTGCGGTCCGATAGACCGCAACGGACTCGTGGTTTTGTGGACTGCAAAACCAATGCGGTCGTGTGTATGAGGTGTATGTCTGTCTTAAATACTGAAAAATAATACAATGAGAGTGGTAATTTACCAATCAATTACATCTACAGTATATATACATAATTGGAAACTTCTGGCCCATTAAACTGAGCAGTAAACAACAGATGAAGGAGAACTAATTTCCGCTAAATAATCCCAGTTGTCTATGCTTTACTCTTCACAGAATGGGCATTGCCACCATGTAGAAAAAGTATAGAGGACCTGTGATTTTTCGCGCAAGATGAGCAACAAATATTATTATGCCTTACAATTGCCAACTGAAACCTGTACCTCCCAATAATTAGTCAGAACTCTGCCCCATCCTTTGGGCGGATTTACACGAGCGTGTGCGTTTTGCGCGAGCAAAAAACGCTGCGTTTTGCGTGCGCAAAAGGTACTTAACAGCTCCGTGTGTCATCACCAGCCGCCATCATTATGACACTCTGTTTGTAAACAGAAAAGCACGTGGTGCGTTTCTGTTTTCAATCATACTTCTTACTACTGTTGCGCGAATCACGCGCGTCCCACGGAAGTGCTTCCGTGTGGTGCGCGTGATTTTCACGCACCCGTTGACTTCAATGGGTGCGTGATGCGCGAACAGCGCAGAAATATAGGACATGTTGTGCGTTTCACGCAGCGGACACACGCTGCGTGAAAATCACGGACTGTCTGCACGGCCCCATAGGCTAACATAGGTGTTGCACGCGTTGCACGGACGTATTACACGTTCGTGTAAATCCGCCATTACTAGTGGAACAAAAGATTGCCTACCAGTTAAGCCGATAGATTGTTGCCTTTACTATAACCCATTGACAGGTCAATATGATATTACTATTACATTTTACTACTAATTACCAAGCAGGGGAAACAAAAATAATTCATAATAACAACTTGTGCAAAAGAAGTATTTATAAAAAGCAGATATTTGTGGTGTTAAATGTCTGACACTGGAATCAGTCCATGTAATCTCCTGGGCAAGTTCTTTGTTTAAATATTATATCAACATAATATTTCTTGTTCTTTGATGAATTATCTCTCTCTTGGCTTTGTAAGGGGTATACAAATTAATATATCTTGAAAATTCATTACTCACTATGAGGTTTTTTAATTTAAAAGATTTCATGGTAGTCTTCTTTAGGAGTATTGTAGCCATGTTTTGTGGTCATTGACTGGGAGTTTTCATTAATTTCCATCTGTACTGTTGGCCCAGTTTGGGAAGGTATCCAAATGAAACATGGGTCGACCCCAACTGTTGATGGCTATGGTGGTGCATAAGACACCAATAATATTCATAACAATGCCAGTTTTTACCTAAAAAAAAAAATACGTTATGAGATATGTGGATGACAGATCTTACTTTTAGTGAACCTGATGTATAAAGTGACTTGTGGGTATTCCCATAATAGAATGTCATGGCATATCGCTACAATATGCCTTAACATAATCGTAAGGGTCCAAAGGAGAATGAAAGAACCAGGGTTTTTTTAGTGCCCTTTTAAGATATTTGTTATAACATTTTATTAGGTGTTGCGTAAATAAGTCTAAGGGGTTTACCTCTAAATGAGTGTATGGGGTGGAGCTTGTAGAGGGCTTTAACCAATCACTGTCAGTTTATAGCGGAAGCAGAATTTTTTTATTAGGAAACCCAGATAAAGTCATGCGGATAAAAATTTAAGTAAAATGAAGAAAATGGCTCTTAGAATGAGATATTTGTATCATTCTAAAATAATTTGTGCAAAAACACACAAAAACAACAAAAAAAGTATAACATTTTCATTATGGATGCGCTTTAAATTTAAATGCTAGAGCTTAAGCCACATACAGTCTATCTATAGGCAGCTGTCTCCCCTACCCAACCATCCTCACAGGTGCCCTTATTCCCAGAAAACTGTAAGAGTAGTTACCATATCCGATACATGAAGATGTCCGTATGAGAAGACAATGGCATTTGGTGGTGTGGCCACAGGTAACATGAAAGCAAATGAAGTGCTGAGAGTACAAGGGATCATAATGTACAGTGGGTTTACCATGATTGATTTTGCCTGGAGTGAGAAAATTATGCAAAAAGTAATTATTAGAACAATCTTAAAGGGGTTGTCCTATCTAAAAACAACCCTAGTTATAATAGGACCACCTGGTTTGTCACTGGATCCAGCTACTGGAATCACCCATGATCAACTGTTTTTGTCAGGGAAGCTCCTTGCAGCCACTGAAGGGGAATGTAGTGTTACATTAATGTAGTGTTCAAATTAATGTAGAGTCCACCAGAACGGCTCTCCGCTATGGCTCAGTAAAATGAATGACGATATATGGTAATCTATAAAACCCACAAAACTGTTTGAGACACCATAACCATTTTGTAAAGCGTCAATGACTATTGGCAATGGAGATTTCCTGATAATTTGGAATTTTATTTACTGATTCATTTATTCACTATGATTTTATTTACTAATTGTTTTATAAAATATAACATTGATGTTTAACTTAACTAAACCTGACTTATTTTAAATTGAAATGAAGGATAGTCCTACCATGGATGCAAGGATTGGAAGAAAGAGAGTTGCTGTGGCAACGTTGCTGGCACATTCGGTAAAGACGGCAATCATCAAAGACAAGATGATGGCAATGGCCCATGCTGGAATGTTATGCAAAAATGTCATCTGTTCGCCAAGCCAAGATGACAGTCCGGAAGCCTGTATAGAAAGTAAAATGAAAAGATTAGAGGCGCCGCATACTACACTGTAGCATTTCTAACCTGTTCCCCTACGCTAAGAAAGTACCATAGTTCAGGAGATAGTGTTTAGATAACTGTGGACTGAGATTCCTAAAACGTTACAGTGTCCACTCTGTCCAAATAAAACACGTTATATGGACAGGCCAGCCCAGTAATCTGCTGATTGCCAGTGGTCTGGCTTCTGAAACCCCTGAAACCATATGGTCATCATTGTCTACCGTAAATGTTGATATAGTACATGTTTATTGTAGGGCTGGCGTTATGACAATGATTGGTGGGGGAAATTTTATGTGTAATTTCTATTTCATTTAATTTAGCTATTTTAGTTTTATTTTTTCTTATTATGGTTAGAAAAGACCATATTTTATTTGTTTTATACTATACTTTTGCACTGTTACTGGGGCTGCACAGCATCCCAGCGATCATGTGACCAGTCACATGAGGCAAGCTTAGTCTAAGGCGAGATCATGGAGGACAGAAAAATCCCATGGAGCGCCGTTGCCTCTGTTGGTCTGCAGGAAGAGTGTATGTGGCTTGAGCTCTAAAATTTCAATTAAAAGATCATCCATCAGGACAATGTTATATTTGTATGTTTTTGCACAAATTTTAAAAAAATGATATAATAAATATACAGTATAATTTTATGAAATTCAAGAACATGTGTATGTGGTATTTGCGCATAAGTTTATTATAATGAAATAAATACATAGTGATTTTCCTTTTCAAAGGTATCGCATAGGCCGATTTACAGGTATGTTAGAGAAGGAGCATAATGTTGGAATGCCATTAATGTTCTTTGTCTACCTATTTTAATGATGTGTTAAAAGGCCATAAAAAATGGGGTTGCCGAAGATAGTGCTTGGCAGCCCCATAGAAAAGGATGGAGCGGTGGTCCAGCATGTGCATTACCGCTCCTTTGCTATAGGGCTCCCAGTGGTCGGACCCTCAGATATTTATCACCTATCCTATGGATAGGTGATAAATAATGATTATGGGAAAACCACTTTAAGTTTATCTAAAAGGTTAAAAATTCTCCACTTAGGGGCCTCCGTCGCAGATCCAGCCAAGTTTACCGGAGATTACCGAAGACAATGTCTACGGTTAAACGACGGACACCCCGACAGAAAGGCAACGGAACCTATTAAAGTCAATGGGTACTGTCGGCCGCCAGTGGTGTCCGTCGTGCAATGGAACTGTTGCTTCCGTTATTCCCTTGTTCTGCTCCTCTGACTGAGTAGAAAAACGGAATAGACTGACGCAGGTACGAACACAGCCTTACACTGACAAAAAGAAGCTGACTGATTGACAATCACACACTGACAATCTGATGGACTGACGCCAACTGACTGACACTAACTAATGCTGATTGACTGACGCTGACGCTAAAGGACTGACGCTGATTGACTGATGCACTGGCGATGACTGACACTGACTAACAGACGGTCTTATGCTGACTGACAGACAGTCTCATGCTGACTGACGCCGCCACTGACTGATACTAACTAAATTGACACTGACTGAGACTAACTGATTGACACTGACTGACACTAACTGATTGAGGCTTTGCTCACATCTGTGTTGGAGGCACCGTTAGGGGCCTTCGTCGCAGATCTGGCATGGATTTTCGGAGACAATAGTGCAGCATGCTGCGCTACTGTGTCTGGTAAAATCATGGACACCTCAATGGAAAGCCGACAAAACCCATTGAAGTCAATGGGTTCCGTTGGCCGCCAGCGGTGTCCGTTGTGCAGCAGGACTGTTGCATCCATTATTCTCTTGTCCTGCTCCTCTGATGAAGCAGAACAAAGGAATGGCACCACGCAGGTGTGAACATAGCCTGACACTGACTGACATTAGCTGATTCACTCAGACTGACTAAATTACTATCTATTTTTAGTGTTTTATGATTTAAAAAAAAAAAAAGCTCCCTTATACAATGGGAGAGGAAGGGGAGTGATCACAGTGGGGGAATTGTGATCAAGGGGTTAATTGGGGGTCTTCAGCACTTGGAGTAGCACGACAACGATACAGTCTCTGCTCTTCACTTCTCATACACCAACCGAGTAGATAGATCATACATAGCCTGTCAACAGCTTTTCCTTCACTTCTGAGCTCAGAGCGATCGCCGACAAGGGACCACTCTGATTGGTCCCTTGTAGTCTACCTGGAGACAAGGGCAGTCCATGACAGCAGTTAACCACCGCTATGTTACAGTGCTGCGTGGCGGTTAACATTTAAAGTGCGGACGTAACAGCACGTCCAGGTGCGCAAAGTTACTGCTCACATGGATGTGCATTTATGTAAAGGTACAGGAAGGGATTAATCCTTTGCTTACTAGTGATAACATTTACACCGATCTAGTTACATCCTCCATATGCTCACTTAGGTTATATGGAAAGGGGTTGTCCAAAGAGAACAACTATTTATGCAGTATTTTGCACTGTTAGAGCATGTTGGTACTTACATCACTCCCTTTGGCCAAGGCAAACCCCCCACCTAGAAGAAGTACAATGCTCCAGGGCATCTTCTTATGAACCACTTTCCATGTCAGTAATGGTACAGACATAAATGATTGCTGCTCTATAAAAAAAATAATAATAAGAAGAATATTGTTGCTAAGTTTCCACCACAAACATGGCATATTGATCATTTCTGTTCTGTATCCCCTATATAGTATAATGAAGAGTGTTAAAACATGCACAGCCAGCTCTCTTCTGCAAACGGGACATGAGACCCGAGGTTGGACCCCTCTTGCTCAAACATTTATGGCCTATCTTATCTGGCTTGATTTACCAAGATTTAGGTAGGAATAACAATAATAATATTAGTATACTTTACAAATCACAAGTAAAAGCCTATGCAAAGATAAATCTGATGTAACTGTGACTGTCCATGAAAACAGCCAACACCTTTGTTATAATATATTATGTTCACTTTGAATAGTGTTGGACAGGATTGATTTGGATAGTAGTTTTACCTTCTTCTGGATCTTCAAGATTAAAGCTGTTTTGCTTGCGACATGAAAATCTAGGACGTTTTGCTGGTAGAACAAAAAGAAGTACGGCTACAAAGATTGCGACCGTGGCATCTGTTACATACCTGCAGTTAATAAGAGGGGATACATAGGCATTTATACATTGTTTTGCTACAATAAGAATTATTAAAGATTTACTTGGCACCTAGTTATTTCTCCTCTTACAGAAAACACTACTCATAGGATAATGATAGCAAAAATAACCATTCTGAAGAACATTATATGTCTACACATGCTCTTGGTAATTCCTGCTTATACCATGGAAGGATGTTTACTGCTAAGAAATAGCACTATGTCATAGTTATTTTCAAGCAAACTGAGCATACATGTACGAGGGTGAGTCAAAAATGATCTGCATTCTGGCTGTAGAATTTATTTTAATCAACTTTTATAAAAATATAAATACATAATTTTTTGCCAATCTCCCTACTTATCAATACACTTTGTCCATCTGTCAACAAGCTTTCGTATTGCCACATTAAAAAATGTTTTAGGCTCAGCTGAGAGCCACGAATGCCCCACTGTCTTCTCCTCTTCATCAGACGTGAATCTTCGTCCTCATAAGACTTCTTTCAGGGGACCAAACAGGTGATAGTCTATCCAATAGGATCAGCTCACGTGCACGCACAATGTTGTCATCTGTCGAGGACGTGGTCGAGCGTCCGGCTCCTTCTTCATGGCTGACACTTGTGCGACCTTCCTTGAACTTCTCTATCCATTCATAGGCACTTCTTTATGACAAAACACTATCTCCATACTGTGCACAAAGCCTTTGATAAATATCAGCACCAAATACACCCTCAGACCACAAAGAACTAATCACTGCACGCTGCTCTTCTTTCGTGCAAATCACAAATGGGGCAGCCAATGTTTCTCACACCGCAGTCACAAATAAACAGATGTAACACATTCAAACCTACACAGCAGTGACTGGGGAAACAGCGACCGCGTACGGAAAACGCTTATAAGACAGTGCGGCCAACAGAAGTTTTAGGGTTTGTTCACACAGAGTTTTTTGCAGGCAGAAAAATCTGCCTCAAAATTCCTTCAGAAACAGACCTACGGGAGTAAAGAGCATGTCCCTTTTTTTCCCGCGAGAAATCAATCAATGGGAGGCGATTTCGGACGGTTTTTGGCATTGTTTGTTCCGCATCAAAAACATCCCCAAAAAACCTCAGTGTGAACTAGCCCTTAATATAAACGGAGTGCGGATCATTTATGATTCACCCACATATATAACAAATTAAAATGCTGTTCTGCCCTTTATTATCCTAAACGTTTACTGACATCCAGCCATGGTCTCTAATTATTGTTATCATTCCTGTAATCTTTTATTTACACAAAACTTTTCTATGGAGTGTAATACATTCCATTTCGGAATAATTTTAACAAGAATCATGTGACATAAAATGAAGATACTTGTCTAATGATTACAAACAAATGACAGCTAATCAAAAAAAGGTACAAAGTGCATCCAGTGGTATTTTGAGGAATTCTCAGTGCCTTGTGCTACACCTTGTAGGAAACCTGTCATCAGGTATACCCCCCTAAAGTGGTCACGTTTGACACGGTAGAGCAGCATACCTTACAAAAGTACGTTTTAAAATGTACAGCGCTGTATGTAAATGAGGCCTGAAGTGTCTGCTGGGAGTATACTCAGCTCAGAAGTGTCTGCTGGGAGTATACTCAGCTCAGAAGTGTCTGCTGGGCGTATACTCAGCTCAGAAGTGTCTATCTTTTCATCTCTAACCCAACTCATCTTTTCCTGATTGACAGGGATGATGCTTCCTGCAGTGAACTGGCACATGCGCATTGGGAACTCCCTGTTGTGGGCAGAGGCTTCATTTCTCCTCTACGCATGTGCCGGCCCGAATTTGGAAAAGATTGTGGATGACACAGGAGGCCTCGTTTACATACGGTGTACGACAAACTTCTTTTTGTAAGATATGCTGCACTACTGAGGACAAACAGGCATACAATTATGACAGGTTCCCTTTATTTCTTTAAGTTAGATAAGAAAAATATCTGTTTTGTCCAAATGAAAGCAAAGGATAACCCTATGAGCTATTGTGGCCAATTGCCACACCAGGTTGGTATTTGGTAGCCCAAGCAAGATCTGTCTCATCTCCTGTTTTTAGTGATAGAGAGCAGACTGGAAAGAATGCATAGGATAAGGACTCTTTGCTAGTAGCCACAGGACCCGTGTGTGTCTGCTACTTCTGACCTCCTATAGACCTATAGAAACTCTCCTAACTACAGGATGAGACACTCTGTGGTACGTACGTGTCACTGCGACGTTACATCCGAATTAGACATTGGCTAATCGTTGAAGTGATGACCTCAGATATCATAACGGCAGTAAATGACAGAATATATTTTTTACAAACATGGCATGCCATAAAAAATGTAAAACAATATATATAAGAAATCCAGAATCCCTTACTCAATATTGCCTTTATTGAAGAGCACAGTAGCCCAACCTTTCACAAAGCCAGGATCTCTTGTAAACCAAAGGATGACCAGAAGAGTAAAGAGTAGTAGCACATTAGACTCTGCAAAGGAAATAGGACCCAACTTGCGGTATTCTTCCCGGATAACGTTATAAGCTGCTCGCTCCTTCTCTGAACTCGTAGTTCCACAGCCCCATGTCTTCTTAAAGCTTAATATGAGGAAAAGGTGAGGTAATTACTCTTAAGTCAAGAGATAAAGGTTGTTTCAGGAAGAACACTATAATTCCCTCCTTCTAGTTTCACAGGTCTGAATTTCTGACTGAATGACTAGTCCAGCAGATTTCCCTATGGAAAGAAAAGATATAGAAAAGGAAACTGAATAATAGAAAGCAGAGTGGTTAATGGAACAGTAGGCAGCAATGGTAATAATAGAATAAGAGAGTAAAGAGTGTTAGAGATGATGACGCAGCAAAAGATCGGGCATTATAAATCCAACTTGGCTAGTCAAGGTGGTCCTTAATGGTTATAGAAGGGTAACACAAACTAGGATTAGAACTATTATTAAAAAAAGTACACTCCTCAACATTGAAATTCAAACACCAAGAAGGAAAACTTTTGGAATTGTAGAAATCACAGGATTAATAGACATGTTAATGATATGCAAATGATAAAAAAATGGAAACAAAATATTCCAAACATCTTTATTTATTCAGTATCGAGTATGAGCGCCACACGCAGAAATACACGCACTAACACGCCTTGGCATACTATCAATGAGGTTATTCATGTTTGCCTGAGGAATGTTATGCCACACTGAATGCACTTGGGCACGCAAATCATCAAGATTGGCTACTGGCAGCTCCCTTTGCAGTTCCCGACCAATGACATCCCAGAAGTGCTTGGTGGGAGACAAGTCCGGAGGTGCTGCAGACCATAATAGAATGTTTATGCCACGCAGGCTGCTCACACTGCTAGCACAAGCAACATGCTGGCGTTGTCCTGTTGAAAAACGGCTTCTGGGGCACTTTGGAGCAATGGCTGTACCACTGGTTCCAAGACCAATTCAATGTAACACCGAGCTGTTAGCGTACCCGAACTAAAATGCATCCGCACACCTTATGCTGTGATTCTCATTCGCTGTTGTTCTCCCAACCTCCGGGACAAACAAGCAGTGCTGACATCTCGGCCTAGGTGCGTAGCGATCTGCCGGAGTGATAAACCAAGGTCTCTCAGTTCAAGGACTCTGTTCCTCTAAGTTTGCAACAAGTGACGATAACTGGCACATCAACGAACAGGAGGCATCGCACAATCATCCCACAACACTTACAATCTGATTTTTGAGGTTTCACGTGGTTAAAAATTTTTGCTTTCAATCTGTCTTTTTGGCCCTCCCACATGCCACAGATTGGAGCTAGGTGACACCTGCTACTTCCTCAATTTGCATAACCTTATGGCTTGCCTTTCTTGGTGTTGCAATTTCAATGTTGAGGAGTGCAATCACATTATATATACATTATATATATATATATATATATATATATATATATATATATATATATATATATATATATATATATATATATAGCACTGTGCTAAAATTTTAGGCAGTTGTGGAAAAATGCTGCAAAGTAAGAATGCTTTCAAAAATAGAAGTGTTAATAGTTGTTTTTTTTAGCAATTAACAAAATAGAAAGTGAAAGAACAGAAGAGTAATCTAAATTAAATTAATATTTGGTGTGACCACCCTTTGCCTTCAAAACAGCATTAATTGTTCTAGGTACACTTGCACAAAGTCATGGATTTTGTATGATTATAGTCAGGTGCATGATTAACCAATTATACCAAACAGTTGATAATTATCATCATTTTTATGTGTAGGTTGAAACACAGCCATTAACTGTAACAGAAACAGCCGTGGTGAGGCTTAAAACTGGGTGAGGAACAGCCAAATTTTGCTACAAAGGTGAGGTTGTGGAAGACAGTATATGTCACAGGTCCACGACGACAAGACTGAGCAGAGCAAAAAGACACAAGGAAGTTATACTGCATCAGCAAGGTCTCTCCCAGGCAAAAAAAATCAAAACAGAGCTCAAGATGTGCTGTTCAATTTCTTTTAAAGACGCACAAAGAAACGGGAAACGTTGAGGACCCTAGACGCAGTGGTCTGCCAAGGAAACATAGTGCAGGCAGATCAAAGACACATCATGCTTACTTCCCTCTGAAGATGGGAAGATGCCCAGCAGTGCCATCAGCTTAGAGCTGGCAGAAACCAGTGGGACCCAGTTACACCCATCTACTGTTCGAAGAAGTCTGGCCACAAGTGGTCTTCATGAAAGAATTGTGGCCAAAAAGCCATACCTTTGGGTGGGAATAAGGCCAAGCGACTCAACTATGCATGAAAACATAGGAACTGGGCGGCAGACAAATGGCAGCAAGTGCACTGGACTGATGAGTCAGAATTTGAAATATTTGGCTGTAACAGGAGGAAGTTTTTTTGCCGAAGGGCTGGAGAGCGTCTGCAGGCAACAGTGAACCATGGTGGATGTTCCTTGCAAGTTTGGGGCTGTATTTCAGCAAATGGATTTGGTTAGGACTAATGGTGTCCTAAATGCAGAGAAATACAGGCAGATACTGATCCATCATGCAATACCATCAGAGAGCCGTCTGATTGGCTCCAAATTTATTCTGCAGCAGGACAATGACCCCAAACATACAGACAATGTCATTAAGAACTATCTTCAGCGTAAAAAAGAACAAGAAGCCCGGTAAGTGATGATATGGCCACCACAAAGCCCTGATCTCCACATCATAGAGTCTGTCTGGGATTAGATGAAGAGACAGAAGGATTTGAGAAAGCCTACATCCACAGAAGATCTGTGGTTCTCCAAGATGTTTGGAACAACTTCCCGGCACAGTTCCTTCAAAAACTGTGTGCAGAGTGTACCTAGAAGAATTGATGCTGTTTTGGAGGCAAAGGGTGGTCAGGCCAAATATTGATTTGATTTAGATTTCTCTTCTGTTCATATACTTTGTATTTAGTTACTTGATAAAAAAAAAAACTATTAACACTTCTATTTTTGAAAGCATGCTCACTTTTGCAGCATTTTTCCACAACTGCCTAAAACATTTGCACAGTACTATTTATACAGTATATATACTAGTATATATATACTTAACTATCTTTGTTATACAAATAACACTTGCATTTGTCACAAGACATACTTCCTTTTCCTAAATATATGACTTCAGTGAGTCATATTCCACACAATGTAATGTCTGTATGGTTGGGCATGTGGTTGTGATGAATATGGTTTTTGACTTGTCAAAGGAAGTTAAACTTGTTTATGGTGTGATAGTACACTATATTGCCAAAATCAAGAGAAGCATATACATAGGAAACAAGTGAATTGCAGGACTGAATCAAATTGTAATTATTAGCCAATTTTACACTGCAGTAATTTGGGCGTATTTTAGTGTCCATGTTAAAGTTCCTAAACCTGGACCTCCCGCAGATCCTATGGGGATCTTAGTCCGGTTCAGTAGAACCATGGGAGTTACAGGTATTTTGGCTATAATATATTGCAACTATCTAATTGTCTTTAAGTTTGTGAATATTTTTGTCTTTTTTCATTTTCACTATTTGATGTAAATGACACTTACTTTAATCCCATGAATGAGAACTGGAGCCAGATCCAAGCTGCACACAGCATGACTATCATGTTAGGAAAGGCAAATCCAAACCAAGAAGCAAAATTCAGAATATCTCCATTGTTTGGAAAAATCCTGCACCAAGTGGAAATAAAAAAAATATAAAAGAGAAAGTCTTTACTGCCGTACTCCATTGTGCCCTCTGGTAATACATCATCGATATGCTGGTTTCTGTACCATCATGACTCTTTGACTGTAGCACATGATACCAGATGGCCCCCAACTTTCCTAATAGCTGCAAACATAGGTCTTGACAAAATATGGATAGAACAATATATAAATTCCATTACTGCTGCAACTGACTATAAAAAACATTAGCATTTGTGAGTTACTTTGTGAAGGAAGCTACTCTGTGTGTAATAGTTTTGTTTCACATCGTGGTGAAAATACTAGCTTAATTTTATGTTTTGGGTAGAATTTTCTTTAAGTATTGACTATATTACACTACACTCAAAATACAATATTTTAAAATTATTTTTTCATGTCCGTTCAACTAAACTGAACAACCAAGGCCGTCACAGGTTTCTATACAAATGGAGTATAATATTATTCTTTGCCCTCATCCAATCTTATGACCTTCTGATACTGCACTTTCATCCCATAAAAAGACTATTTGCTTTGTTGCCCTTATAATAAAGTTCTTAAAAGTGCACAATGAATATGTTTTGTTAAAAAAGGAAAGGGCGGCATTAAAATGCGTCATGAAAATACTAGGACATTATCTTTGTAGAAAGTTTTCCCACTAACTAATGCTAAGTCTTACTTTGCTTTAGATAATACAATACAACTATTCCAATCTGTTCTCTTAATTCGAGTGCGTGAGAGGTTTATATAAACATTCTTGTAGAACAATTACACTGAAAGATACCTTCACCATATAGAGAAATACCAGCACTAGTTTAATAGATAAAAAGACAAGCAGTTGGTCAATATATATTGTACAGCCATAACATTAAATCCACCTGCCTAATATTGTGTAGGTTTCTCTCGTGCCACTAAAACAGCTCTGTCCCATTGAGGCATGGACGCCACAAGACCTCTGTAGGTGTCTTGTAGTTTCTAGCACCAAGACATTATCAGCAGATCCATTAAGTCCTGTAAGTTGCGAGATGGGGCCTATATGGCTCTTACTTGTTTTTTTCCAGCACATCCCACAGATGTTATTTCGGATTGAGAACTGGATAATTAGCAGGCCAAGTCAACACCTTGAACTTTCTGAATTCAGGCCACATTTTTCCATTGCTCCATAGTTAAGTTCTGATGCTAACGTGCTCATTGTAGGCACTGTTGGCAGTTCACAGGGGTCAGCATAGGCACCGGTCTGCAGCTACACAAGCTGCGATGCAATGTGTGTTCTAACACCTTTCTATCATAGCCATCATTAACTTTTTCAGCTATTTCTGCTACATTAGCTTTTTGGTAGGATCGGACTAGACGGACTGCCTTCATTCCCCATGCACATCAATGAGCCTTGGGCACCCATGGTCACCGGTTCACCGGTTGTCCTTCCTTGGACCACTTTTGGTAGGTACTAACCACTGCATAACTGGAACATATAATAAGACCTGCTGTTTTTGAGATGTTTTGACCCAGTCGCCTAACCATCATTATTTGGCTCTTGTCAAAGTTGCTCAGATTCCTAGGCTTGCCAATTTTTTCTGCTTCCAACACATCAACTTCAAGAACTGACTGTTCAATTGCTGTCTAATATATCCCACCTCTTGACAGGTGCCCTTGTAACCAAATAATCAATGTTATTCACTTCACCTGTCAGTGGTTTTGTTGTTATGGATGATCGGTGTATATATAAAATATATACTCACTTATCTAATGGAATTCGATGAATGTGTAAACCAGTGTCCCTTTACACAGCCAGCAACGAATGAAGCAGACCTTGACGTGGATACGGAACTCCTTTTACATAATGCACCATATGATTTATTAAGGTCTACTTTTTTTACAAGCAAGTCCTGATCTCTTGCATATGGGGTTGTCAGAAGTATGAGGGTTCAAATCAAGAAGCATAACTTACCACCAAATCCAGCGCTCAACAATACCTCCAGACCTTCTGGTGTTGGAACAGAGTTAACTCTCAGCTGATTAGACAACAAGACAAGGATGTACAACCCTCGAATATTGATATTGCCCCTGTTCTCTACTGGTAGTTTCCAGTTACCAAATATTTATCTCCCTTTGCTGTTTTTTGAAGATTCTAATTTCACTCGCTTTATACCGTCATAGATACACATTTAATATGCTCTTCTCCAGCAAGCTGATCTTGCTAATCCATAGTATTGTTTATACTTACGAGCTAAACTGTCCTTTCAGCACAAGGTTTGGCCCTGTTCCTGTTAATGTGGCTGTCCCACCAATGCTTGCGGCATAGCATACACACAGCATCATTCCTTTGTTAATTCTTTTTTTCTCCTTTTTTTCTTTAGCCTCTACAGAGATATCTTGTGCATGTCCATTGGCCACAACTGCAAAAAGAAAAGCACATTTCAGAAGTACGTAATAGGTTATAAAATATTTCACAATGTATAAGAAATACATAGTTTACTTTGGGGTAGAATATCTTGTGTTTAAAGCAAAGTCACCACCACCAGTATTCGGGGACCCTGTTAGGCCTCATGTACAAAATAGTATTAAGCCTCCTTCACACACACACTGTTATTTAAGCTTTTTTAAAAGGCATGTAAGAAATGCCATACATTTTTAATGTCTTTTACATGTATTTTTAGTGGCGTTTTTTTTTTGGTCTAGTGTTAATTTATTGTACATGCGTTTTTCCCGCTTTTTTTTATGTTCTGTACAGAAGCTAATGGAATAAACGCCAGAAAATAATTCATATATAAAGCATACTGTGTTTTGAGAAAAACTGCCTCTGACCCAAAAAATACTATGTATGTATGTAGGCTTTCTCATATTTTAACCCCTTGGAGACACGGCCAATTTGAGTTTTTTCATTTTAGTTTTTTCCTCCCCGCATCCCGAAGCCATAATGTTAAGGATCTGCCAGGCTCAGCTTCTGTGTCTACGCCCATAGGTAATCAGTCTGCACCTGCTTCTATGTCTGTGAGACTGACTCCATCTTCCACCACTCAGGATGGCAGGCTTAGGAGTGGGAGAGCCTATCACAGCCTGGCCAGACGGAGCTAGCTCCCGCCCTCTGTCTATTTATACCTGCCTTTCCTGTTCCTCCTTGCTTGTGATTCTTCTCATTTGGTTTCCTGGCCCTGCTGCAGCTTCTTGAACTATTTGACCCTGCTTCATATTGACCCTGGCTTACTGACTACTCTTCTGCTCTGCGTTTGGTACCTCGTACACTCCTGGTTTGACTCGGCTTGTTCACTACTCTCCTGCTCTGCGTTTGGTACCTCGTACACTCCTGGTTTGACTCGGCTCGTTCACCACTCTTGTTGCTCACGGTGTTGCCGTGGGCAACTGCCCCTTTTCCCTTGCTTCTGTGTCCCCTTGTCTGTTTGTCTTTCGTGCACTTAATGAGCGTAGGGACCGTCGCCCAGTAGTACCCCGTCGCCTAGGGCGGGTCGTTGCAAGTAGGCAGGGACCGAGTGGCGGGTAGATTAGGGCTCACTTGTCTGTTTCCCTACCCCCATCATTACATATAACTGTTTTTTTGTTGACATAGCCGTATGAGGGCTTGTTTTTTTGCGGGACAAGTTGTAGTTTGTCAAGGCACCATTTATTGTACCGCATAATGTACTGGGAAGCTGAATTTTTTTTATTTGTGGGGCGAAATGCAAAAAAAACAGCAATTACTCAATTTTTTGGGGGGTTTTGTTTTTACGGCGTCCATCAGGCGGTAAAAACGACATGTGCACCTTATTCTACGGGTTGATACGATTATTGCGATACCAAATTTATATGTTTTGTTTTATGTTTTACCACTTTTAAAAAAATACAGGTATTTGCTAAAAAAAAAAAAATGTTTTGTGTCGCCATGTACTGAAAGCCATAACTTTTTTGAATTTTCGGTCAATTTAGCAATGTGAGGGCTTAATTTTGGCGAAGGGAGCTGTAGTTTTCACCGATACCATTTTGGGGTATATGCAACTTTTTTTATCACTTTTTATTGAATTTTTTTTGAGAGCTGAGGTTACCAAAAAACAGCAGTTTGCGAGCTTTATAATATATTTTGTTTTACGGCGTTTACCGAGCGGGTTAAACAACACTATATTATGATAGTTCGGACTTTTACAGACGCGGCGATACCAGTTATGTTAATAATTATTTTTTTTACTTTAGGGGAAAAATGTTTTTTTTTACTTTTAATACTTGTTTGTTTGTTTTTTGAAACATAAAAAACCCTTTATTAACAGTTTTACTTTTTATTAGTCCCCCTAGGAGACCTGAACGAGCGATCGTTGGATCGCTTGCATTATATACTGTAATACTAATGTATTGCAGTATATCGGGATACTGACAGTCTGCTTTGAAGCCCTGCCAGAGGTAGAGCTTCAAATGAGTGCAAAGATGGCCTTTATTAGGCCCCCAGGCTGCCGTAACACCCATTGTAACCGGCCGATCGTGACCTAGGGGGATGCAATGGTGTGTTTTAGGGGGTGTCCCCCAGATTCTAATAATTTAAATGCTGCGATCACAATTGACCGCGTCATTTAAGGTGTTAAGTGGGCGGAATCAAAGTGAACTGTGCCATGCGCATCACAGGAAAGACAGCGGGAGCTCAGGGAGTTAAATGCATGGCTAAAGTCTTGGTGTAGAGGAGAAGGATTTGGGTTCCTAGAGCACTGGGCTGACTTTTCATTGGGGTACAAACTGTATTCTGCAGATGATTTGCACCTAAATGGAAGGGGGTCCGCTGTGCTGGGGGAGAGAATTCTAGCTAGGGTGGCGGAGTATTTAAACTAGGGCTGAGGAGGGAGGTCAATGTAGAAAAAAAAGGGGTAGCCAGGTTAGAGAGGGGTCAGACTATATTGGTGGGGGGAGAAACAGAATGTGGGGAGAGGACTAGACAACAAGATAAGGAGATCCTTTCGTTACAAAAGATCAGTGTAAATAAAAAGGCCCGATTAATGTCAAATCACATTTCTGATAATAAAAGTGAAAAACTGACAGGCAAGTTAAAGTGTATGTTCACAAATGCCAGAAGTCTAGCAAGCAAAATGGGGGAGCTGGAGGCCTTGATACTGGAAGAAAATATAGATATAGTTGGTGTTGC
Source organism: Rhinoderma darwinii (assembly GCF_050947455.1). NCBI lineage: Eukaryota > Metazoa > Chordata > Amphibia > Anura > Rhinodermatidae > Rhinoderma > Rhinoderma darwinii. Next base: position 419,336,698 of record NC_134688.1, read on the forward strand.
TGAAACATGGCTGGACTCTTCACATGACTGGGCTGTAAATCTACAGGGTTTTACACTTTTTCGGAAAGACAGGACAAATAGGAAAGGTGGTGGTGTATGTCTGTATGTGAGAAATGATATGAAGGCGAGTGTGAAAGAGACAATAGTGGGTGAATACTGTGAGGAGGTTGAAACCTTGTGGGTGGAACTAGAAAGGGAGGTAAACACTGAAAAAATTACTTTTGGTGTAATCTATAGACCCCCCAATATAACTGAGGAGATGGAAGTTCAGCTATATAAACAGATGGAGCGGGCTGCACAGGCGGGTACTGTAGTGATAATGGGAGATTTTAATTTCCGGGATATTAATTGGTGTCATGGTTCGGCTTCAACTGCAAAGGGGAGACATTTCCTCAACCTGTTGCAGGAAAATTTTATGGGCCAGTTTGTGGTAGACCCGACTAGAGGTGAAGCTCTGTTGGATCTGGTCATTTCTAATAATGCAGATCTTGTTGGGAATGTCAATGTTCGTGAAAACCTCGGTAACAGTGATCATAATATAGTTACATTTTACCTATACTGTAAAAAACAAACGCAGGCTGGGAGGGCAAAAACATTTAATTTTAAGAAAGCCAATTTCCCCAGGATGAGGGCTGCAATTCAGGATATAGACTGGGAAGAACTAATGTCAAATAATGGAACAAATGATAAATGGGAGATTTTCAAATCTACTTTGAGTTATTATAGTGCAAAATTTATTCCTACAGGTAACAAGTATAAACGACTCAAATTAAACCCCACATGGCTTACACATTCTGTGAAAGGGGCAATACATGACAAAAAAAGGGCATTTAAAAAATACAAATCTGAGGGTACAGCTGTAGCCTTTGTAAAATATAAGGAGCTTAATAAAATCTGTAAAAATGTAATAAAATTAGCAAAAATACAAAATGAAAGGCAGGTGGCCAAGGATAGTAAAACAAATCCCAAAAAATTCTTCAAGCATATAAATGCAAAAAAGCCCAGGTCTGAACATGTAGGACCCCTAGATAATGGTAATGGGGAGTTGATCACAGGGGATCAAGAGAAGGCAGAGTTACTAAATGGGTTCTTTAGCTCTGTATATACAACTGAAGAAGGAGCAGCTGATGTAGCCGGTGCCAGTGCTGTTAATATATCAGTTGATATACTGAATTGGATGAATATAGAGATGGTCCAAGCTAAATTAAATAAATAAATGTGCACAAGGCCCCGGGACCAGATGGGTTACACCCTAGAGTTCTTAAAGAGCTTAGTTCAGTTATTTCTGTCCCCCTTTTCATAATATTCAGAGAATCTCTAGTGACTGGTATAGTGCCAAGGGACTGGCGCAGGGCAAATGTGGTGCCTATTTTCAAAAAGGGCTCTATGTCTTCCCCGGGTAATTATAGACCAGTAAGCTTAACATCCATCGTGGGGAAAATGTTTGAGGGGCTATTGAGGGACTATATACAGGATTATGTGACAATAAATAGCATTATAAGTGACAGCCAGCACGGTTTTACTAAGGACAGAAGTTGTCAAATTAACCTAATCTGTTTTTATGAAGAGGTGAGCAGAAGTCTAGACAGAGGGGCCGCTGTGGATTTAGTGTTTTTGGACTTTGCAAAGGCATTTGACACTGTCCCCCATAGACGCCTAATGGGTAAATTAAGGACTATAGGTTTAGAAAATATAGTTTGTAATTGGATTGAGAATTGGCTCAAGGACCGTATCCAGAGAGTTGTGGTCAATGATTCCTACTCTGAATGGTCACCGGTTATAAGTGGTGTACCCCAGGGTTCAGTGCTGGGACCCCTATTATTCAACTTATTTATTAATGATATAGAGGATGGGATTAATAGCACTATTTCTATTTTTGCAGATGACACCAAGCTATGCAATATAGTTCAGACTATGGAAGATGTTCATGAATTACAGGCAGATTTAAACAAACTAAGTGTTTGGGCGTCCACTTGGCAGATGAAGTTTAATGTAGATAAATGTAAAGTTATGCATCTGGGTGCCAACAACCTGCATGCATCATATGTCCTAGGGGGAGCTACACTGGGGGAGTCACTTGTTGAGAAGGATCTGGGTGTACTTGTAAATCATAAACTCAATAACAGCATGCAGTGTCAATCAGCTGCTTCAAAGGCCAGCAGGATATTGTCGTGTATTAAAAGAGGCATGGACTCGCGGGACAGGGATGTAATATTACCACTTTACAAAGCATTAGTGAGGCCTCATCTAGAATATGCAGTCCAGTTCTGGGCTCCAGTTCATAGAAAGGATGCCCTGGAGTTGGAAAAAATACAAAGAAGAGCAACGAAGCTAATTAGGGGCATGGAGAATTTAAGTTATGAGGAAAGATTGAAAGAATTAAACCTATTTAGCCTTGAAAAAAGACGACTAAGGGGGGACATGATTAACTTATATAAATATATTAATGGCACATACAAAAAATATGGTGAAATCCTGTTCCTTGTAAAACCCCCTCAAAAAACAAGGGGGCACTCCCTCCGTCTGCAGAAAAAAAGGTTCAAGCTGCAGAGGCGACAAGGCTTCTTTACAGTGAGAACTGTGAATCTATGGAATAGTCTACCGCAGGAGCTGGTCACAGCAGGGACAGTAGATGGCTTTAAAAAAGGGTTAGATAATTTCCTAGAACAAAAAAATATTAGCTCCTATGTGTAGAAATTTTTCCTTCCCTTTTCCCTTCCCTTGGTTGAACTTGATGGACATGTGTCTTTTTTCAGCCGTACTAACTATGTAACTATGTAACTATGTAACTTTCATTCCACCCGCTGGAGTGAGGTGTAGGCTGTATAACACAGCTGTCATCCGCAGAGTATGGAGCACGCTCAGCCCGTGAGAGTGCTCCATACTTCAACTTGGTGAAAGCAACGTAATAGTACATGGTATGTCGCCAAGAGGTTAATATGGACTTTAAAGTAACCTCTGACCGCGTTGTTATTTGGGCATAATAATTAACAAGCATAAAATGCTGCAAAAAAAATGCCCCTGAAAATGACTAATGATTCATGCAAAATACTTGAGAAAAAATATTGTGGCATGATCTATCATGTGCCGTAGTACGGATCTAGTCTCTTTTTGTTTCAAGGAGGCACCATATGTTGGCACACAGTGTCTACAGCTGTAATACAGAACCATATGTAACTGTACCGGCTCAGATTAGCCTGTATTTTAATGCACCTTTTTTTTTCAGCCCAACAGAATGGATTACGAAAAGAGAGCAAAGCTTTAATTTTTCCTTTTTTCCCCATTAATAGTCACTCCTACTTTTTGATTAAAAAAAAAGAAGTTTGAAAAAATTCCAGTGAAATGCAAAATGTTGAACACATTGATAAATTATAAAAATATTATCATTGGCTTCTGAAATACAACGCATATATGTGAGCACTATTTATGTAAATCACTGTTCGGCAGTGGTTCGGACTTCAAAAGTTCAAAAGTCCACAAGTAAAGAAGACTCAGTTACTTTTTAAATTGAATGTTTAATTGGTGAAGTTAAATAAGTAATTTTAGACCAAATATACCAGAAACCAGCATAATGCAAATGTTTTATTTTTCTTATTTCGTAAGTCAATATTAACCCATAAAAACAACAATTCATAACCAAAGAAAATATTTCCGTGTTCTTAATGTTATGAAGCCTGGGAACATCTGCATTTTGGGTGTGGAAAAAGAAAAAATATTGTTTCCACGGTCAGCAGATTTTCTAGTTTTGGTTAAACAGTTACTTTTTCTGTCTGTTTACCTGAGAATTAGGCCACTTTCACACGTGCAGATTTTGGTCAGTGTTTTGCTTCTGTATTTGTAAACTAAAACCAGGAGTGGGTCCAAAACACCGAAGAGGTGAAAATCTTTCCATTATAATGCATCTCTGTGTACAGTTGGTTACACTCCTGGTTTTAGCTTACAAATACTAATGCAAAACACTCATCGAAGTACTGTCGTCCGCATGAGGCCTTATACTGGTAGCATGAACTGATCATTGCTGACAGACAGACTGGCAAAACTTCTATTGCCAGAAGAGGTACAACGATGGAACTGGTTACAATGTAGCTACTGTTTATAACATTAATTATTGTTTTTTATGGGTTAATATTCGCTTGAGAAGTAACACATTTGTCTTACGCTTGTTTCTGTTATGTTTATTTTTATTTAATTTGTCAGGTGAGCTGCTGTGCCATCACAATTTGTTTTTTCTGTCAGGTAACTTACTGTGACACAACTAATAGGTTTCAGTCAGGTAAGTTGCTGTGCCATCAAAAGTGAGTTTCAGTTAAAGAGACTCTGTCACCAGTTTAGAAGTGCCCAATCTCCTACCTAAGGTGATATGCGCTCTAATGTAGATAACAACAGTTGTTTTTTATAAAAAAAAACTTTATCTATTTCGGAGTTATGACTATTTTTCGTTTTATGCTAATTTCTTCCAAACTGGGTGTTTTTTTACTTTAGAGCAAGTGGATGTTGTAAAGTGAAGTGTATGACGCTGACCAATCAGCGTCATACACTTCTCTTCATTCATGTTCAGCTGTACTCACCGCACAGCATGATCTCGCAAGATCACACTGTGCTGTGGATCCTGCTGGGCTGGAACAATGAGAAGTGTATGAGACTGATTAGTCATTGATTGGTCAGCCTCATACACTTCTGTACAACACCCACTTGGTCAAAAGTAAAAACACGCCCAGTTGTCTATTAAGAAAGTCATTAGAATAAATCTAAAATTGCTCATAACTTGCTAAAAAATGATCGTTTTTCAAAATAAAAACCACTGTTGTTATCTACATTACAGCGCCAATCAGATTATGTAGGAGATAGGGCACTTATAATCTGGTGACAGAGCCTCTTTAACAGGGGAAAAATGTTTTTTATTTTATAACATTTCCTGTAACTAGTTTAATCTCTTGAGCTCTCAAACAACCCCTTTAATAGCCATGTATTGAAGGTGAGGACCTACTTTAAGAACCATGATTGGTAACTATACAAAAGTATATAAAAGGAATTGACTGAGAAGAATATTGTAATTTCATGCAGTCAATGGCAAAACAATTCCTGTGCTTACCCTGCACATCAGTCATGGCAATGGCATTCTTTTCATCCAGCTGCATTCCCTGGTTTGTCTGTCCTTCTGAATCCAAAATGGAAGTTTCCTGCTTGGTGTTATTCAGCTGACTCAAGACCGCTTGAACTATTGGGACCATCATGGCTGTGGTTGCTGTATTGCTTATCCACATAGAGAGGAAGGCGGTGACTCCCATGAACCCCAACATCAATCTGAGGATAATTCAGGGTAAATAATTGTTAGAAATGTAACACTCATGCTGATGCCTGGTATTACTTTTCAATATAACTTGTCACATTTGGTGAATAAATAGAGCATTTACTTTTTCACTACTATGGTAGCACTGCCTTATAATTATATATACAGTATATATACACTGTACATATATACACTGTATATATATAGATATATATATATATATCTATATATATCTATATTTGCTAGCCCTGAACTGCTCTGAAGTATCTACTTGAAAATGTTAAATATTAGTAGCTGAACTCTATTAGGGTTTAAGGTTTATTTAGCGATATTTAAGGTTTAGCAGACCTTTTGTAGTGATACTCTCCCATGACCTTATGCAGAAGTATTTAGAACTGGAAAACAACACTGCTAGAGCAACACGATGAAAGCACAAATGAGGTTTGCGTGTAATATTACAATTTTCACTTTTGGTTTACATAAATGGATTAATGGCATCCAAGAAGAAGAACAAAGGAAGGGTCTTACAAGGGAGGTCTAACTCCAACAATGAGAAGAACCTTCAGTGCAATTCTTTTATGTAGGTTCCAGTGCTCCACAGCCACTGCTACTATTAATCCTCCGACAAACAACATGTTAGTGTCCTTCAGGTACTGCATACAAACCTAGGAAAAAGGACATTGGTAACTGTCACATCATATTATGTACAAATAGGTGATATAAGAGAATAGAGGACAAAAGAATACCGCCAGCTATGGGAACATTTAGATAAAAACAACTTTCCAAAACCTGCAGCTAAAGGTCAAAATAACATAGGCCATTACATTCAGTCATTATTTGGATTGCATTATACCTCCTTTGGTTTCACCCCCCCCCCCCCCCATACATTAACTTTTAGAGAGAGAGAGAGCACATTTACCATTTCCCTTTTAATAAATAAAAGAATAACAGATTAAATATAAAAAAAAATTCTGGACTTATGTAAATGCAGCTTAAACGGGTATTCCCATAATCATCATTTATCATCTATCCATAGGATAGGTGATCAATATCGGATTGGTGGGGAGTCCGAGCATTATCTTCGACATTATCTTTGGCAGGCCTACAGAAATAAATGGAGCTGTGGACGAGCATCCACATTTCCACTCCATTCCTAAGCCCGTTCTCGTGATCGGTGGGGGTCACAGCACAGCAAAGCAGACCGTTCTGCATGACAATAAAATTGGACTATGTTATAATATGGTGGGGAATTACGAGAGTCGGCAGCTGGCACTGTTAGGGTAGTGCTTTGTGCTTGCGCTGATACAGCCATTTGCTTGCATCTCAACTTACTGGATGTAGCGGGTGCTGCATGTTTTGCCAACATTTTAGTATTTTATCTAGTCTCACCACTGAACATACTGGGCAGAGGTGTAGTTATAGGGGTCCAGAGGTAACAGTCACACTTGTGCCCTGGTGCCTTAGGGGGGCCCAAAGGACCATGTGCCACATAAGAAGACACCAGTATTCTCAATGGCACATAGTAGATGGGGCGCCCTGGTACAGATTTTGCATAGGGGCCCATGAGCTTCAAGTTACGGCACTGATAATGGCCCACAGCGTACGTCAGTGTTTGACGTTGTAAAATTTTAATGTCTGCGTTTGTGTCTTATATGGCTTCTAACATGCATAAGGCAGTCTAAAAGATTGAATGTTACTTTAAAGTTCATGTCCACCACCTCTCTTTCTTATAATGCCACATTACCGGATCATTTATTCATTTTTATTGGTGTTTTTAGTAGGAATTTGCATGATGTTAACATGTACAGTTGATTGACAACATAAAGGAAATCAGTAAAGGCAAACGAGGACAACATTTTTAGAATTACCTCAGAACATTTAGCGAATGGAGAAATTTTGGCCTAACATAAAAGGCAGCTGTTGAATAACTGTTTACCTGCTTTGATTCCAGAATTCCAAACATTGGGAACAACAGGACTGGCAGCATAGCAGTGACAGCAAGGGGTATGACCTCGGTACACCAGTATACAGCCATGAGGATTATGGAGTAGGCACAACTGGCTTCCTGAAAGGGAATACATTTGTTCTTTTAAAGAGCAGCAAAATAAGTCACACCTAAACACCCGGCAAGCCTCACCCATACAACATAACCCCACCCTCAATTGCCTCTAGTTCAAAATTCAAGTCTGCACTTGTATGGCGCCTAGGCCCCTGGGGACAGCCTATGGCATCATATGTGTGAAGTTTACCAGTGGATGAACTGTTTACATAAGGCCATGGGTATTATTAAATTCCGGCAGAAAACAACATTGTAGCATGGGTTATATAAGTAAGTGGATTGTTTGACTATTATAGCAGAACCTTTAGCGAATGGAGTAATTTTGGCCTAACATAAAAGGCAGCTGTTGAATAACTGTTTACCTGCTTTGATTCCAGAATTCCAAACATTGGGAACAACAGGACTGGCAGCATAGCAGTGACAGCAAGGGGTATGACCTCGGTACACCAGTATACAGCCATGAGGATTAAGGCCTAGGCCCCTGGGGACAGCCTATGGCATCATATGTGTGAAGTTTACCAGTGGATGAACTGTTTACATAAGACCATGGGTATTATTAAATTCCGGCAGAAAACAACATTGTAGCATGGGTTATATAAGTAAGTGGATTGTTTGACTATTATAGCAGAACCTTTGGTAATTCCATACATCAGGTTTTTACCTTCCGTAGGAGGTATACGTTGGGAGGAGTCCCATAGTATACCTTCGACGGAAGGTAGCGATGCATCCCACTGAAAAGGATTTCGCTTCCGGAGGATCCTCTTACATCACTCACTGTCCATGTATGGACAGTGGTGTCGGGCTTCTCCAGATGCTGAGTCCTTGGCCAAAGCACTACCGATGCTCTGGCCAGGGACACTATAGTTGAAAACCCCTTACATCACTGTCCATAGACAGTGATGTTAGTATCTTCCCCAAGGCCGAGCGCTACCTGATGCTCTTTCCTGGGACTCCGGTCCTGGGGAAGCTCCCTGAGGTATACGTATAACGTATATCTCTGACGGGTGACATATAGTGGCATCTGTCACACACAGGCTCCCATGTTAAAAAAGTATCCAATGCAAAATACTTTTTTTTGCGGGGTTCCTTAGGATGTATTAGTGTATAGTCTACTAAGTTATTCCATCCTCAAAATAAAGGTATACCGACATATATCAGCCTGACGGAGGCCAAAAGGACACACTTTTGGCCTCCTTTGGGCTAATGGAGCCCTATGGACACATTTAGCGTGTACGTCAGGAGCTTTTCAGACATACACGCTAAACGTAAGGTTAAAACGTGATGTGCACACGCCGTTATAGTGTTCTCTACACCGCAGTATTTCTGCACCAACTTGTGCTTCTTTAAAACCTTATTCAAGTATTAGGTATGATAACTTGTATTATATAATATATTGTGAAGATATTACATTATGTATGCCTCTGTAATGGTACACTGATGAACAAAAAATTAGAAGGCCTTTATAATGCAATTCCACTTCTTGCTTTGTGTGTTTTCTCTGTCATCTAATCAAAAACTTTTCAGTTACGCAGAAGAAGATGAGCTGACCTCTTATCGGCTATGACCCTAGTTATATGATATGAATGGTGTTCCTGGGGCCTCATAGATCTGTGCTCCTCAACAAATAAATAAAAACAAGAACTGAGAGCATCTCAAGCATCTCGTAAAAATTCAGACGGCAAATAACACAGGATGTTGGCCTATACAATTTACAACTATAGTCAATGACTTTATTGAAAATCTGCACCATGTGAAGAATGCCATGCTGGCTTATTTCCATTTCAGTTTATTCTTTCCTCTAGGACATTTCTTCCTGACCACCCATGGTGCCTATATTAAACATGTGCATTTGCATAGCATTAAGCATAATATAGACCAGGGACATCAACTTAGTACAAGGAAATACAAGGTTGTGTGCTTAAAAATAGTTATAAGTAATACCGTGGTTGAAACCATGTTTGTATAATGCAGGTGGCAGTTTTCCCAGCTACAAATCTATGCAAATAAGTGATTTTAAAAAAAGTTAAAAATAATCAATGAAACCTGTTCCTGTTCTCTTTCATAGTATTCTCCAAGCGCAACTCATAACTGTCTACTCAGTACTTAACACTATTGCCCTGCAGCAGTGGGGTCCTGTATTCAAATCCGACCAAACACGACTTCTGCATGGAGTTTGTATGTTCCTACATGTTTGGGTGGCTTTTCACTGAGTTTTCCAGTTTCCTCCCACACACCAAATTCATATTGATAAGTTATTTGGCTTCATGTTGGTGCTATATAAGCAACGGCAAGTAATCAAATAAATAAATCTCCTCATTTCAAGAGACCATTTAAAGGGATTGTCCAGAATGTATGTTTGTTTGTTTGTTTTTACTTATCTTTCTTATTCTTGAAGAATAAGAGGGCTTTTCAATATATTGTTTGTTATAAAGTCCCCTCCCTACGGTGTCCACTGAATTGATCACCGCTGCATGTAAACATAAAAGTAACGCTTAAGTCCGCACATGTGGACCCCCCTTTCTCACATTAAGGCTGGATTCACACGAGCGTGTGCCTTTTGCGCACGCAAAAAACACGCCGTTTTGCCTGAGCAAAAGGCACTTGACAGCTCCGTGTGGCAGCAGCATATGATGCGCGGCTGCGTGGTTTTCGCGCAGCCGCCATCATTATGACACTCCATTTGGATGTTTGTAAACAGAAAAGCACGTGGTGCTTTTCTGTTTTCATTCATCCTTTTGACAGCTGTTGCGCGAATCACGCTGTTCGCATGGAAGTGCTTCCGTGTGACATGCGTGGTTTTCACGCACCCATTGACTCCAATGGGTGCGTGATGCGTGAAAAACGGACGTGTCGTGACTTTTACGCAGCGGACCAACGCAAAAATCACGCACATGTCTGCACAGCCCCATGGACTAATATAGGTCCGTGCGACGCGCGTGAAAATCACGCGCGTTGCACGGACGTATATCCCGTTCGTCTGAATAAGCCCTAAAACTATGATATAGGCTGAGGGCATCTTGAATAATCTTTCAGTTCTCCAGTAGGCTGGACAATTTCCTCTCTTTTTCCATCATCAGACTGGATAAATTAAGAAGTAAAATATTTGACATTTTATAAAATATGTTCTAACCACAAGGTTACTCTTCTAGTATCTTTAAAACACGTGTGGTTCCCAGCAGTCAATTTCACAATATCAAAGTAAATAATTCAGCGGAATTGACATCACACACCTCATCTGCCAAGTGGGTAATGTCTGCCACTATTATCTTGTATACACATCTTCTCTGAGGTGGTAACATCAAAAATGTTTCTATCAATTTAAAGGTAAACATTTCTACAAATATGATTCAGTCATAATGATAAGGCCACATGAAGTATCTACATTTGCCAGGAGATGTAGAGAAGCCATATTAATTATAAAAAAAAACTTCAAAAAAAGTCATTATAGTATATTAAAATATAGTTCTAAGTACATCTCAACATAGCGCATTAATAAGTAACTGGTTGTAAAACAGTTAGAGCAGTCCAAACCAAAACATATCTCACCCACATAAACTGACCCTAACGAAATGGAACCAGTTCATGTGCTGCTATTGTAGACGCAGGTTGTCCTACTGTATAAGCCCCTGTACAATATGATGGAGCTATAATACATGTCAACATCTCAGGCGCCCCTCAGGACATCACACCCTTTGGGTTAGGTTGTCCTTGCCTTGGTATATCAACTCCATAAAGAAAATTCAAATAGACACCAAATCAAACATTGAAAAACCAAATTTCGCGAGTGTCACATTAAAATGGAGATAATATTAAGCTGCAAAATTAGTTTTACCCTGGTGGTATGAATGGACTCTCTGGAGAAATCTCAGATCTAACTTGTTCGCACATATGACATTTACACCCATGACAAGCTCCTCTGTGCAGAAATTTCTAACCTGGTGAATTCTTGTTGACAGAGACATTTTTAGGCACATACAACCTTTCTTTATGACACTTTAAGAAAAGTATACATGTTGCCCACAGTAACCCATCAGATTTAATCTTTAAGGTGCAAAACTGTACTGGAAAATGAATGCTAAATGTAAATTCTAATTGGGTGCTATGAAAACAGTGACCAGTTTTTCTCTTAAATTTTATACATGTGGGCACTTAAAAGATAACTAAACTTTTAAAAAAAATTGACATGTCATAGTGACATGTCATAAGTTTTCATTGGTGGATGTCCGAGCACTGAGATCCCCACCGATCGCTAAAACTAAGCTGCAGAAGCACTCGGGTAAGCGCTCTGCCTCTACGCTTCTGATCGGCTTTCCTTGGACTCAAGGACTTTCTATTGAGCCCTTACACAGCTCGCTCGGCTTTCCAAGGAAAGCCGATCAGAAACGAAGCGGCACAGCGCTCACCATAGTGCTTCTGCTGCTTCGTTTTAGCAATCAGTGGGGTCTAAGTGCTCTGACTCCCACCAATCAAAACTTAAGTCACTATGACACATCAAATAGTTTTAAAAAGTTTAGTTACCCTTTAAACTTTTGTGCTGATAATCTAATTTAAGGCGGATCTGTCAGGTCTCTTTTACTACCCTATCTGAGGGCAGCATAGGATAGAGGGGGAGATTCTGAGCTTGAAGACATATATATATATATATATATATATATATCGAGTGGCTCTCGAGTGGCTTAAGGCTCATAGAAGGGCATATGGAAAGGAGTTGTCTTCATGTGACAATCCCTTTAAACAGCTTTTTATATAAGAAAAAAACAAACCAGAATATATATTCCTGAACCTGAGATATAGGAGAGTTTACAGAACATAAAACGACACATTGGATTATATTCACTAGCTTGTGAAGCATTAAACACATAGCACACATCCTCTATACTCTAGATCTGCAAGGTGCAGGCAGATTCAATTCAAAGCAAATATTTGACTAGGATCTTATATATTAATTAAGTAAACCATTCTTTAGTATGTTTGAACTCAAACCTTTGCAAAGAAATGTAATATTGCAAGATGACCTGTCAACAAGTGTGTGTACAAATATAACCACTGGTGAGGACATCAGAGCAGATATGTTAAGTAGACATGGAAGAACAATCTATTTGAACTTAAAAAGCACTTAAAAAAAGAAAGGATTCACACTTTCAGGGCTTGTTTACACGAACGTGTATTACGTCCGTGCAACGCGCATGATTTTCACGCGTGTTGTACGGACCTATGTTAGTCTATGGGGCAGTGCAGACAGTCCGTGAGTTTTGCGCAGCGTGAGTCCGCTGCGAAAAACTCACAACATGTCCTATATTTGTGCGTTGTTCGCGCATCACGCACCCATTGAAGTCAATGGGTGTGTGAAAACCACGCATGTCACACGGAAGCACGCATGTCACGCATGTCACGCTCAACAGCACTGAAAAGGATGAATGAAAACAGAAAAGCACCACGTGCTTTTCTGTTTACAAACATCCAAACGGAGTGTCATAAATAATGATGGCGGCTGCGCGAAAATCACGCAGCCGCGCATCATATGGTGATGACACACGGAGCTGTTAAGTGCCTTTTGCGCAAGCAAAACGCCGCATTTTTTGCGTGCGCAAAACGCACACGCTCGTGTAAACCCGGCCTAACATTTATCATCATCCACAGGAGTAGGTGAGAGGGAGAGTCAGAGGGGGACTGACTGCTGGGACCCCACAGATTAAAAGAAGAGGGCACCCTAGTTTACAGTTTCTCCCCACCAGGACGGCTCATGGGCCCTGGTGCAAGAATTCAGCTTGGGCCCCCCTACCACTCCCCAACACCACCAGACCCTTGCACGCTCCTATTCCCAGCCGCCTTGCCCAACAGCACCCATGGATGCCCCCACAGTATAATTCCCCCCATAGCTGCCTCCACAGTAATAATGCCCCCACACAGTATAATGCCCCCACACAGTATAATGCTCCCCATAGCTTCCCCCACACAGCATAATGTTCCCCATAGCTGCCCCCACACATTATAATGCCCCCCATAGCTGCCTCCACAGTATAATGCCCCTCATAACTGCCTCCACAGTATAATGCCCCCACACAGTATAATGCCCCCGCACAGTATAATGCTCCCCATAGCTTCCCCCACACAGCATAATGTCCCCCATAGCTGCGCCCACACAGTATAATGTCCCCCATAGCTGCCTCCACAGTATAATGCCCCCCATAACTGCCTCCACAGTCTAATGCCCCCACACAGTATAATGTCCCCCATAGCTGCCCCCACACAGTATAATGTCCCCCATAGCTGCCCCCATACAGTACAATGCCCCCATAGCTGCCTCCACACAGTATAATGCCCCCCATAGCTGCCCCCACACAGTATAATGCTCCCCATAGCTGCCCACATGCAGTATAATGCCTCCCATAGCTACCCCACACAGTATGATGCCCCCATAGCTGCCTCCACAGTATAATGCCCCATAAAGTATAATGCTCCCCATAGCTGCCCCACACAGTATAATCCTCCCCATAGCTACCCACATGCAGTATAATGCCTCCCATAGCTACCCCTCACTGTATAATGCCCCATAGCTGCCTCCACAGTATAATGCCCCCACAAAGTATAATGCTCCCCATAGCTGCCCACACAGTATAATGCTCCCCATAGCTGCCCCCACACAGTATAATGTCCCCCATAGCTGCCCCCACACAGTATAATGCCCCCCATACCTGCCTCCACAGTATAATACCCCCCATAGCTGCCTCCACAGTATAATGCCCCCACACAGTATAAAGCCCCCATAGCTGCCTCATACAGTATAATGCTCCCCATAGCTGACCACATACAGTATAATGCTCCCCATACCTGCTCTCACACTGTATAATGTCCCCCATAGCTGCCCCATACAGTACAATGCCCCCATAGCTGCCTCCACACAGTATAATGCTCCCCATAGCTGCCCACACACAGTATAATGCCCCCCATAGCTGCCCCCACACAGTATAATGCTCCCCATAGCTTCCCACATGCAGTATAATGCCTCCCATAGCTACCCCACACAGTATAATGCCCCCATAGCTGCCTCCACAGTATAATGCCCCCACAGAGTATAATGCTCCCCATAGCTGCCCCACACAGTATAATGCTCCCCATAGCTGCCCCCACACAGTATAATGTACCCCATAGCTGCCCCCACACAGTATAATGCCCCCCATAGCTGCCTCCACAGTATAATGCCCCCACAAAGTATAATGCTCCCCATAGCTGCCCCACACAGTATAATGCTTCCCATAGCTGCCCCCACACAGTATAATTTCCCCCATAGCTGCCCCCACACAGTATAATGCCCCCCATAGCTGCCTCCACAGTATAATACCCCCCATAGCTGCCACCACAGTATAATGCCCCCATACAGTATAATGCTCCCCATAGCTGACCACATACAGTATAATACTCCCCATACCTGCTCCCACACAGTATAATGTCCCCCATAGCTGCCCCATACACAGTTTAATGCTCCCCATAGCTGCCCCACACAGTATAATGCTCCCCATAGCTGCCCCCACACAGTATAATGTCCCCCATAGCTGCCCCCACACAGTATAATGCCCCCATAGCTGCCTACACAGTATAATGCCCCCCATAGCTGCCACCACAGTATAATGCCCCCATACAGTATAATGCTCCCCATAGCTGACCACATACAGTATAATGCTCCCCATACCTGCTCCCACACAGTATAATGTCCCCCATAGCTGCCCCATACAGTACAATGCCCCCATAGCTGCCTCCGCACAGTATAATTCTCCCCATAGCTGCCCCACACACAGTATAATGCCCCCATAGCTGCCCCCACACAGTATAATGCTCCCCATAGCTGCCCACATGCAGTATAATGCCTTCCATAGCTACCCCACACCGTATAATGCCCCCATAGCTGCCTCCACAGTATAATGCCCCCACACAGTTTAATGCTCCCCATAGCTGCCCCACACAGTATAATGTCCCCTCTAGCTGCCCCCACACAGTATAATGCCCGCCATAGCTGCCTACACAGTATAATGCCCCCCATAGCTGCCTCCACAGTATAATGCCCCCATAGCTGCCCCGTACAGTACAATGCCCCCATACCTGCCTCCACACAGTATAATGCTCCCCATAGCTGCCCCATACACAGTATAATGCCCCCCATAGCTGCCCCCACACAGTATAATGCTCCCCATAGCTGCCCCCACACAGTATAATGCTCCGCATAGCTGCCCACATGCAGTTTAATGCCCCTCATAGCTACCCCCACACAGTATAATACCCCCATAGCTGCCTCCACAGTATAATGTCCCCACACAGTATAATGCCCCATAGCTGCCGTATACAGTATAATGCTTCCCGTAGCTGCCCCATACAGTATAATTCTCCCCATAGCTGGCCCACACAGTATAATGCCCCCATAGCTACCCCCACAGTATAATGCTCCCCATAGCTGCCCCATACAGTATAATGCCCCCCATAGCTGCCCCCATACAGTATATTGCCCCCCATGCTGCCCATGCTTCCCATACAGTATAATGCCCTCCATATCAGCCCCCCACACAGTATAATTCTCCCCATATCAGCCCCCACAGTATAATGTCGCACCATAGCTGCCCCCTACAGTATAATGCCACCATATAGTATAATGTCCCCATAGCTGCCCTCATACAGTATAATGCCCCCCATATGAGCCCCCATACAGTATAATGACCCCAATATGTGCATAATAGAAAAATAATAAAATTACTTACCAATCCCCGTTCCCACGCCGGGTGGAGGATCCTTCTCCTCCTTTGGTCGGTGCTATGAGTGACTCGGCGCAGACTGGCACGATGACGTCACTACATCGAGCCTGTCTGCGTCGAGTCAATCATGGATCAGGGCACAGTGAATGCTGGAGCAAGGAGCCATCAGCTCCTTGCTCCAGCATTGAATGGAACCGGGACCTCGGTGAGTGACTCGCGACCCCCCAGAGGTCTTCACACGACCCCCCAGGGGTTCGCGACCCAAAGTTTGTAATGTATTGTATTGTGCAGTTTGCTGTGGAGAGAGGAGGGGGCGGCTGTAATTTAATGGCCCCCCTCTCTCCACTGCAAACACAGACAGCACAATACAATACATTACATTATGGGTCCCCTCTGCAGCTCACCTGGAGTCTTCCAGGATCTTCCGCACCGGCTCTTCCACGCTGGCTGGAACGCTCCTCATGTGACATCACGGTCACATGGCACACTGAATGTACCATGTGTCCGTGACGTCTAAGGATCCCTGCCCATAACCAGGAAGTGCCGGCGTCAAGGCACAGAGAATTTATTTAATCATTAGCACGCTGTTTAGCCCCCCAGGCTTAGGGGCCTGGTCGCAACTGCGACCGCTGTGACCCCTATAGCTACGCCACTGTAGCTATCTATCTACCCCTGTATTCTAAGTTTACATGCTACTAGACTATTAATTCCCAAGTTGGTTAATCATCATGATACTCAATGCTTCTGCTAACTTGCTATAACCTTTGACCTAACACTGACATTTTTTCAAATAGAATTTCAGAAATTGCAAATATTTGATGCTACATACAAAGGGACCTATGTATCATTCAGTCCTGTTACAATAATCATTTTGTCCATCTTTCTTTGTGAATGTAAAAGTAGTTATAGATAACACAGCAGAATGTGAATATAAAAGACAATGAGGGAGATTTATCAATACTCTCTTAAAGATAGACAGTATAAAGCTAAACCAGACAGGCAGAAACTGCGCCAAAGTTTACACAGTGGCGTCAAAACAGGGAATTTTGCATATACCCTCTCTTTTTTGTATTATATAGAGTGAGTTTGGGAACCACAAAGGTGTATACCACCAGTATTATGCTAATTTTTATTTAGGGAAATGGGAAGAAGGGATAAGAGTTGTGGTTCCTATGGGAAATTAAAAATAGTGATGAAAATAATAAACTTTATTAACATATTTTATTAAAAAATTGTATAGAAATTTTTACAATTTTCCAATGTAGGTCAAATTGAGTTGCAGTGCAGATGACCCCCTATCTTACACCATGAGAGCACAATTTGCCCTATGAATAGTTAACTATCAATTATTACTGTCCTACAATGACATAGCCGGACCTGCCTGTTATCATTTATTAAAGTTAGTAAGAGTATTGCTCTAAATTGAACTTTATTAATTGCTCTGTGATGAGCTATGTAAAAGTTTTTGCTAACAGTGGTACAATGGCCCTTATTCCAAGTGTGTTGTATTATGTGCACTGAGTGTATCAGTACTTGCTGTTTATCAGACAGGCAGTAGCACGATAAAGTGTCGTGCTGCAATTTTTAGCATTAGCCGCTGATGGAGCTCAGTGTGCGCCCACTAGCAGAATCACTTGGCAGCCCACATTGAAATGGTATACATCGCTGACCACCGCTATCAAAGCCAGCAGCGATGTAATAGCCGGTGTGGAGGTGCACTATGTAAAGTGCCCTGATTGTTACGTGTTCGCTGTCAGTTCTCACCGCTAGTACGGGAGAAACAAAGGCAGCAGCACAGCGGATATTCGGGCTAGGCAGCCTGTGTACACCGCCTCTGAAATGGCATGCACCGCTGACCACCGCCACTAAGACCAGCAGCGATGCAGCAGCCCGTATGGAGGTATAAGTGCACTATGTGAAGTGCTCTGATTATTAAATGCTTGCTGTCAGTTCTCACCGCTATTACGGGAGAGACAATAGGCGGCAGCACGGTATAGTATTCGGGCTAAACAGCCTATGTATATCGCTGTGGTGACTCAGAGAACGCTGTCAGAGGTTTCACCCGGCAACGTCTATCAAGACACAGGCACCGCTCTCCCTCTAGGAGCAGTGGTTACACATAAGAATAGTTGCAGACTGATAAGTTGTATTGTAGACAGCAATAGATAGGACCTATTACATTGGTTACATTGATATGACTAAACACCCGATGCGCGTTTCGCCGGCATTCCGGAACCTCTGACTGCGGCATTCCGGAACCTCTGAGTTATATGACAAATTTGGTGCATCTTGCTAGACATGTTAAACACTTCTCTCACCTCCTTTTGGCTTGTGTACTTTGGATCAATATATTGCCCCACAAAAATAGCGGACCCCATTAATAAATCTGACACGTTTTTCAACTCCTCTTAGCCAAGCCCCATTTTCTAGACACTTTTTAAAACTGTCTATAAAAATGCAAAAAGTGTCTAAAACAAATAATAAATTTGGCATACAGCATGTTCTCTGGCACATTGTGTGTCAGAATTCTGATGAATTTTAATTATTACATTGGGACAATGAAACTATATAAATATGTATATTTTATATGTTTCTATAAGAGTAAATGTCTCCATAAAGATGAAAAATCACTAGTAAACATATGTCTTTGGCTTATCCTTTTTGTGAAAAATCCCATTCTACAGTGTCGAACATGAGCCTGCTGCTCCAATCAATGTCTATGGGACTGACGGAAACAACCAAGCGCTGTACTCAGCTGTTTATGTCATGCTTATAGACTTTGAATTGAGCGGCACGGCGCTTGACCAACCGCAGCTCCAATTAATGTCCTCCTCACTACGGTCGAGCCAGCGGTGGGGCCTCCGACAATCAGACAATTGGCACCTATCTTGTGGTGATAATTGTCAATTATGGGAATATCCCTTTAACCCTTTTTTTTTTAATATAAATCTCCCACCACTTTTCCTCTAATGCAGCACATGATTGAGTAACCCTCTAATACCTTGCAGGGCATCATGCCATAATACT